>NC_090646.1:331571001-331924050 GCF_040937935.1 Hyperolius riggenbachi | reverse complement strand
ACCCGCGGGACACCGCAAAGAGAAAGCCAAGAGACGCAAGACCCAACACTCTGGACGAGCCCAAGGCCGACATCGAAGCACCCTGAGCCTCCACAACACCCGACCAGTGCCACAGGCCGACTGCCTCCATGCCACGCCGCACCGAAGCAGCCACCTCCGCAAAAGGACTCCCGACCAAGCACCGAGTGCACAACCGAACACAATCACCTGAAGGTTGACCTTTTCCGTTTCAAGAACACTCCTCTCCCATTGGTCGGACGAAACACGCCAATCCCTCTGAGATAGGAACCCTGGGTCTCCATGAGCTGCATGCCAAAACCACCAACACCAAAACAACAAAAGGCTTGAACCACTCCAGTTGCGTGCACCCGAATCCAAAACACATGAAAGTCCAATGTTACATAGTTACATAGTTATTTTGGTTGAAAAAAGACATACGTCCATCGAGTTCAACCAGTAAAAAGTACAACACTAGCCTGCTCCCTCACATATCCCTGTTGATCCAGAGGAAGGCGAAAAAACCCTTACAAGGCATGGTCCAATTAGCTCCTAAAGGGAAAAATTCCTTTCCAACTCCAGATGGCAATCAGATAAAATCCCTGGATCAACATCATTAGGCATTACCTAGTAATTGTAGCCATGTATGTCTTTCAACGCAAGGAAAGCATCTAAGCCCCCTTTAAATGCAGGTATAGAGTTTGCCATAACGACTTCCTGCGGCAATGCATTCCACATCTTAATCACTCTTACTGTAATGAACCCTTTCCTAAATAAATGGCAAAAACGTTTTTCCTCCATGCGCAGATCATGTCCTCTAGTCCTTTGAGAAGGCCTAGGGACAAAAAGCTCATCCGCCAAGCTATTATATTGCCCTCTGATGTATTTATACATGTTAATTAGATCCCCTCTAAGGCGTCTTTTCTCTAGACTAAATAAACCCAGTTTATCTTGATAAGTGAGACCTTCCATCCCACGTATAAATTTTGTTGCTCGTCTCTGCACCTGCTCTAAAACTGCAATATCTTTTTTGTAATGTGGTCCCCAGAACTGAATTCCATATTCCAGATGTGGCCTTACTAGAGAGTTAAACAGGGGCAATATTAAGCTAGCATCTCGAGTTTTTATTTCCCTTTTAATGCATCCCAAAATTTTTTTAGCTTTAGCTGCAGCTGCTTGGCATTGAGTACGATTATTTAACTTGTTGTCAATGAGTACTCCTAAGTCCTTCTCCAAGTTTGATGTCCCCAACTGTATCCCATTTATTTTGTATGGTGCTAGACCATTAGTACGTCCAAAATGCATGACTTTACATTTGTCAACATTGAATTTCATCTGCCATGTATGTGCCCATATAGCCATCCTATCCAGATCCTGTTGCAATATGACACTATCTTCCTGAGAGTTGATGATTCTGCACAATTTTGTATCATCTGCAAACATAGCAACATTGCTCACTACTGCATCTACTAGGTCATTAACCACTTGAGGACCGTGAGCTTTACCCCCCTTAAGGACCGGCCACTTTTTTTCCATTCAGACCACTGCAGCTTTCACGGTTTATTGCTCGCTCATACAACCTACCACCTAAATGAATTTTGGCTCCTTTTCTTGTCACTAATAAAGCTTTCTTTTGGTGCTATTTGATTGCTCCTGCGATTTTTACTTTTTATTATATTCATCAAAAAAGACATGAATTTTGGCAAAAAAATGATTTTTTTTTTACTTTCTGTGCTGACATTTTTCAAATAAAGTAAAATTTCTGTATACATGCAGCGCGAAAAATGTGGACAAACATGTTTTTGATAAAAAAAACCCATTCAGTGTATATTTATTGGTTTGGGTAAAAGTTATAGCCTTTACAAACTATGGTGCAAAAAGTGAATTTTCCCATTTTCAAGCATCTATGACTTTTCTGACCACCTGACATGTTTCATGAGGGGCTAGATTTCCAGGATAGTATAAATACCCCCCAAATGACCCCATTTTGGAAAGAAGACATCCCAAAGTATTCACTGAGAGGCATAGTGAGTTCATAGAAGATATTAATTTTTGTCACAAGTAAGCGGAAAATGACACTTTGTGACAAAAAAAAAAAAGTTTCCATTTCTTCTAACTTGCGACAAAAAAAATGAAATCTGCCACGGACTCACCATACCCCTCTCTGAATACCTTGAAGTGTCTACTTTCCAAAATGGGGTCATTTGTGGGGTGTGTTTACTGTCCTCGCATTTTGGGGAGTGCTAATTTGTAAGCACCCCTGTAAAGCCTAAAGGTGCTCATTGGACTTTGGGCCCCTTAGCGCAGTTAGGGTGCAAAAAAGTGTCACACATGTGGTATCGCCGTACTCGGGAGAAGTAGTACAATGTGTTTTGGGGTGTATTTTTACACATACCCATGCTGGGTGGGAGAAATAACTCTGTAAATGGACAATTGTGTGTAAAAAAATCAAAAGATTGTCATTTAGAGGTATTTCTCCCACCCAGCATGGGTATGTGTAAAAATACACCCCAAAACGCATTATACTACTTCTCCCGAGTACGGCGATACCACATGATTGGCACTTTTTTGCAGCCTAACTGCGCTAAGGGGCCCAAAGTCCAATGAGTACCTTTAGGATTTCACAGGTCATTTTTGTTTCAAGACTACTCCTCACGGTTTAGGGCCCCTAAAATGCCAGGGCAGTATAGGAACCCCACTAATGACCCCATTTTAGAAAGAAGACACCCCAAGGTATTCCGTTAGGAGTATGGTGAGTTCATTGAAGTTTTTATTTTTTTGTCACAAGTTAGCGGAAATTGATTTTAATTGTTTTTTCTCACAAAGTGTCATTTTCCGCTAACTTGTGACAAAAAATAAAATCTTCTATGAACTCACCATACTCCTAACGGAATACGTTTGGGTGTCTTCTTTCTAGAATGGGGTCATTTGTGGGGTTCCTAAACTGCCCTGGCATTTTAGGGGCCCTAAACCGTGAGGAGTAGTCTTGAAACCAAATGTCGCAAAATGACCTGTGAAATCCTAAAGGTACTCATTGGACTTTGGGCCCCTTAGCGTACTTAGGGTGTAAAAAAGTGCCACATATGTGGTACCGCCGTACTCAGGAGAAGTAGTATAATGTGTTTTGGGGTGTATTTTTACACATACCCATGCTGGGTGGGAGAAATCTCTCTGTAAATGACAATTGTTTGATTTTTTTTTACACACAATTGTCCATTTACAGAGAGATTTCTCCCACCCAGCATGGGTATGTGTAAAAATACACCCCAAAACACATTATACAATTTCTCCTGAGTACGGTGATACCACATGTGTGACACTTTTTTGCAGCCTAGGTGCGCTAAGGGGCCCAACGTCCTAATCACAGGTCATTTTGAGGCATTTGTTTTCTAGACTACTCCTCACGGTTTAGGGCCCCTAAAATGCCAGGGCAGTATAGGAACCCCACAAGTGACCCCATTTTAGAAAGAAGACACCCCAAGGTATTCCATTAGGTGTATGGCGAGTTCATAGAAGATTTTATTTTTTGTCACAAGTTAGTGAAAAATGACACTTTGTGAAAAAAAAAACAAAATCAATTTCCGCTAACTTTTGACAAAAAATAAAATCTTCTATGAACTCGTCATACACCTAACAGAATACATTGGGGTGTCTTTTTTCTAAAATGGGGTCAGTTTGTGGGGTTCCTATACCGCCCTGGCATTTTACGGGCCCAAAACCGTGAGTAGTCTGGAAACTAAATGTCTAAAAATGACTGTTCAGGGGTATAAGCATCTGCAAATTTTGATGACAGGTGGTCTATGAGGGGGTGAATTTTGTGGAACCGGTCATATGCAGGGTGGCCTTTTAGATGACAGGTTGTATTGGGCCTGATCTGATGGATAGGAGTGCTAGGGGGGGTGACAGGAGGTGATTGATGGGTGTCTCAGGGGGTGGTTAGAGGGGAAAATAGATGCAATCAATGCACTAGGGAGGTGATCGGAAGGGGGTCTGAGGGGGATCTGAGGGTTTGGCCGAGTGATCAGGAGCCCACACGGGGCAAATTAGGGCCTGATCTGATGGGTAGGTGTGCTAGGGGGTGACAGGAGGTGATTGATGGGTGTCTCAAGGTGTGATTAGAGGGGGGAATAGATGCAAGCAATGCACTGGCGAGGTGATCAGGGCTGGGGCCTGAGGGCATTCTGAGGGTGTGGGCGGGTGATTGAGTGCCCTAGGGGCAGACAGGGGTCTAATCTGATAGGTAGCAGTGACAGGGGGTGATTGATGGGTAATTAGTGGGTGTTTAGGGTAGAGAACAGATATAAACACTGCACTTTGGAGGTGATCTGACGTCGGATCTGCGGGCGAACTATTGGTGTGGGTGGGTGATCAGATTGCCCACAAGGGGCAGGTTAGGGGCTGAATGATGGGTGGCAGTGACAGGGGGTGATTGATGGGTGGCAGTGACAGGGGGTGATTGATGGGTGATTGACAGGTGATTGACAGGTGATCAGTGGGTTATTACAGGGAAGAACAGATGTAACTAATGCACTGGCAAATTGATAAGGGGGGGGTCTGAGGGCAATCTGAGCGTGTAGGCGGGTGATTGGGTGCCCGCAAGGGGCAGATTAGGGTCTGATCTGATGGGTAACAGTGACAGGTGGTGATAGGGGGTGATTGATGGGTAATTAGTGGGTGTTTAGGGTGGATAACAGATGTAAACACTGCACTTGGGAGGTGATCTGACGTCGGATCTGCGGGCGATCTATTGGTGTGGGTGGGTGATCAGATTGCCCGCAAGGGGCAGGTTAGGGGCAGATTGATGGGTGGTAGTGCCAGGGGGTGATTAATGGGTGGCAGTGACAGGGGGTGATTGATGGGTGATTGACAGGTGATCAGTGGGTTATTACAGGGAAGCACAGAAGTAAATATTGCACTGGCGAATTGATAAGGGGGGTCTGAGGGCAATCTGAGCGTGTAGGCGGGTGATTGGGTGCCCGCAAGGGGCAGATTGGGGTCTGATCTGATGGGTAACAGTGACAGGTGGTGATAGGGGGTGATTGATGGGTGATTGATGGGTAATTAGTGGGTGTTTAGAGGAGAGAATAGATGTAAACACTGCGTTTGGGTGGTGATCTGATGTCGGATCTGCGGGGCGATCTATTGGTGTGGGTGGGTGATCAGATTGCCCGCAAGGGGCAGGTTAGGGGCTGATTGATGGGTGGCAGTGACAGGGGGTGATTGATGGGTGATTTATGGGTGATTGACAGGTGATTGACAGGTGATCAGGGGGATAGTTGCATACAGTACACGGGGGGGGGGGGGTCTGGGGAGAATCTGAGGGGTGGGGGGGTGATCAGGAGGGGGCAGGGGGGGGATAAATAAAAAATAGCGTTTACAGATAGTGACAGGGAGTGATTGATGGGTGATTAGGGGGGTGATTGGGTGCAAACAGGGGTCTGGGGGGTGGGCAGGGGGGGGGGGTCTGAGGGGTGCTGTGGGCGATCTGGGGCGGGGGGGGGGGGAGAAATCAGTGTGCTTGGGTGCAGACTAGGGTGGCTGCAGCCTGCCCTGGTGGTCCCTCGGACATTGGGACCACCAGGGCAGGAGGCAGCCTGTATAATACACTTTGTAAACATTACAAAGTGTATTATACACTTTGTATGCGGCGATCGCGGGGTTAACATCCCGCCGGCGCTTCCGTATGGCCGGCGGGATGTTGCGGCGGGTGAGCTGAGACAGGCGCCGGCGGAGGATCGCGTCACGGATGACGCGATCGCTCCGCCCATGCCCTTACAAGGACCGCCGCCTCTGTGGGTGAGCTGGTCCTTGCGGGCTCCACTTCCCGGCCGCCCCTGTGCGTTAGGCGGTCGGGAAGTGGTTAATAAATAAATTGAAGAGCACTGGACCCAGAACCGACCCCTGTGGGACCCCACTGCTAACAGTCTCCCATTTTGAGTACGATCCATTGACCACAACTCTTTGTTTTCTGTCCATTAGCCAGTTCCCTATCCATGAACACAGACTCTTCCCCAGTCCTTGCATCCTCAACGTTTGCACCAGACTTTTGTGGGGAACAGTGTTGAATGCCTTTGCAAAGTCCAAGTATATCACATCTACAGCATTCCCAATATCCATATTAGCATTCACTACCTCATAAAAGCTGAGCATGTTAGTCAAATAGGACCTGTCTTTAGTTCATCAGCACATCACAAAAAACAATGAACCCCATTCATGGTACCTTGCACACGCTGCAGATTCCCTGACCCCCTGCCATGCTTCACAGTAGGCAAGGTGTTCTTTTCTTCATAGACCTTGTTCTTCCTCCTCCAAACACATTCTAATTTTGTTTCATCAGTCCACAGAACAGTACCACAAAAGTTTTGGGATAGTGTTCTGTGGACTGATGAAACAACATTAAAACAGTCTGGGCCCTTGGATCAATGCTATGTTTGGAGGAGGAAGAACAAGGCCTGTGTGAAGCATAGCGGGGGGGGGGGGGGGGGGGGGTCAACAATGCTTTGAGGCTGTTTTGCTTCTGCAGGTACAGGGAAGCTTCAGCGTGTGCAAGGTACCATGAATTCTCTTCAGTACCAGCAGATGTTGCATGAAAATGTCATGCAGTCCGTCACAAACCTGAGGCTTGGGTGACGATGGACCTTTCAACAAGACAATGATCCTAAGCATACCTCCACTAGAGCATGGTTGCAGATTAAAGGCTGGAACATTTTGGAGTGGCCATCACAGTCACCAGACTTAAATCCAATTGAGAACCTCTGGTGGGACTTAAAGAAAGCAGTTGCAACACGCATGCCTAAGAATGTGGCTGAACTGGAGGCTTTTTCCCTTTTCCCATGAAGGGTGGGCTAAGATACCCGTAGATCGCTGCAAGGCACTTGTGTCAAGCTATGCTCCACGTTTAAAAGCTGTTATGGAAAAGGATGTTGTACTAAGAATGAATGTCACTTGGAGGTTGAATAAAACTGATAATGATGTGAGCACAGAAAAGACATTTGTGGTTATTTCATTATAAATGTTATGTTATATTTGTTTGACTTACAAGTGCCTCTTTGATTTAATTGTAAACAAGATGACTAAAATGATCAAAATCCATGTCAAACTGGCCAAAACACTCAATTTCAGTGGGGGTTGAATAATTTTGAACACAACTGTAGCTTTTATTTACATAAATGACCAGTCCAAAATTATTCATACCCTTCACAAACTGTCACAGCCTGTGGGAAAATCCAAAGTTCAATATCATTCCAAATAGTCCAAGCTGTTCCAATCAATCAGGGTAAATTAGGATGCTTTCGAATAGCAGTTTTAATCAACTCAACAAGTGAAAAACAGCAGCTCTCTGCAGTTAGTTTGTGGATAGTCATGGCTAATGGCCCATACTCACGGGCTACAATTGTCGCCCGTGAGTATGAGGCGCAACACGGGCGCGCACCCCGAACCATCGCTCGTCGCTGCTGTCGCCAGGCGATTGGCGCGCGGTCAATCGCCTGGCGACAGTTGCCGCCGCAACCCTGCCGCAACTGTCGCTAGTCCGCATGGGTATGCGGACTAGCAACAACAACAAGCAGGGAATACCTTGAGCTTCTGGCGGGGGGAGAAACAACAGCGACAGCTTCCGCCGCATCAGTTGCCAGGTCCCTCCGCCGTGTGTATGCGGAGGGACCTGGCGACGAGCTGTCGCCGGCCTGTCGTGCACACGCTCCCGTGTGCTAGCGACAGGCCACAAATGTAGCCCGTGAGTATGGGCCATAAGACAAAAAGCTCAGTGAGGACCTGCGGCTGCGCATTGTGGTGGCTCACAAGTCAGGAAAGGGCTACAAGGCCATTTCTAAATGTTTTCAAGTTCCAGTGACTACAGTGCAAAGTATTATTAAAAAATACAAGATGTTCCGCATTGTGGAAATCTCATAGGACGTGATTGGAAGCCAAAAGTGACACGTGCTGACCAGGAGGATAGTAAGAAAGTTGAAAAAGAATCCAAGGATCACCACCCCAGCCATCCTGGTGAATCTGGGCTCTGTTGGTGGCAATGTCTCAAGGCAGACAATCCAATGGACACTGCACACTGCTGGGTTCCACCAATGCAGACCAAGGAGTACTTCTCCAGATAAGGCACACAAAAGCTTGCTTGTCCTTTGCAAATGCTCATCTGGACAAAGAAGAAGACTTCTGGTGTTCTGTATTGTGGTCAGATGAAACAAAAAATAAATTGTTTGGTCACAATGATGTTTCCGTTATTTGGCGTAATAAAGGAGAAGCCTTCAATTCAAAGAACACCATCCCCACTGTCAAACTTGGTGGGAATTCAATGCTTTCGGGGTGTTTTTCAGCCAATGGACCAGGGAACCTAATCACAGTAAACAACACCATGAAAAAGAGCAATACATGAGGATCATCAATGACGGCATCAGGCATTCTGCAGAGAAACTTGGCCTTGGGCACCAGTGGACATTTCAGCATGACAATGACCCAAAACACACAGCAAAAGTGGTGAAGAAATGGTTAACAAACAACATTTAACGTTTTGGAGTGGCCCATCCAGAGTCCTGAATTTAATCCAATTGAGAATCTGTGGAGGGAGCTAAAGATTAGAGATGGCCCTAACCTCCGATTTTCGGCTCACGAACTTCCGCAAAAGTTCGGTTCACGCGAACTTCCGCGAACCGCAATAGACTTCAATGGGGAGGTGAACTTGGAAAATTAGAAAAAATTATGCTAGCCAGAAAAGTGATGGAAAAGATGTTTCAAGGGGTCTAATACCTGTAGGGAGACATGGTTAAGTGTGATAGACGTCAAAAGTCCCGGTAAAAAAAAACGGAATTTGACACAAAGCAGTGTTTTAAGGGCAAAAATCTCATTGAATGCTAAATTGCAGGCCTAAACTGCTTTATAACATCTTCCATGTGTATACATCAATCCGGGAGTGTAATTCTTTCTTCCCTCCCTCCCTCCTCCTCCTTTCTTGTCTTGTCTTCCAGCGATTTGTAGGATGTCAAAAGCCAGCTTACATACGTTGGCCGGGAATCAAACCCAGGTCAACTGCTTGGAAGGCAGCTATGCTCACCACTATACCACCAACACTACATGCTGAAGCCAGCCTAGCATGTACCATTGTGATATACCCAAGAGAAAAATGAGCTTGCTTATTTGCATAATTTGCTAGATGAAAGCAGTGGTACACATGGTGATACTGCTTACAGGCTTCAATTCAAGACTTCAGAAAGATCATGTGCCCCCCTGGATGATGCTGGTGTAACACACACAGCAAAGGACATCAATTTGAAGTCTGGAAGATTCCAGGGCAAGCGTGGGAAGGATGAAAAGATGACCATGCAACCATTCCTGCTAACCTAAAGCTTACTTGTGTCTTACAACACATTGGCTTAAGACTTTACCAAATCCAATGCTCCAATATGGGGAAGCTTCTCTGTTTGCTGTTTTTTTTAAGTGTGGTGTCACAGTTCACTCATCTCTTCAACTACAAGAAAGGCCCAGGAGTAGTCTTAGCTGCCCTAATATCTATGTTACGGCAGGGCCCTAATTACACTTTCTCTTACAGGGCTATGGAAACCGTTTTGCCCATGCGATAAAGCGAGGTGCAAAAATGAAATCATGCCTAGCAGAGGATGGTTTCGATCCATCAACCTCTGGGTTATGGGCCCAGCATGCTTCCGCTGCACCACTCTGCTTACATTTGTATATAACCTTCAAGTTTAAGAAGGGTACATTAGTTGAAATAGTTACACTACTATCTATGTTACAGCAAGGCCCTAATGAAACTTTCTCTTATGGGGCTATGGCCATCGATTGGCCCATGTGGTAAAGCAAAGTGTAAAAAACAAAGTATACCTAGCAGAGCATGGTTTCAATCCATTGACCTCTGGGTTATGGGCTCAGCACGCTTCCGCTGCGCCACTCTGCTGCTGTACAGCAGATGCTTCGTTGTAGGAAAAAGTGAGTGAGACCGCTTAGCTGTACGGAAAAATGGGCACTCCTTTGCCTACTTCTTTCTGGCCTTTGTCATCATGAAAGGATTATTGAAATATATGTAGAAATTTGATATATACAGGTTTTGTTTAAAGTGGCGTTAAACTTCTTGGAACAGACTTTTTTTCCTCCCTCCACAAGACACACATGCATCCACATAAAATCGTTTAGCAACAACTGTGTGCACAGTCTCTGTGGTGCAATCAGTTAGCGTGTTCGGCTGTTAACCGAAAGGTTGGTGGTTCAAGCCCAGAGAAAGAAAGAGATGATTCTACATGGCTTTCTGGGGTTCTCTTTGGACAGCTGTTGAGTGCAAAAGGCAAGGCTGTCCCTGGGTGGGCTTGAACCACCAACCTTTCGGTTAACAGCTGAATGCGCTAACCGATTGTGCCACAGAGACTTTGCATGCAGTTGCTGTTGAATTATTTTATGGGGATGTATGTGTGTTTTTTGGAGGGAGGAAGTAAGTCTGCTCCAAGAAGTTTCAGCATGTAGCATTGGTATATAGTGGTGAGCATAGCTGCCTTCCAAGTAGCTGACCTGGGTTAGATTCCTGGCCAATGTATGAGAGCTGGCTTTTGACATCCTAAAAATCCCTGGAAGACAAGATCCCTGGAAGACAAGAGAGGAGGAGGGTAGAAGGTGGAGCACAAGAATAGCTTTCAAAAGAGCTGTTGTGGGGTGCTTTAGGAATAAGAATCAGCCAGGAGCAAGTTATCAAGCTTACAAAAGCCAAACTAATCTTTCCCTATAAGAGTCTGTGAGCAGCTTTCACTTCACTAATTACTGCAGGGACACGAGTGACTGTAATGGCCGGCGCTGCCTGCCTTATATAAGGAGTGGGGTGGCTCCAGGAGATAGTGTAGCCTGATTGGCTACAATAGGCCTGCTGACTGTGATGTAGAGGGTCAAAGTTGACCCTAATGGTGCACTATGGGGGCGAATTGAACTTCCGGGAAAGTTTGCGTTCGCATGCGATCGCAAACCACCCAAAGGTCGCCTGGAACCGTTCGCCGGCGAACCGTTCTGGCCATCTCTACTAAAGATCAGGGTGATGGCAAGAAGACCCTCTAACCTGGAAGATTTGTAGCTCATTGCTAAAGATGAATGGGCAAAAATACCTGTGGAGACATGCAAAAAGCTGGTCTGCAATTATAGGAAACGTTTGATCGCTGTAATAGCCAATAAAGGCTTTTCTATTGATTATTGAGAAAGGTATGAATAATTTTGGAATGGACACTTTTTGCTAAAATGTAAATAAAAGCTGAAAAATCTTTTTTTCCCCACAATAATGCCTCTTGTCTAATGTCTTTTGGGAGACACCTACGTCATTTTCCGTCAAAAAATTACTTGCTGGTTGAATAAAAGTAACTTTAAGTCAAAATTTGCCAGGGGTATGAATAATTATGGGCAGCACTGTATATATACAGTAGCAAGAAAAAGCATGTGAAGCCTTTGGAATTATATAGATTTCTGCACAAATTGGTCATAAAATGTGGTCTGATCTTCATCTAAGTCACAACAATAGACAATCACAGTCTGCTTCAACTAATTCCACACAAATAATTAAATGTTTCCATGTTTTTATTGAACACACCATGTAAACATTCACAGTACAGTTGGAAAAAGCATGTGAACCCTTGGACCAAGGGTCCCCAAACATTTTGGGTCAAGGGCCGGGTCAACATACTTCAGACTGCTGGGGGGCTGGAGTATACAGAACCTAATATGATGTAGAAGTCTTTGCGGGCCAGACAGTGAAGCATACCCAGGTGACAACCTGCAGTCCAATTGGACAGCAGTGTCACCTGATGTGGAATTTGATTGGAAACCAGCGAATTACTGCTTTCTGGCTCCATTCTATGTGCAGACCACCAATATTTAAAGATGTAGCTGACCGCATCTATAATACATTTTGTGTGTGGGGGCTAGTAAAAAAAGCCTCAGGGGGCCACATTTGGCCTTAGTTTGAGGACCACTGCCCTGGACTAATGACATCTCCAATAGCTAATTGGGGTGAGGTCTCAGTCAGCTGGAGTCCAATCAATGAGATGAGATTGGAGGTTTTGGTTACTGCCCTGCCCTATAAAAACCACTGGTTTTAAGTTTGCTTTTCCCAAGAAGCCTTGCCTGATGTGAATGATGCCTTGCACAAAAGAGCTTTCAGAAGACCTACGATTAATTGTTGACTTGCATAAAGCTGGAAAAGGTTATAAAAGTATCTCCAAAAGCCTTGCAGTTCATCAGTCTATGGTAAGACAAATTGCCTATAAATGGAGAAAGTTCAGCACTGCTGCTACTCTCCCTAGGAGTGGCCGTCCTGTAAAGATGACTGCAAGAGCAAAGCGCAGAATGCTCACTGAGGTGAAGAAGAATCCTAGAGTGTCAGCTTCTCTGGCGTATGCTAACATCAATGTTGGTGAATCTACGAAACATAAAATACTAAACAAAAATGGAGTTCATGAGAGGATACCACAGAGGAAACCACTGCTGTCCCTCCCAAAAATTGCTGTACGTTTAAAGTTTGCAAAAGAGCACCTGGATGTTCCACAGCAGTACTAGCAAAATATTCTGTGGAAAGATGAAACCAAAGTTGAGTTGTTTGGAAGAAACACACAACACTGTGTGGACAAAAAAGAGGTACAGCACACCAACATCAAAACCTAATCCCAACTGTGAAGTACGGTGGTGGGGGCATCATGGTTTGGGGCTTTTTTGCTGCGTCAGGGCCTGGACGGATTGCTATCATCAAAAGAAAAATACATTCCGAAGTTTATCAAGACATTTTGCAGGAGAACTTAAAGGACACTAATGAAATAAACAGGAGTACTTAAAGGAAACTAATGAAATAAACAATTGTATATATCTTCCTTCTCCTAAAAATTACTCCTTATTCCACAGTTTTATTTTATATTTAAATCTACTTTTTAACTTTTTACTGTTTTACTTTTTTGCTCAATGACGCATTCATTGAAGTATGCCAGAACTAAAATGTATGACCCTTTTTATCTCTTTCCTGCTCTCGGAAACCAGTTTCTGCTAGGTGTTTTATAGTTATAATTTCTTATCATTGAGGGTCACATTGACAGGAACTGAACTGCCACTTATATACCTGATGTTTAACTCTTTCAGGCAGAGAAAGAAAAAAAGGAACACAGCAGTTATTTGTGTGCTAGGCACTGTACATACACATGTCTATCTCATTATGTCATATGTCATGTCGTGTATTCTTTAAGGCCATCTGTCCACCAGCTGAAGCTCAGCAGAAGATGGGTGTTCCAACGGGACAACGACCCAAAGCACAGAAAGCAACAACAGAATGGCTTAAAACAGAAGAAAATACGCTTTCTGGAGTGGCTCAGTCAGAGTCCTGACCTCAACCCGATTTACATCAGACATCCCAAGAATATTGCTGAACTGAAACAATTCTGTAAAAAGGAATGGTCAAGAATTACTCCTGACCGCTGTGCATGTCTGATCTGCAACTACAGGAAATGTTTGGTTGAAGGTATTGCTGCCAAAGGAGGTTCAAGCAGTTATTAAATCCAAGGGTTCATCTACTTTTTCCACCTGCACTGTGAATGTTTAATTGGTGTGTTCAATAAAAACATGGAAACATTTAATTATTTGTGTGTTATTAGTTTAAGCAGACTGTGATTGTCTATTGTTGTGACTTAAGGTGCGTACACACATGCGACTATAGTCGTTTGTAACGATTGTTCCCCGATCTTTACCAACGACGATCGTTACAAAAAACGAACCAACGACTATTAAGGCAAACGACGAACGAGGCAAATCGCTACAAAACAAAGTTCTGTCTTGGCAGATTTTTACCACCGACGATCGTTAGCAAAAGTGGTACATCGTTGGAAACGATCGTTCGTACCAGGCTGGACATGCGCATTTCTCTTTTTCTCCAAGGAACTTTACAATTTTATGCGCAGGCGCATTAAGTGCTTTTACGTGGTGTAACGTTCGTTCTAACGATGTGATCGTTACACACTTTTTACAACTAACTTTACTTCGGTCGTTCTTTCGTCAATTAAAAGATCGTTCGTCGTTGACAACGAACGATCGTTGTCGCATGTGTGTACGTAGCATTAGATGAAGATCAGATCACATTTTATGACCAATTAGTGCAGAAATCCATATTATTCCAAATGGTTCACTTACTTTTTCTTGCTATTGTGTATAATATATATTTTATTTTTATCAAGAAAAACTAGACTTTCAGTGAGTGGCATTTTTGCCCAAGTACAATTTAGATTTTTCTACATTTTAATGGGAAATAGAGGAAAAAATTGAAAACAATACATTTTTTCTCACGTTTTAACAATTTCAATTACAAATACAAGCGCTAGTGTAGAAAAAAAAAACACAAATCTTATTTAGCTATTTCTCCCATTTATCACAAAAAAACAAATTGTCACAATTTTTGGTGATGATGTTTGATTCTGAAATAAAGGTGGATTTTTGCTACAGTGTGTACTTATCTCTTTGAACTGAGAAAATAATTGTATTTTCAATGGTAAAAATTAGAGAGAAAAGTTGAATGGGAAGGTTAATTAATAATTTTATTAAGTATAGAGCATGGTCTTAACCACTTACCGACCGCGTCATGCTGACGGGAATGGACGCGGCGGCAGCCCCATAACCACCTAACGCCGATCGGCGGAAGGTCCTTGGGGCATGGTTTGCAGGAGATTGCGTGCCGATCGCCGCTAGGAGACTGTTAAATGGCAAAACCACTGTCTATTTACTAGATACAGCGCTGCGATCTAAGGCAGTGCTGTACAAGGGACAGCCATATCACTCGGCTAACTTACTTTTGGATACAACTGCACAGCCACCCTACAATGATCCTAACAGAGACTGTCATATTAGGAGTCTCAGAGCTGCTGTCAGTAACAATTAACCTCTTGAGGACCGCAGTGTTAAACCCCCCTAAAGACCAGGCAATTTTTTAATAAATTGGCCACTGCAGCTTTAAGGTCACACATGTGATTCTTCCCCCCTTTTCTCCCCACCAACAGAGCTCTCTGTTGGTGGGGTCTGATCGCCCCCCAATGTTTGTTTGTTTGTATTTGTTTATTTGTGTGTGTTTTTTTTTCAAAAATGTCTTTTTTAAAATGAATTGTAAACCCCCCTCCCTCCCTCCCCCCGCCAATCCCCGTGATAAGCTGTCATAGGCTTCAGCCTATGACAGCCGATCACCTCTGCTGCTCAGGAGGGGACAGCCGTGTCACACGGCTGTCCCCAGTACAACGCTGCTGCTGATCGCAGCGCTCTACATGTAAATAGACGGCGATTACGCCGTCTAACAGTTGCCGCTCGGAGACTGAAGGCGGAGCTCTGCTCCACCCACCAAGCAGGAGATGCGCGTGCACCCTGTGCGCGATCTCTTGCAAAACACAGCCCCAGGACTTTACACCAATTGGCGTTAGGCGGACCTGGGGCTGCCGCCGCGGCCACGCCCATTGGCGTGATGCGGGCGGCAACAGCTTAATCCAGGTGGAGAAAATGAGTAGCAATTGTTCCTATCTAGTGCAGCTTATTAACCACTTGATGACCCACCCTTTACCCCCCCCCTTAAGGACCAGCGTGGTTTTTAGTGATCTGTGCTGGGTGGGCTCTACAGCCCCCAGCACAGATCAGGGTGCAGGCAGAGAGATCAGATTGCCCCCCTTTTTTCCCCCCTATGGGGATGATGTGCAGGGGGGGGTCTGATCTCTTCTGCCTGCGTGTGGCTGGCGGGGGGGGCACCTCAAAGCCCCCCTCCACGGCGAAATTCCCCCCTCCCTCTCCTACCTGTTCCCCCCCCCCGGTGATCGAGGCTGCACAGGACGCTATCCGTCCTGTGCAGCCAGTGACAGGACGTCCCCTGTCACATGGCGCCGATCCCCGGCCGCTGATTGGCCGGGGATCGCCGATCTGCCTTACGGCGCTGCTGCGCAGCAGCGCCGTACAAATGTAAACAAAGCGGATTATTTCCGCTTGTGTTTACATTTAGCCTGCGAGCCGCCATCGGCGGCCCGCAGGCTATTCACGGAGCCCCCCGCCGTGATTTGACAGGAAGCAGCCGCTCGCGCGAGCGGCTGCTTCCTGATTAATCAGCCTGCAGCTGGCGTGCCACTTTGCCGACGCACGGTATAAGCGTGCGGTCGGCAAGTGGTTAACCACTTGAGGACCCACCCTTTACCCCCCCCCCCCTTAACCGCTTGCCGCCCGCGTCACGCCAGTAGGCGTGGCCGCGGCGGCAGCCCTAGGACCAGCTAACGCCAATTGGCGGAAAGTCCTGGGGCAGCAGTTTACGGGAGATCGCGCGCAGTGTGCGCGCGCATCTCCCGCTTGGTGGGCGGAGCTGAGCTCCGCCTTCAGTCTCCGAGCGGCAATCGCCTCTCGGGAGACTGTTACACGGCGAAACCGCCGTGTATTTACATGTGCAGCGCTGCGATCAGGGGGACAAGAGAGCGATCGGCTCTCATAGGCAGAAGCCTATGACAGCCGATCGCCGTGATTGGCTGGCTGGGGGGAGGGAGGGGATTTAGAATTAAAAAAAAAAAGAAAAAGGCAAAAAATATTAAAAAAACAAACAAACAAATATTTATAAAAATAAAAAAAAACGCAGGGGGGGGCCATCAGACCTCACCAACAGAAAGCTCTGTTGGTGGGGAGAAAAGGGGGGGAAGATCACTTGTGTGCAGAGATATACGGCCCTGCAGCTTGGCCTTAAAGCTGCAGTGGCCAATTATGGTAAAATTAGGCTGGTCACTAGGGGGGTTTACCACCATGGTCCTCAAGAGGTTAAGGACCAGCGCTGTTTTTTGTGATCTGTGCTGGGTGGGCTCTGCAGCCCCCAGCACAGATCAGGGTGTATGCTGAGTGATCAGATCGCCCCCCTTTTCTCCCCCCTATGGGGATGATGTGCAGGGAGGGTCTGATCGCTCCTGCTGGCTGTATTGTTGCGGGGGGGGCACCTCAAAGCCCCCCTCCGCGGCGAAATTCAGCTTCTCCCTCTCCTACCTTGCCCCCTGGTGATCGGGGCTGCACAGGACGCTATCTGTCCTGTGCAGCCTGTGACAGGACGTCCCCTGTCACATGGCGGCGATCCCCGGCCGCTGATTGGCCGGGGATCGCCGATCTGCCTTACGGCGCTGCTGCGCAGCAGCGCCGTACAATGTAAACAAAGGAGACATACGTCTCCTACGTTTACATTTAGTCTGCGAGCCGCAATCAGCGGATCGCAGGCTATTCACGGAGACCCGCTCCGTGATCTGAAAGGAAACGGCCGCTCGTGCGAGCGGCCTTTCCTGATTAATTAGGGAGGCACCTGGCGACGCAGAACTGCGTCGCTGGTCCTCCAGCTACCACTTTGCCGCTGCACGGTATGAGTGTGCGGTCGGCAAGTGGTTAACTACTTCCCGACCGCCTAACGCACAGGGGCGGCCGGGAAGTGGAGCCCGCAAGGACCGGCTCACCCACAGAGGCGGCGGTCCATTTAAGGGCATGGGCGAGAAGCAATCGCGTCATCCGTGACGCGATCCTCCGCCGGCGCCTGTCACCGCTCGCCCGCTGCAACATCCCGCCGGCTATACGGAAGCGCCGGCGGGATGTTAACCCCGCGATCGCCGCATACAAAGTGTATAATACACTTTGTAATGATTACAAAGTGTGTTATACAGGCTGCCTCCTGCCCTGGTGGTCCCAATGTCCGAGGGACCACCAGGGCAGGCTGCAGCCACCCTAGTCTGCACCAAGCACCCATCAATCACCCCCAAGGCACTGCCACCCATCAATCACCCCCTGTCACTGCCACTCATCAATCAGCCCCTAACCTGCCCCTTGCGGGCAATCTGATCACCCACCCACACCAATAGTTCGCCCGCAGATCCGACGTCAGGTCACCTCCCAAGGGCAGTGTTTATATCTGTTCTCTACCCTAAACACCCACTAATTACCCATCAATCACCCCCTGTCACTGCTACCTATCAGATTAGACCCCTATCTGCCCCTAGGGCACTCAATCACCCGCCCACACCCTCAGAATGCCCTCAGGCCCCAGCCCTGATCACCTCGCCAGTGCATTGCTTGCATCTATTCCCCCCTCTAATCACACCTTGAGACACCCATCAATCACCTCCTGTCACCCCTTAGCACACCTACCCATCAGATCAGGCCCTAATTTGCCCCGTGTGGGCTCCTGATCACTCGGCCAAACCCTCAGATCCCCCTCAGACCCCCTTCCGATCACCTCCCCAGTGCATTGATTGCATCTATTTTCCCCTCTAACCACCCCCTGAGACACCCATCAATCACCTCCTGTCACCCCCCTAGCACTCCTATCCATCAGATCAGGCCCAATACAACCTGTCATCTAAAAGGCCACCCTGCATATGACCGGTTCCACAAAATTCGCCCCCTCATAGACCACCTGGCATCAAAATTTGCAGATGCTTATACCCCTGAACAGTCATTTTGAGACATTTGGTTTCCAGATTACTCACGGTTTTGGGCCCGTAAAATGCCAGGGCGGTATAGGAACCCCAGAAACGGACCCCATTTTAGAAAAAAGACACCCCAATGTATTCTGTTAGGTGTATGACGAGTTCATAGAAGATTTTATTTTTTGTCAAAAGTTAGCGGAAATTGATTTTTTTTTTTTTTCACAAAGTGTCATTTTTCACTAACTTGTGACAAAAAATAAAATCTTCTATGAACTCGCCATACACCTAACGGAATACCTTAGGGTGTCTTCTTTCTAAAATGGGGTCACTTGTGGGGTTCCTATACTGCCCTGGCATTTTAGGGGCCCTAAACCGTGAGGAGTAGTCTAGAAAACAAATGCCTCAAAATGACCTGTAATTAGGACGTTGGGCCCCTTAGCGCACCTAGGCTGCAAAAAAGTGTCACACATGTGGTATTGCCGTACTCAGGAGAAGTAGTATAATGTGTTTTGGGGTGTATTTTTACACATACCCATGCTGGGTGGGAGAAATCTCTCTGTAAATGGACAATTGTGTGTAAAAAAAATCAAACAATTGTCATTTACAGAGGTATTTCTCCCACCCAGCATGGGTATGTATAAAAATACACCCCAAAACACATTATACTACATCTCCCGAGTACGGCGATACCACATGATTGGCACTTTTTTGCAGCCTAACTGCGCTAAGGGGCCCAAAGTCCAATGAGTACCTTTAGGATTTCACAGGTCATTTTTGTTTCAAGACTACTCCTCACGGTTTAGGGCCCCTAAAATGCCAGGGCAGTATAGGAACCCCACAAATGACCCCATTCTAGAAAGAAGACACCCAAAGGTATTCTGTTAGGAGTATGGTGAGTTCATAGAAGATTTTATTTTTTGTCACAAGTTAGCGGAAAATGACACTTTGTGAAAAAAAACAATTAAAATCAATTTCCGCTAACTTGTGACAAGAAAATAAAAACTTCTATGAACTCACCATACTCCTAACGGAATACCTTGGGGTGTCTTCTTTCTAAAATGGGGTCATTAGTGGGGTTCCTATACTGCCCTGGCATTTTAGGGGCCCTAAACCGTGAGGAGTAGTCTTGAAACAAAAATGACCTGTGAAATCCTAAAGGTACTCATTGGACTTTGGGCCCCTTAGCGCAGTTAAGCTGCAAAAAAGTGCCAATCATGTGGTATCGCCGTACTCGGGAGAAGTAGTATAATGTGTTTTGGGGTGTATTTTTACACATACCCATGCTGGGTGGGAGAAATACCTCTGTAAATGACAATCTTTTGATTTTTTTACACACAATTGTCCATTTACAGAGTTATTTCTCCCACCCAGCATGGGTATGTGTAAAAATACACCCCAAAACACATTGTACTACTTCTCCCGAATACGGCGATACCACATGTGTGGCACTATTTTGCACCCTAACTGCGCTAAGGGGCCCAAAGTCCAATGAGTACCTTTAGGATTTCACAGGTCATTTTGAGAAATTTTGTTTCAAGACTACTCCTCACGGTTTAGGGCCCCTAAAATGCCAGGACAGTATAGGAACCCCACAAATGACTCCATTTTAGAAAGAAGACACCCCAAGGTATTCTGTTAGTAGTACGGTGAGTTCATGGAAGATTTTATTTTTTGTCACAAGTTAGCGGAAATTGATTTTTATTGTTTTTTTTCAAAGTGTCATTTTCCGCTAACTTGTGACAAAAAATAAAATCTTCTATGAACTCACCGTACTACTAACAGAATACCTTGGGGTGTCTTCTTTCTAAAATGGGGTCATTTGTGGGGTTCCTATACTGTCCTGGCATTTTAGGGGCCCTAAACCGTGAGGAGTAGTCTTGAAACGAAATTTCTCAAAATGACCTGTGAAATCCTAAAGGTACTCATTGGACTTTGGGCCCTTTAGCGCAGTTAGGGTGCAAAAAAGTGCCACACATGTGGTATCGCCATACTCGGGAGAAGTAGTACAATGTGTTTTGGGGTGTATTTTTACACATACCCATGCTGGGTGGGAGAAATACCTCTGTAAATGACAATCTTTTGATTTTTTTACACACAATTGTCCATTTACAGAGGTATTTCTCCCACCCAGCATGGGTATGTGTAAAAATACACCCCAAAACACATTGTACTACTTCTCCCGAGTACGGCAATACCACATGTGTGGCACTTTTTTGCACCCTAACTGCGCTAAAGGGCCCAAAGTCCAATGAGTACTTTTAGGATTTCACAGGTCATTTTGCGGAATTTGATTTCCAGACTACTCCTCACGGTTTAGGGCCCCTAAAATGCCAGGGCAGTATAGGAACCCCACAAATGACCCCATTTTAGAAAGAAGACACCCCAAGGTATTCCGTTAGGAGTATGGTGAGTTCATAGAAGATTTTATTTTTTGTCACAAGTTAGCGGAAAATTGATTTTTATTGTTTTTTTCACAAAGTGTCATTTTCCACTAACTTGTGACAAAAAATAAAATCTTCTATGAACTCACCATACTCCTAACGGAATACCTTGGGGTGTCTTCTTTCTAAAATGGGGTCATTTGTGGGGTTCCTATACTGCCCTGGCATTTTAGGGGCCCTAAACCGTGAGGAGTAGTCTGGAAATCAAATTCCGCAAAATGACCTGTGAAATCCTAAAGGTACTCATTGGACTTTGGGCCCTTTAGCGCAGTTAGGGTGCAAAAAAGTGCCACACATGTGGTATCGCCGTACTCGGGAGAAGGAGTACAATGTGTTTTGGGGTGTATTTTTACACATACCCATGCTGGGTGGGAGAAATACCTTTGTAAATGACAATCTTTTGATTTTTTTACACACAATTGTCCATTTACAGAGGTATTTCTCCACCTCCTGGATACAGGATGTCCAGAACGATCTGTTCCTGAAATTGAAGGAAAGATCCGAGTTTTCCGGGAAATTAAATAGGGCGCTAACCTCTGGTCATTGAAGTCCACCCCTCCCATGTTGACATTATATTCGTGGACGACAAGGGGCTTTTCAATGACCTTAGTTGCCCGTTGAATTTGGACTGTCGTGTCTGTGTGAATGGTGGACAGAAAGTAAACGTCCCTCTTGTCCCTCCATTTCACCGTGAGCAGGTCTTCAGTACGCAAGGCGGCCCTCTGCCCCCGTTGAAGTCTGGTGGTAACGAGCCGTTGGGGGAAGCCCTGGCGACTAGGCCGCGCAGTGCCACAGCATCGGATTCCTTCTAACTTTAAGTGCTGAAAGAGGGCCACACTTGTGTAATAATTGTCCACAAAAAGATGGTACCCCTTCTGGAACAAGGGTGACACCAAGTCCCACACAACCTTTCCACTGCTCCCCAGGTAGTCAGGGCATCCGACCGGCTCCAATTTTGAGTCTTTTCCCTCATAGACCCTAAAACGACATGTATAGCCTGTGGCCCTTTCACAGAGCTTATACAGTTTCACCCCATACCGGGCGCGCTTGCTTGGGATGTACTGTTTGATGCCAAGGCGCCCGGTAAAGCGTAAGAGGGACTCGTCTACGCAGATGTTCTGTTCAGGGATATAAGCATCTGCAAATGTTGATGACAGGTGGTCTATGAGGGGCCGAATTTTGTGGAGCCGGTCATAAGCAGGGTGGCCCTTTTCATGACAGGTTTTGTCGTCGTTGAAGTGCAGGAAGCGCAGGATGGACTCAAATCGTGTCCTGGACATGGCAGCAGGGTACAAGGGAACATGATTTACTGGGTTCGTAGACCAATACGACCGCAGTACATTCTGTTTCATTAGTCCCAAGTGAAGGATAAGGGCCAAAAAGATTTTAATGTCGGAAACTTGGACTGGTTTCCACCCGAAAGGCTGGGCATACATGCTCTCCGGGTGCTCGGTGATGAATTGTGTGGCTTTACGGTTGGTCTCAACCACAATTAAGTCCAGGAGAACCTGGGTGATGAACAGCTGCAAAAAGTCTAGGGCCGTTCCTAGATGAGCTGTCGCCACCTGGACTCCAGACTGGGCGGTGAAAGGGGGCACTACGGGTGCGGCGGAATCAGGGGATTGCCAATCTGGTTGTGCCAGCACCTCTGGGAGTCTATGGGTACTACGGGCCCGTCTTCTTATTGGTGGCTGCGATGGGGGTACTACTGCACTTGCCACCGTACCAGTTTCAACTTCCATGCTGACGCTCACCACTTCGCCAGGGTCTACGGAAGCACTGGCACTAAGTCCAGGAGATGCTGCGCTGCTGGTGCCTGCCTCACCAAGAAAACTATCATCAGCGCTAGCACCACCCTGCTGCCCTTGAGGCGGATCCTGCGCCACCTGCGGTCTAACGACTTGGGGTCTGGTACGCCTGGCTCTAGCCGGGACCATAGCCTCGTCATCACTTTCGGTCAAGGAACCACTGCTTTCTACAGGTTCAAATTCGGACCCGGAAGATTCGACGGATGATTCTTCCCAAAAGAACTCATCCGACTGGTCCATGTACCTGTATACCTCGTCATCGGAAAGCCCCCTTCTTGCCATTGTGGATTACTAAATTTATGGGGGTTTCCTCCGAGACTACCCAGAAAAAAAGAGCACCTACCTAGCAAAAAGGGAGTATTTGAGAGGTATTGGGGTTGGTGGGAAGTGGGGTCTCAGAGGCAATCAAACAATCACGGGACAATCAAATACAATTACAGCACAATCGAATCCAATCACAGCACAATCAAATCTGATGCACTCGGAAGGTGATGGGGGGAGGGTGGGATTGGGTGTGGCGGGAAGTGGGGTCTCAGGCAATCAAACAATCACGGGGCAATCGAAGTCGATCACGGGACAATCAAATACAATTACAGCACAATCGACTCCAATCACAGCACAAGCAAATCTGATGCACTCGGAAGGTGATGGGGGGAGGGTGGGATTGGGTGTGGCGGGAAGTGGGGTCTCAGGCAATCAAACAATCACGGGGCAATCGAAGTCGATCACGGGACAATCAAATACAATTACAGCACAATCGACTCCAATCACAGCACAAGCAAATCTGATGCACTCGGAAGGTGGGGGGGGGGGGAGGGTGGGGTTGGGTGTGGTGGGGGGGAGGGGGGGGGTTGGGTGTGGTGGGAAGTGGGGTCTCAGGCAATCAAACAATCACGGGGCAATCGAAGCCGATCACGGGACAATCAAATACAATTACAGCACAATCGAATACAAGCGCAGCACAATCGAATACAAGCGCAGCACAGTCAAATACAATGCACTTGGACGGTGATTAGGGGGGGGGGGGTCTGAGGGCGATTTGAGGGGGTGGGGGGTTGATCAGGAGCCTGCACGGGGCAGACTGAGTCCTGATCTGATGAGAGGCAGACACAGGGGGTTACTGATCGCAGATCAGTTAGTGATCGCTGGGGAGGACAGATGTAAACAAAGAGCAGGGGATGTAATCAGAAGGGGGGTATGAGGGCAATCGAGGGTCTGGGCAGGTGATCGGTTACCCCCGCGGGGCAGTTAGGGTCTGCTCTGATGGGTGGGGGTGCTAAGGGGTGATGGACAGGTGATAGACAGGTGATCAGAGGGGGATCAGAGGGGGATCAGGGGATAAGGTAGCTGTATACAGATGTATACAGTATACAGGGGGGTAGTCTGGGATGGGGTCTGGGGGTGATCTAAAGGTAGGGGGGGGGATCAGGGGTGATTAGGAGGCAGTTAGGGACCTAAACTAAAGGGCAGCGTCGCTAGTTAGTGGCAGGTGGGGGGGGGGTGGGGGTTTTGCAGGGGTGCAAGGGTGCTGGGCAGGGGTCTGCTGGGGTGATCAGGGGGGGTATGAGGCCTGGGGTGGGTGATCAGGGAGGCTGTGGACAAAATCAAGCTGCGTGCAGTGAGACTAAGTGCTTCCTCCTCGCTGGTGGTCTCTGGAACAATGAGACCACGAGGCGAGGAGGAAGCACGTATAAGGCACTTTGTTTACCTAACAAAGTGCCTTATACACTCTGATTGGGCAATTATGCGGATTCCTCCGCTCGCCGGCTCTGCTAAGTGGCCGGCGAGCGGAGACAAAATGCCCGAGTAACGATCCCGGGCGGAGGATCGCGTCACGGATGACGCGATCGCTCCGCCCATGCCCTTAGAAGGACCGCCGCCTCTGTGGGTGAGCCGGTCCTTCAGGGCTCCACTTCCCGGCCGCCTCTGTGCGTTAGGCTGTCGGGAAGTGGTTAAAGTGGATCCAAAATGAACTTTTTCACATTGCATAATTGTTTATAGGGCATTCCTCAAGCCAAATACTTCTTTGTTTTTGTTTTAACCACTTGCCGACCGCACACTCATACCGTGCGGCGTCAAAGCGGCAGCTGCAGGACCAGCGACGCAGAACTGCGTCACCGGCTGTAGACTGATTAATCAGCGATCGCTACGTCACACTCTTCGGCCCCCTTGTGACGTCAGCCCGCCGGCCAATCAGCAGCGCCGGCGGGTTGTACATTTCCAAAAACGCCAATAGAAAGGGTATAATACAGTTTGTTTATGTAACAAACTGTATTATACTGCCTGCCTCCCGCTGGTGGTCACACTTAGCGATCGACCACCAGCGAGGAGAGCAGGCACAGTAAGAACATCCACCCACACACTTTAGGAGCCCCACAGACCCCCCGATCACCCGCAGCACCCATCAGACCCCCCCCTGTACCCCCCTGCAGCCCGCAGATCAGACCCAACCACCCCCCATATCACCCATCAATAAATCCCTGTCACCTCCTGTCACTTTTATCCTTTAGATCAGACCCCCAACTACCCCTTAGGGGTATCTGATCACCCCCCACACCTCCAGATCTCCCCCCCGACCCCCCCCCCCCTGTATACATAACCTATCTATCTCCCCTGCATCTGTCTATCTCCCCACTGATCAGCTGCCAATCACCTATCAGTCACCTGTCAATCACCCTTGTCACCACCTGTCACTGCCACCCATCAGATTAGACCCCCAACTGCCCCTTAGGGGCTTCTGATCACCCACCCACCCTTTCAGATCCCCCTGAGACCCCCCCCTAATCACATCAGCAATCCATCATTTACATCTGTTGTTCCCTGTAAACACACACTTATTACCTGTCAATAACCCATCTATCACCCCCTGTCACTCCTATCCATCAGATCAGACCCCCAACTGCCCCTTAGGGATATCTGATCACCCCCCACCCCTTCAGATCTCCCCCCCCCTGACCCCCCGTATACTGCATCTATCTATCTTCCCTGTAATTGCCCGCTGATCAGCTGTCAATCACCTATCCGTCACCTGTCAATCATCCCCTGTCACCACCTGCCACTGCCCCCCATCAGAACAGACCCCCAACTACCCCTTAGGGGCTTCTGATCACCCACCCACCCTTTCAGATCCCCCCCAAGACCACCCCCCCCCCCCCGATCACATCAGCAGTCCATTGTTTACATCTGTTTTTCCCTGTAAACACCCACTTATCACCCGTCAATAACCCATCTATCACCCCCTGTCACTCCTATCCATCAGATTAGACCCCCAACTACCCCTTAGGGGTATCTGATCACCCCCCACCCCTTCAGATCCTCCCCACACCTTCCTAGTGCATTGATTGTGTATATTCTCCCCCCTGCCATTGTGTATCTTATCTCCTGTCTGTAAGGCTTGATTGTGCTTTGTTTGGCTACAATTGTCTCAATTGCACTGTGATTGGCATCGATTGTCGTGTGATTGGCTTCGATTGTCACGTAATTGGTTTTCGATTGTCGCGTGATTGGCTTCAATTGCCCGTGATTGGTTTTGATTGTGCCAATTGCCCTCTGATTGGCTGTTTTGCCCTGTGTCTCGATTGTCTCAATTGCCCTGTGATTAGCATAGATTGTCGTGTGATTGGCTTCGATTGTCACGTAATTTTTGATTGTCGTGTTATTGGATTCAATTGCTCCTTGATTGGCTTTGATTGCGCAGATTGCTGTAATTGTGTTGTAATTGCTTCGTGATTGTTTTTGATTATTTGTGATTGCTCTCTGATCCCCAACCTCCCCTCACCGTCACTATCCTAGTGATCTAAAAACAGTGATCAGTGAAAACTGTCACTTTTTTAGTATCACTAGTGGTAACAGTTAGGCCAGTTAGCTAGGCAAAAGGGTTGTTAGTGTCAGTTAGTGCTCAGCCCACTGCACCACAGTCACTAATTAGCGTCATCACTGTCGCTAATCAGCATTGGTACTATATAGTATCTGTAAGTGATCATTAGTGATCACAGTCAGATCTATATTAGGGTCACTAGGATCCACAAAAAAACGCAGTGTTTGCCCTATCAGACCTGATCGTTCGCCTGCACTGCGTTCAGCCCACCCCACCGCAGTGACAGAATTTTTTTTTTCTGATCACTGCAAAAAACACTGTACACTAGCTGTGGCACTGTAAACATCAGTTTTGATTTTTTTTTAATCAAAACTCAGTGACCACAGCTTTCTACCTCTCAAATACTCCCTTTCGCTAGGTAGGTGCTCTTTTTCCTGGGTAATCTCAGAGGGATACCTCCTAAATTTAGCAGGCCACCATGGCAAAAAAGAGGTTTTCCAATGAAGACATCTACAGGTACATGGACCAGTCAGATGAGGATGATTGGGTCGAGTTATTCGACGAATCTTCTGGTTCAGAGTACGATCCTGTAGACAGCAGTGGCTCTCTGACCGATAGTTCCGATGACGAGGTTGAGGTCCCGGCTAGAGCCAGGCGTACCACACCCCATGTCACTGGACTGCAGGTGGCGGAAGATCAGTCTCAAGGGCAGCAGAGTGATGCTGGAGCTGATCTGATTTTTCTTGGTGAGGCATGCACCAGCAGCGCAGCATCTCCTGGACCTATCAACACCAGTACTTCCGTAGAAGACCCTGATGAAGTGGAGAACACCAGCCTGGAAGTAGAAACTGGTTCGGTGGTACGTGAATTAAGATCCGATCCGCAGCCACCAAGTAGACGGGCCCGTACTCCCATTGGTTTTCCAGAGGTGCTGGCAAACCCTGATTGGCATTCCCCTGATCCCGCCGCACCCGTACTGCCCCCTTTCACCGCCCAGTCTGGAGTCCAGGTGGAGACAGTTGAACTAGGATCGGCCCTAGACTTTTTTGAACTGTTCCTCACCCAGGATCTCCTTGACTTAATTGTGGCTGAGACCAACCTATATGCCACACAATTTATAACCGCCCATCCGAAAAGCTGCCACGCCCAGCCTTTTCGGTGGAAACCACTCCAAGTTTCCGAACTTAAAATTTTTTTGGGCCTTCTCCTCAACATGGGTATTACCAAAAAAAATGTATTGCGCTCTTATTGGTCTACACGCCAAATACATAACATGCCCGTGTTCTCTGCTGCCATGTCCAGGACGCGATTTGAGATCATCCTACGCTTCCTGCATTTCAATGACAACGACACCTGTCATGCAAGAGACCACCCAGCTTATGACCGGCTCCACAAAATTCGGCCCCTCATAGACCACCTGTCATCCACATTTGCAGATGCTTATACCCCTGAACAGAACATCTGTGTAGACGAGTCCCTTGGCCTTGGCATCAAACAGTACATCCCAAGCAAGCGCGCCCGGTATGGGGTGAAACTGTATAAGCTCTGTGATAGGGCCACAGGCTATACATCTCGTTTTAGGGTCTATGAGGGAAAAGACTCAAAATTGGAGCCGGTCGGATGTCCTGACTACCTGGGGAGCAGTGGAAAGATTGTGTGGGACTTGGTGTCACCCTTGTTCCATATGGGGTACCATCTTTATGTGGACAACTTTTACACAAGTGTGGCCCTCTTTCAGCACTTAAAGTTAGAAGGAATCCGATGCTGTGGCACCGTGCGGCCTAGTCACCGGGGCTTCCACCAACGGCTCGTTAACACCAGACTTCAACGGGGGGAGAGGGCCGCCTTGTGTACCGATGACTTGCTCTCGGTGAAATGGAAGGACAAGAGGGACGTTTACCTTCTGTCTACCATTCACACAGACACGACAGTACAAATAACACGGGCAACAGAGGTCATTGAAAAGCCCCTTGCCGTCCACAACTATAATGTTAACATGGGAGGGGTGGACTTCAATGACCAGATGTTAGGGCCCTATTTAATTTCCCGGAAAACCAGACGCTGGTATAAGAAAGTGTCTGTGTATTTAATTCAATTGGCGATGTACAACAGCTTTGTTCTCTACAGTAAGGCTGGGAGAACTGGATCTTTCCTTCAATTCCAGGAAGAGATCGTTTCGGCACTCCTGTATCCAGGAGGTGCCAGAGCCCAACCCCCAAATGCAACTAGCCGGCTGCATGGAAGGCATTACGCCTACCCGATTCCCAGTACCCCAACTCAACGCAACCCCAGAAAAAGATGTCGTGTCTGCAGCAAGGCTGGAATAAGGCGTGACACCCCCGTTTACTGTCCCTCCTGTCCTGACCAGCCTGGCCTATGCCTAGGGGAGTGTTATGAGAGGTACCACGAGAAGGCACACTTTTAGAACCTAGGGAACTACACACACAGCAGTAGGCACACAAGGGTCTCTCAGTGCTATTTCACACTGGCGCGATGCGTTAGGGCAAATTGCCTAGCAAAAGTCACACTTTGCGGTCCCCCCCTACGCCGGAAGTGCTTGACTTAACGCTAGTGCATGCCTACGTTACTGCGTGCCTTCTGCGGCAATTTGGGTCGGCCCGGAAGTCATGTTAGTCTCCGGCGACGCAGTTAATTACTAGGCCGAATGCTACTCTTGTGGTATTCCCTGAAGATCTATTTTGGGCGAGATGGTGCGGCGGGCTCGACCGACCGGATAGGCCAGTATGCAGTGTGAACCCAAACATCAGGTTTTCAGAGATCCAAATACACTGGCCTGTCAGAAACCTCTCCTTTCACTTGGGACATTATGCATAATGTACTTCGCCACATATCTGTGCGATTTGCACTTTGCACATTGACCCATGGGGGAGGAGAAGTTTATCCTCAGCTCGCAAGTAAAAAAAAAAACAGGTAAGCAAAAAAGTTAATATTTGGTTACCAATGTTATTGTTTGGTTTGAACATATTTAATAAAGTTTAAAAAGTTAATGTTATTGAAGTGCTTTGCTGCTTGCTTTTTTTTTTTTTGCTTTTTTTTCTTCTTCTCTCTTTTTTTCCAACCGACCAATCAGCTGCAGCACTGATGATGCATCCTGACAGAAGCATTGCGCTTCTGTCAGGTTACACAAAATCGGTGCATGCAGCGCTGTAGGACGAGATTTCTCCTCCACAGTAAAAACGATACGTTTGCCGAGGCATATGGGCCAAGGAGTGGTGTTGTGGTTCATATGCTTTGGCAAGCACTTTGTATCAAAAAAGAACTCAAGCAATGATTTCTCCAATCACATCGATCGATGTGGATGAATAAATCAGGATTGCCTGGGCATACGAGCTGGTGGGTTTGGATTTTTGGGGTGGCAGCTCCTATGTCCAGGCGGACGCCTTCCCCTCCTTTTTGTTTTGTTTTTTCATTTTCCTTCTCTCATTTTTCTATCCAGACAGACCAACCGACCGACCGACCAATCAGCCGCAGCACTGATGGTGCATCCTGATAGAAGCATTGCGCTTCTGTCAGGTTACACAAAATCGGTGCATGCAGCGCTGTAGGACGAGATTTCTCCTCCACAGTAAAAACGATACGTTTGCCGAGGCATATGGGCCAAGGAGTGGTGTTGGGGTTCATATGCTTTGGCAAGCACTTTGTATCAAAAAAGAACTCAAGCAATGATTTCTCCATTCACATCGATCGATGTGGATGAATAAATCAGGATTGCCTGGGCATACGAGCTGGTGGGTTTGGATTTTTGGGGTGGCAGCTCCTATGTCCAGGCGGACGCCTTCCCCTCCTTTTTGTTTTGTTTTTTCGTTTTTCTTCTCTCTTTTTTCTATCCAGACAGACCGACCGACCAATCAGCCGCAGCACTGATGGTGCATCCTGATAGAAGCATTGCGCTTCTGTCAGGTTACACAAAATCGGTGCATGCAGCGCTGTAGGACGAGATTTCTCCTCCACAGTAAAAACGATACGTTTGCCGAGGCATATGGGCCAAGGAGTGGTGTTGGGGTTCATTTGCTTTGGCAAGCACTTTGTATCAAAAAAGAACTCAAGCAATGATTTCTCCATTCACATCGATCGATGTGGAGGAATAAATCAGGTTTGCCTGGGCATACGAGCTGGTGGGTGTGGATTTTTCTTGGGGTGGCAGCTCCTATGTCCAGGCGGACGCCTTCCCCTCTTTCTTTTCTTTTTTTTTCACATTTTTTGGCAGATATTTGTTCATCCACATTGATCGATACGAATGAAGGGATGTTTGCCGTTCATTTTTCCTTTTAGCCCAGAATGCACTACCTGTATGCCCAATATAAGGAGTATAGAAAAAATACTGGCCATACATGTAATGATTGCAGAGACCCTAAAATGTCAGGACAGACCCCACAAATGACCCCATTTTGGAAAGAGGACACCCCAAAGTATTCTGTGAGGTGCATGGTGAGTTCATAGAAGATTTTGTTTTTTGTCACAAGTTAGCATAAATTGTTGTTTTTTTGTTTTTTTTTCACAAAGAATCCTTTTCTGCTAACTTGTGACAAAAAATACAATTTTTTATAAACTCATCATGCCTCTCATGGAATACTTTGTGGTGTCTTATTTCCAAAATGGGGTCATTTGTGGGGTGTGTTAACTGTCCTGTCATGTGGGGGGGGGGGGCTAAATTGTGAGCACCCCTGTAAAGTCAAAAGGTAGTCATTGCACGTTGGGCCCCTTAGCGCAGTTAGGCTGCAAAAAAGTGCCACACGTGCTATCGCCGTACCCGGGAGAAGTAGACCAATGTGTTTTAGGGTGTATTTTTACACATACCCATGCTGGGTAGAATACATCACTCTGTAAATGACAATTTTTTGATTTCTTTACACACAATTGTCCATTTAAAGAGATATTTCTCCCACCCAATATGGGTATGTGTAAAAATACACCCCAAAACACATTGTACTACTTCTCCCGAGTACAGCGATACCACATGTGTGGCACTTTTTTGCACCCTAACTGCGCTAAGGGGCCCAAAGTCCAATATGTATCCTTTAGCATTTCACAGGTCATTTTGAAACATTTGGTTTCAAGACTACTCCTCACGGTTTAGGGCCCCTAAAATGCCAGAGCAGTATAGTAACCCCACAAATGACCCCATTTTACAAAGAGGACATCCCAAGGTCTTCCGTTAGGAGTATGGTGAGTCCATAGAAGATTTTATTTTTTGTCACAAGTTAGCGGAAAATGACACTTGGTAAAAAAAAACCAATAAAAATCATTTTCCGCTAACTTGTGACAAAAAGTAAAATCTTTTATGAACTCACCATACTCCTAATGGAGTACCTTGGGGTGTCTTCTTTCTAAAATGGGGTCATTTGTGGGGTTCCTATACTGCTCTGGCATTTTAGGGGCCCTAAACCGTGAGGAGTAGTCTTGAAACCAAATGTTTCAAAATGACCTGTGAAATGCTAAAGGTACTCACTGGACTCTGGGCCCCTTAGCGCAGTTAGGGTGCAAAAAAGTGCCACACATGTGGTATCGCCGTACTCAGAAGAAGTAGTACAATATGTTTTGGGGTGTATTTTTACACATACCCATATTGGGTGGCAGAAATATCTCTGTAAATGGACAATTGTGTGTAAAGAAATCAAAAAATTGTCATTTACTGAGAGATTTCTCCCACCCAATATGGGTATGTGTAAAAATACACCCCAAAACACATTGTACTACTTCTCCCGAGTACGGCGATACCAATGTGTGGCACTTTTTTGCACCCTAACTGCGCTAAGGGGCCCAGAGTCCAATGAATACCTTTAGCATTTCACAGGTCATTTTGAAACATTTGGTTTCAAGACTACTCCTCACGGTTTAGGGCCCCTAAAATGCCAGAGCAGTATAGGAACCCCACAAATGACCCCATTTTACAAAGAGGACATCCCAAGGTATTCCGTTAGGAGTATGGTGAGTTCATAGAAGATTTTATTTTTTGTCACAAGTTAGCGGAAAATGACACTTGGTAAAAAAACCCAATAAAAATCATTTTCCGCTAACTTGTGACAAAAAGTAAAATCTTTTATGAACTCACCATACTCCTAATGGAGTACCTTGGGGTGTCTTCTTTCTAAAATGGGGTCATTTGTGGGGTTCCTATACTGCTCTGGCATTTTAGGGGCCCTAAACCGTGAGGAGTAGTCTTGAAACCAAATGTTTCAAAATGACCTGTGAAATGCTAAAGGTACTCACTGGACTCTGGGCCCCTTAGCGCAGTTAGGGTGCAAAAAAGTGCCACACATGTGGTATCGCCGTACTCAGAAGAAGTAGTACAATATGTTTTGGGGTGTATTTTTACACATACCCATATTGGGTGGCAGAAATATCTCTGTAAATGGACAATTGTGTGTAAAGAAATCAAAAAATTGTCATTTACTGAGAGATTTCTCCCACCCAATATGGGTATGTGTAAAAATACACCCCAAAACACATTGTACTACTTCTCCCGAGTACGGCGATACCAATGTGTGGCACTTTTTTGCACCCTAACTGCGCTAAGGGGCCCAGAGTCCAATGAATACCTTTAGCATTTCACAGGTCATTTTGAAACATTTGGTTTCAAGACTACTCCTCACGGTTTAGGGCCCCTAAAATGCCAGAGCAGTATAGGAACCCCACAAATGACCCCATTTTACAAAGAGGACATCCCAAGGTATTCCGTTAGGAGTATGGTGAGTTCATAGAAGATTTTATTTTTTGTCACAAGTTAGCGGAAAATGACACTTGGTAAAAAAAACCAATAAAAATCATTTTCCGCTAACTTGTGACAAAAAGTAAAATCTTCTATGAACTCACTGTACTCCTAATGGAGTACCTTGGGGTGTCTTCTTTCTAAAATGGGGTCATTTGTGGGGTTCCTATACTGCTCTGGCATTTTAGGGGCCCTAAACCGTTAGGAGTAGTCTTGAAATCAAATGTTTCAAAATGACCTGTGAAATGCTAAAGGTACTCATTGGACTCTGGGCCCCTTAGCGCAGTTAGGGTGCAAAACATTGCCACACATGTGGTATCGCCGTACTCAGGAGAAGTAGTACAATGTGTTTTGGGGTGTATTTTTATACATACCCATGCTGGGTGGGAGAAATCTCTCTGTAAATGGACAATTGTGTGTAAAAAAAATCAAAAAATTGACATTTACAGAGACATTTCTCCCACCCAGCATGGGTATGTGTAAAAATACACCCCAAAACACATTGTACTACTTCTCCCGAGTATGGCGATACCATATGTGTGACACTTTTTTGCAGCAAAACTGCGCTAAGGGGCTCACAGTGCAATGACTACTTTTAGGCTTTACAGGGGTGTTTACAATTCAGCACCCCCAAAATGCCAGGACAGTAAACACACCCCACAAATGACCCCATTTAGAAAAATAGACACTTCAAGGTATTCAGAGAGGGGCATGGTGAGTCCGTGGCAGATTTCATTTTTTTTTATTACAAGTCAGCAGAAATGGAAACCTTTTTTTTTTTTTTTTTTTTGTCACGAAGTGTCATTTTCCGCTAACTTGTGACAAAAAATAAAATCTTCTATGAACTCACCATGCCTCTCAGTGAATACTTTGGGATGTCTTCTTTCCAAAATGTGGTCATTTGGGGGGTATTTATACTATCCTGGAATTTTAGCACCTCATGAAACATGACAGATAGTCAGAAAAATCAGAGGTGCTTTAAAATGGGAAAATTCACTTTTAGCACCATAGTTTGTAAACGCTATAACTTTTACCCATACCAATAAATATACACTGAATGTTTTTTTTTTTTTTATCAAAGACATGTAGCAGAATAACTTTCGCGCTCAAATGTATAGGAAATTTTACTTTATTTGAAAAATGTCAGCACAGAAAGTTAAAAAAATCATTTTTTTGCCAAAATTCATGTCTTTTTTGATGAATATAATAAAAACTAAAACTCGCAGCAGCAATCAAATAGCACCAAAAGAAAGCTGTATTAGTGAGAAGAAAAGGAGCCAAAATTCATTTAGGTGGTAGGTTGTATGACCGAGCAATAAACCGTTAAAGCTGCAGTGGTCTGAATGGAAAAAACAGCGCTGGTCCTTAAGGGGGGGGGGGGGGTAAAGGCTGAGTCCTCAAGTGGTTAATGCTGTAATTCCCTATAAACTAAAAAAGCCACGCCCACAGGTTTTCAGAGAGCTAAGGCACTTTCAGACAGTAGCAAGGGCTCATGGGAGCTCAGCCTGGGCAGGAGTGAGGAAAGGTCAGGTGACTTCCTAAAAGCACATTGGGTTAAAAACCAAAAAAATAACAGCAATTACACAATAATTAGCAGGACACAGCTACAGCGCTTGTGTCTGCACTATTAATCCGCCGCTGCTCTGCGTACTACACTATGCGAAGGCTGGTAGCCATAGAAACGGACAACAATAGGTGTCCTTTTCAATGCCAGCTTCGCTACAGGAGTCAATTGCCGGGCAGCGTCATCACCAGTGATGCTGCTTTCCACTCAGACGGCAGTTGCGTGCCATCAAAGAGGGAGGATGTGTCTTACTCTGCGCAGCAGATAAATTGCTGCACTTTACGACGGACGAATAAACAGTATAACGGCACGATTGTGCAGTTGAAATATAGAAGAAACCTTCAAGGGCAGCACAGAGGGGGAAACCTAAAACGGCAGAAACATCACCAGGGAAAGATGCCTCCTACAAGTAAATGGATTATGCTAAGTCGCGTCAGTAAGGTAAATCTGCCGACGTGACTGTGAAAGTAATCAAAGCAGATGTCAGTGTAAAAAAAAAAAAAAAATTCCTCTGCCTCAATACATGTTACATACTATGCTCTACATACAGCCATACATATTACAGTGACTAAAAAACACAAATTTTAGCCATGGTGCCCCTTTAAATTTTGCTTTGTAGTAATGAAATCCCTTGCTAACTGATCACTAGAACACATGAGTTTTTGAACTTGCAAGGCTTGTTAGTAAATTATCAGCTGACACTACAACCAAATGGCACATTTTCATTTGTTATACTTAGTATTTTCTTATTTAATTAAATAAAAATCTCGAAATTACTTTTCAACACAAAAATCTAATATAACAAAATGAAAAAAAGTAAATATACATTCCCTTTAAACCATTCCCAGCAAGACAGGTATATTGCACATAAAGTTCTCCCAAGTCAGCAGTATGTACTGTACTGGGCAGTGGTGAAGAACAAATGCATCCTATGATGCTGATTACAACTTCCTCCAAGGATGTAGGAGTGAGTCATGGCAAATTAAAATTGTATCAGCTGATTCATATACTGTAGCTGTAGCAATTATGTTAATAATTTAACTGAATAAATCGAATTTTCATGCTAGACGTTTGTATTGCTCATCACTATTAACCTATGGTGCTTTTGGAGGGGTGACCCTTTTCTGACCACTCTTCTCAAAGCACTGCTAAAATGCAGGAGACAAAGCAGGCTTACTAGTATGGCTAGTAAGGGAGCATTTTTTTCCTTTAATGTTTAACCTTTTCTTTCTGAAGTTTTCCAAATTTCATCGGTTGTTTTGTAATATGGCAGGTGGCCTGTGAAACCGAAAAATGCTTACATTACGTTCCCTTATGACAGGCAAACAACTACAGTTAAATTAACAAATGAAATAACCGCAAATGAAAATGTTCAGACTTTTTAAAGGATCAAACATATATTCTGAATGATATATGTTTACTTGAGTTGACACTTTATGCATTAAAAACCTCTTTGTTCCAAACAAAACTTGATACAAAGCACCCATGAAGGCGAGTTGCAATGGAGGGGTATGCTTTGTACCAATCGGGGCTTAGAGTTCAAAAAGTAAATGGTTTGGTTGCCAACATAAAAAATAAAAGCTTTTTTAGTAAAACATCAGCTGATATACAGCCTCATTTTATATCTCTTTATGGATTCTTAAGAGAGAGACATTTCTTTCTTTTGGTGGTGCCAACTAAACCACTGGCTACTGCAACTTAACCCATCTAACTCTTTGAGAATGTTTCCTAATACAACACGTACATTTATAGTTATTAACGGGATACAGACTTCAAAGCCCTATACAGTGTGTATATATATATATAGATTCTGCAAACAGGTGATCTTTTCTATTTTGTTAACACAGTAGTTTAAAATCACACATATTTTCCATGGTTTTTTCTCTTGTTGCCTCTTCATGTCCCTGTATTAAATAGAAAAGCTAAATGAAAAAAATATATAATATTTGATAACTGCAAAACATAAGATCATACGATAGAGGTATGAAAAAAAATCAAATTACATTTATTGACGTAATTATTTTCTTCTTTTATAAGCAACTTTCAGTCTAAAGATTTTTTACAATATAAAGAACATAGAAATGACATATGCATGTGTGTATATATATATATATATATATATATATATATATATATATATAACACATAACAACTAAAATCTAGGACTGAAATCTAACCCTAAGAGCGAAATACAAAGCAGGCTCTGTAAGAGAATGCTTTATATTCCAAATACTGTCATATCATATAAAGAACAAATAGCAGTACATTTTTTCTTTTTTTGTCTTTTAAATCCTGTCCTAATATTACAGTATTTTACATCACACTTGAATTACGCAGACATTACAGGAGAACAAAAATAAATGTATAAAAAAAAAAATAAGAATAGAAAGGACATGGGTTGTTATTAGCATAATCCTGTACAAAGTTGCTTTGGGGTACAATAAAAAACAAAACAACAAAAAGAGCACAGATATATTTTGCAATGAGGTCCTTTATGTTTAGAAAAAAAAATCCTTCATAAGAAAGTCAAAATGTGCCCATGTTATGAGCTACCGTAACTTATGGTTCCCATACAAAGTCCCTGTTATCTTGAGGCTCTGGTGGAGGATGAGAATATATATATACAATATATATATATTCATCTTGTAGGTCTTTACAGCTGCAGCCATGAAGTAGTTGGAATTCTCAGTAAAACTTTTCACAGTAATGTTGTAGATTAAATAAAAGTCACAAAAATCTTACCCTCTGCTTACAGTATGTATGTATGTATATATATATATATATATATATATATATATATATATATATATATATATATATATATATATATAGTGATAATGATGCTTGTGAAGCCCAATTTTATCTTTTTGAGAATGTGTATACACCGTGACTCTTACATGGGCACGGTACTGTAGAGCATGCAGACATTGACAGCTATGGAACAACCACAACTAACTACAGTCATTCTCAAAGCTACTACCTTTATAGTGCATAATAAAGCTACCAGCTTTAGGAGTTCTTACACCCTTTGGCGAATGAAGGGGGAAGGGGGGTGGCAAAGCAGTTTGTTGCTATAGCTATGGTTGCATCCTTGTACTTGGACATACATAGAAGCCACATATGTAAGTACAATTAAACAAGGACTAAATCAAAACATTAAGGGGGAATGTACACAGCTCTTTGATGTCAGCTGTTATTTTAACATTACTTTTAATATAGGTCCAACAGTATGAAATCAGTTGCGGAGTTTTCCCAGGTGTTTATAACCCTTTTTCTTCACTACAGAGGTCAGATTGATGTCAGAAACGGACTGAACTCAAAGCTCCATGTACACTAGCCACTGAGCACATAACTGTTCACTTGTTTTTTAACTTTTATAAATGACGTGGCGGAGGGGGGGGGGAAGAAGATCCCTGGCACCACAGCAGATCCCCTGAAAAGCACCATTGTGAAATGTTGTCTCCTGTTCTGAATGAACCATAGGGAAGGTGTATGTGGACACTAGCTCAAAGCAGTCGTATATTTATCAGCATGAATGTTTTTCCCCCTCTAATGAAATCTATTGCGTAATCACTTTGAAGTCTTCCAGTGCACGAAGATCCTGAATACTATTGTCACCAGCTGTAACCTAACACATTTCCAAAACAATAAAAGGCTAAGCTGAAACAGTTTTATGGAAACATTTCAAGTGACACAACTGTTTGCAAGAGTAATATCGTATTGTTGGGTACGGATTGCTCACAAAGAATGCATGAGAAATTGCTCAATGCATGAACAGTCCTACACACATCATAAGGAAACAACAAGATGCTAATGTAACTAACTGAAAACTTTGATCTCCTGTCTCTATTCTTTACAAAGCTAGCCTTGGCAAACCAAACTGTATAATTCACTAATTGTTAACTTCTATTTGCCCTGCTCAGCAAAAGTTGCACTTTTCAAAGTACAAACTACATTATGAAAGGGAACAAAGTGCAGCTATTTAGAGCCCCATGAACAATTTTTGTCACAGTACCTTATAGAATAATTTCTATGGACTGTATTATTGGATATTTATAATTAGGATTTGTGGGTGGCTGTCTTAGAGTAAACATATGCAATTTTCCTTAAGTCACCCACTGTATATTTATTAACATGAAATACTGAAATACTCCTGTGTTTCTCCCTGTCCTGTATGTTTGGCCCTGTGCTAGGAACTAGAGATGAATAATTAAATGCCAATAATACACTTCGTGTTCTTTGTGATTGGCCTAGTACCAGGCTGCATACAATTTTCATGCAAGCTGGAATTATTTGCATCCCATTGATCATCTCTAGCGAGAACATCTGAGTTTACAAAAATCGATCAATAAGGACTCATTTCCATTAGGGGCGACTTAATGCATTTCCCCACATGCAAATTCACATGGGGAAACAGTCTGTAAAATCAATAGGCTGCTGTCCGATTTGTATGCGGGGAAGAAAATAGATGGCATGCCAAAAAATGGTTTACGCATATGAATCCCTATAGCTCTGCATGGTACGGTACGTCTAATGGGTTTGGGGTGTGATCTTTAGATCTCTGAGATGCACGCCAGCTACAGTGGAAATGGGCCCTAAATCATTCCTCTAGATAACATGATTACACTACAGGGAGTGCAGAATTATTAGGCAAATGAGTATTTTGACCACATCATCCTCTTTATGCATGTTGTCTTACTCCAAGCTGTATAGGCTCGAAATCCTACTACCAATTAAGCATATTAGGTGATGTGCATCTCTGTAATGAGAAGGGATGTGGTCTAATGACATCAACACCCTATATCAGGTGTGCATAATTATTAGGCAACTTCCTTTCCTTTGGCAAAATGGGTCAAAAGAAGGACTTGACAGGCTCAGAAAAGTCAAAAATAGTGAGATATCTTGCAGAGGGATGCAGCACTCTTAACCACTTAAGCCCGAAGGGTTGAAATTTTTTTTACATCCGAGCAACTTTCACCCCCCATTCATTTGCCAATAACTTTATCACTACTCATCACAATTAATTGATCTATATCTTGTTTTTTCCGCCACCATTTAGGCTTTCTGTGGGTGGTATATTTTGCTAAGAGCCACTTTACTGTAAATGCATTTTAACAGGAAGAATAAGAAAAAAATGGAAAAAATTCATTATTTCTCAGTTTTCAGCCATTATAGTTTTAAAATTATACATGCCTCCATAATTAAAACTCACGTATTGTATTTGCCCATATGCCCCGGGTATTTCACCGTTAAAATTATGTCCCTATCACAATGTATGGCGACAATATTTTATTTGGAAATAAAGGTGCATTTTTTCCGTTTTGCGTCCATCACTGTTTAGAAGCCCATAATTTATTAAATCATATTGATATACTCCTTTGACATGAATATTTAAAAAGTTCAGACCCTTAGGTAACTATTTATGTTTTTGTTTTTTTTTTATTATTGTAATTTTTTTTTTTTTTTAATTTAAACTTGTATGTGGGTATTTTTTTGGTGTGGGAGGTAAACAGGGTTTTTTTTAATATATTTATAGGTTTATTCTTAAAACTTTTTTTTTTTTGGGTGTAATTTGCTATTTGGCCACAAGATGGCCAGAATCAAAAAGTCCTGGGAGCGATCGATCTCGCTCCCAGGCAGAAGAAAGGAGACCAGAGCTCAGAAAAGCCGCAGCGTCTGAAGAGACGCTGTCGGCTTTCCTCCGGGGGGGGGGGTCCGATCAGCGAAAGGGATTTATAATCCCTTTCACTGATCGGTGGGCTAGCAGCCAGTAGCGGGGGCGCGCACGGGGGGGCCCGCGGGCGCGCGCGCGACCCGCGGGAGTGCGCGCAGCCCAACTGGACGAGAAATCTCGTCCAGTTGGGCTTAAGTGGTTAAAATTGCAAAGCTTCTGAAGCGTGATCATCAAACAATCAAGCGTTTCATTCAAAATAGTCAACAGGGTCGCAAGAAGCGTGTGGAAAAACCAAGGCGCAAAATAACTGCCCATCAACTGAGAAAAGTCAAGCGTGCAGCTGCCAAGATGCCACTTGCCACCAGTTTGACCATATTTCTGAGCTGCAACATCACTGGAGTGCCCAAAAGCACAAGGTGTGCAATACTCAGAGACATGGCCAAGGTAAGAATGGCTGAAAGACGACCACCACTAAACAAGACACAAAAGCTGAAACGTCAAGACTGGGCCAAGAAATATCTCAAGACTGATTTTTCTAAGGTTTTATGGTCTGATGAAATGAGAGTGAGTCTTGATGGGCCAGATGTATGGGCCCGTGGCTGGATTGGTAAATGACAGAGAGCTCCAGTCTGACTCAGACGCCAGCAAGGTGGAGGTGGAGTACTGGTTTGGGCTGGTATCATCAAAGATGAGCTTGTGGGGCCTTTTCGGGTTGAGGATGGAGTCAAGCTCAACTCCCAGTCCTAGTGCCAGTTTCTGGAAGACACCTTCTTCAAGCAGTGGTACAGGAAGAAGTCTGCATCCTTCAAGAAAAACACCATTTTCATGCAGGACAATGCTCCATCACACGCGTCCAAGTACTCCACAGCGTGGCTGGCAAGAAAGGGTATAAAAGAAGAAAAACTAATGACATGGCCTCCTTGTTCACCTGATCTGAACCCCATTGAGAACCTGTGATCCATCATAAAATGTGAGATTTACAGGAGGGAAAACAGTACACCTCTCTGAACAGTGTCTGGGAGGCTGTGGTTGCTGCTGCACGCATTGTTGATGGTGAACAGATCAAAACACTGACAGAATCCATGGATGGCAGGCTTTTGAGTGTCCTTGCAAAGAAAGGTGGCAATATTGGTCACTGATTTGTTTTTGTTTTGTTTTTGAATGTCAGAAATGACATGATATTTGTGAATGTTGAGATGTTGTATTGGTTTCACTGGTAAAAATAAATAATTGAAATGGGTATATATTTGTTTTTTGTTAAGTTGCCTAATAATTATGCACAGTAATAGTCACCTGCACACACAGATATCCCCCTAAAATAGCTAAAACTAAAAACAAACTAAAAACTATTTTCAAAAATATTCAGCTTTGATATTAATGAGTTTTTTTGGGTTCATTGAGAACATGGTTGTTGTTCAATAATAAAATTATTCCTCAAAAATACAACTTGCCTAATAATTCTGCACTCCCTGTATGTACCCCATTATGAAAGCTTATGTTTGCCAAGAACCCTCTGTTGTAAATAACGTAATCTGAGGCACCCCTTGATTTTGATGTATTCTTAGGAGTGCTTTATAAATGTGTTTCACACATTCCTTTATGGTTTTAATTGAATAAAAATATTTATTCAGGCTTATTTATACATGCTTTTTTATTATTTTAATCCCCAAACTCATTGTAATCGAACAACTATGACAAGTTCAAGTACCCCCTGAATGTGACCTAAATAGACCCTGGGGTATGCGTACCATGTGTTGAGAGCCTAGGTACTAGAGAGCTTAAGTTCCATATTAGGACAGACTAAAAAAAAAGAGGTTTAAACTTGCAAGGTGGGTCTCTGTTTATACTAATCCACACAGAAACACCTGCTATGGCCAAGCTACAGCACGAGACATGTGCTGCCTGGGAAACACAACATTCTCCAACATCAACTTCCCTTGTGAAATGATTTAACTTAACTGCATTGACAATAAATGTGACTGCCAATATACACAGTCATCTGTAGTGTTTCGTTTATGCACCTTTGTATTTACCTACATTGGTCTCCCTAAGATTGTCACCTGACTTGCAACAGTTAAAAAATCAAGGTTATTTTGCTAGTCAATTTGCAGCCAGCCATGACAATATGTTGTAACTGAAGCTACAAATTTCCCAATCTACAAACACTTTCTGTACTTTCAGCTGCATAGGAATACCCTTAAAAACAAAACTGGTATTTTGATTTTTTAGGTGGACACAAAATGACTGAATAACTGGCTGACTTCTAAAGTTTCTTGGAGGTTATCTGCCTGTAGTTTTCTTGTACCTGGGACTTCCCACAAAGCAAAAAGAATGTCGCTCTGTCACAGTCCATGTTACTGGGTAGGTTCTAAAGCATATATAAGCTCTATGTTATATCCCCAAAGTGTAAGAGGGCTCTAAAATCTTACATAACAACATGCTAAGTACTGCATTCATACCTTTAGTTTTTTTTTAACTATTGCATACTGGCTTAGAGTATTGCTTGAGATTTTCTAAATGAATACTAGGTCATCCCATTTTTCCGCTATGTATCCTCTACAAACATCCGATTATCTGTGTATAACCAGAAGAGCCCCTACAGTTTCTTTACTGAAGTACAGTACCTTTCAAATGTATCAGTACATTAGGATTTTCAATACTGAGAACAACTTTGAATGGTCAGTAAACACAAATAGACAGTTTTGTGAAATCTGCTGCTCATGCGATCATACATTTCCTTTCTTGTTTTGTAACTGTGCTATGAAACGTCACTTCAGTTTACAGAAATGTCCCTTTGTCTATAGTAGCACATTAGAAAACCAAATTGTAATTTGTGCAGAGCATTGTAGGGTTATCTTTAATTATTTTCCTTGGAATGTTTACAGTCTTGTTTACATATATAATATGCATGCCAAGTGAAAGAAGTGGCACACAATAGAGAGCTGCAATTTGTTCTGGGCATTGCATGAGACTATTGAGGTCTGCAGGGATATCACAGGACACAGTTGTATAAAGGGTTTCTTCTTATCAACATCAAGATTTAAAGTACTTTTTACATTAAAATGGAGGTAAGAAAAGTAGCAGTTTGAATTTCCTTGTGATCCAGTAAGCAAAAAGAAATGTATTAATAAATAAAATCCCAAACTTGCATGTTTGTTGATTTTAAACTCTTCAACATCACAAAATTTGAATTTTTTCTCACTGCAAAATAAGTTTTTTTTTTTTATGATACGTGAAGCCAAACTGTCTGTCATGGTAAAATGTGCAGCTGAACGGCATTGCAATATGATGGCTTCACACACGGTGTTACGGAGGGTCCTCTTGTCTCTGCAGTCTGAGTTTTGACAGAAAAGTAACAGAGTGTCACAAATGTGGGGTCACATATCCTTCCTGCACACAGCTATTCAACAGGTAGTCACTGCAGGAGTGCTGTCCGGTCACCTTTCTGTGACTTATGCAGAGGAGTCTTAGGTTGGGTACTTTCCTGCTTTAAATATACAATATACTAATGTGGAATCCTCACTGTTTGGATGTTGATAGTCCTCAGTTGGAGAGGCTTAATCCATTGGCTTATTGGAGGATATCACACACTCATAGTCATGCTGGGTGAGTACTGTGAAGGCAAGAAAATATAAGACAAACAAAGGTTAAGTCAGGAAAAGGTCTTATTTTTATACTGCTCTGCAAACCCGGAATCAATTTAATAATGCAGTATGATAGTCAAAAGCTACAGAAACATGACGGGGCTTCACTACTGCTACACATGCACAAACAACATGCACAACAGGGAAACTGGGCAAGGCTGAATCTTGCATTTGTATATATAAATTCACAAGTTATATTGTGCTATCGCAGCAACGCCCTACAGTGCCACAGCTTTTCCAGAATGTCTCTTGCTCCTCGATTACTATACCCCCTTAATTATAGTGCCACCCTCCCATTATGGAGCTTCTTTCAGTATAGTCTTCCCATAGTACTCCCTTCATGGTAATGCACCCCATTAATGCTCCCATCATTAGATCTCTACTTACTTCATTATATTGTCCCCCATAGTACTCCCTTCATTATATTGTACCCTGTCAGTTCTTCCCATCATACTAGTATTGCCTTTATTGTGATAACAACCATTAGGCTTTTCCACCCTTTATTATATTGTTTATCATAATGCTCCCTTCAATATACTGCCAGCTGTTAGTTTCCTTAAAGGATACCAGAGCCGAAAGAAGGAGGAGAAATGGGGGGAGCAGCATGTAAGAGGAGCTGTGCTGATGCCCACTACTCCCCCTGTTCTCCTCTGCCCCCTTCCTTTCTTACCTAAAGACCCCCTGGCAGCCTCTTTCAGGTTGCCAGGAGTAGGGATCACTGCCCTTGCGCTGTCCTGACTGCCCGTGTCCTACAATAAATCGTGACATCATGTGCATGCGCTGAAGGCTCTCGGCTGCGGTCCTGGATAGTGGAAAGTGTAATGGTTAAGGGCTCTGCCACTGACGCAGGAGACCCGGGTTCAAATCTCAGCACATCCTGTTCAGTAAGCTGCACTTATTCAGTGAGGAGTTCTTTGGGCAAGACTCCCTAACACTGCTAATGCCTACTGAGTGCGCTCTAGTGGCTGCCTCGCAAGTGTTTTGAGTCCGACCGGAGAAAAGCACTTTACAAATACTGGAATTGTTATTTCCCCCCCCCCCCGCCTCTATCATAATATCCTCATGGAGCTGTGTTTGTTTAGTAACCTATCGTTCTCCATTTATTATAGTGGCCTTTTTAGTCCTCCTTACTTTAATGCTCTGCTATCTTCCCCAATGCAAAATCATGCATGCATAAGCTGGACGTTTAGATTAATCTCTCATCAGTACAGCACTCAAGCCCATATGCAATTCACTTTGTCTCCTATGAGATTATTTTTTTATCTTCTGTTTAAAATACATTTTCAGCAATTAAAAAAGTACCAAGAAACCTTAAATAAAGTAATCTTCCGCCCCAACCTTAGACGGTCCAGTTATTGGGTGGTTGATGCCCCTTTTTCTTCTTACAGGTTCCATTAATAGACAACTGCCACTTCTAAACCACCAAATAGACATCTGCAACTTCTAAACCACCAAAATAAGCATAATCTAGCAAAAAGAATGTCCTTGCTCTCTCTACTTTATTTAGTCTGTGAAAGTTAACATACATCAATAAACAACTCATGAGATGTGTTAAATGCTTGTTTTCATGGTAACTCTCACCTGTTACAATTCAATTTTGTTTTACCCTTTTTAGAAAATTCTTTAAAAATTGATTGAAACGAAAAAAAAAAAAATACCAAGAAGTACTAGATGAAAAATACTATAAAAATATCTTGAGTATTTTCTTGTTTGTAAATGGTTTCAAGGCATTTTATTGACAAGGGGCCATATGCAATTCACCTTTTCTCCTGAGTTTTCTCCTAGGAGATAATTTTTCATCTTCGATTTAACATATCTTTTTAGCACTTTGCAATTGAAAAAGTACCAAAAAGTAGGTGAAACAATACTGTAAAAATTATTTTGAGGATTTGTTTGCTTACTGGCAATTTAAAAAAGTATTTCATTTACAAATTGGGAAAATATCACCTAGGAGAAAACTCAGGAGAAAAAGTGAATTGCATATGGGCCTCCGTTCCCTTTCACTTGGAGCAGAATGCTGCTAGTCTCCAGAGTTATACAGACACAATGGTCATGTATGTTACCAAAAGTCACATGACTATCATGTCAATGTGATTAAAGGATGACAGCACTGGGCAAAGCTAGGGGAAAAAAAGGACTGTGATCATATAGCTTGGACAGGTGACAAGTGAATATAGCATCCAGTACATGCAGATGTGGTACTACTTGCTGGGGCACCCACTTTGGGAACCAATGGCTTATAACTTGCCTATGGATATCTCAATATTACATAACTGCACATTACAATAGTAAATTAAATTCTTACACTTTCACTTTGGAAGGGGTTTAAGAAGTTCCCTGCCATCTCTCCATCATCCCGAGGCGTTCCCGGAGGATTGTTCATTCCTGCCATGTTGTTTGGAGAGTTCTGCCAAAGCAAATGTAAAGCATGCGTCAAAATACAAATTGGTTACACTTCATTATATAATTTCATATTTTTAAGGATTGAAAAAATGTGGTGTGAAAATGCTGTTTCCGTTGTCTGCACAAGGAACATTGTATTTTCTCAAAAAATTAACCATATAAAGAGTATAGAGATTATCCACCCTGGCGTTCTGATTAAATCGCCAGGGTGGCTGCGGGAGGGTTTTTTTTAAATAAAAAAAAAACTATTTCATGCAGCCAACTTAAAGTTGGCTGCATGAAAGCCCACTAGAGGGCGCTCCGGAGGCGTTCTTCCAATCGCCTCCGGCGCCCAGAATAAACAAGGAAGGCCGCAATGAGCGGCCTTCCTTGTTTTGCTTACATCGTCGCCATAGCGACGAGCGGAGTGACGTCATCGACGTCAGCCGCCTCCGATCCAGCCCTTAGCGCTGGCCGGAACTTTTTGTTCCGGCTACGCTGGGCTCAGGCGGCTGGGGGGACCCTCTTTCGCCGCTGCTCACGGCGAATCGCCGCAGAGCGGCGGCGATCAGGCAGCACACGCGGCTGGCAAAGTGCCGGCTGCGTGTGCTGCTTTTTATTTCACGAAAATCGGCCCAGCAGGGCCTGAGCGGCAGCCTCTGGCGGTGTTGGACGAGCTGAGCTCGTCCAGACCGCTCAGCAGGTTATTATTGTTGTTTTATAGGGCGGCAACATATTCTAAAATGCTAAGTAAAACAGAAGTGTGCCTTCTTAAAACAGAAGGTATTTGTGATTATTCAGATTAGAGTGAGCATATCATGTCTCCCACAATGCATCACTGCTGAATATGCAAATCATCCTTTGTTGTCTGTTTTGCAAAGTAAATTAGTAAGGAGGTCCTTTGAGCTTTTTTAGCCCCTTACACACTCCTAGGTTCTGGTTCACCATGAGCCTGCTGGGTACTCTGCAACTCTGGGGCCCATATGCAATTAACTTTTTCTCCTGAGTTATCTCCTAGGAGATAATTTTCATATTCTCTTTAACCACTTCTGCCTTCAGTGCATTTTCCCCTTATGGCCCAGAGCAATTTATGCCCCATTCATTTACCAATAACTTAATCACTACTTAACACAACAAAACAAAATATTGTTTTGCCGTCACCAACTAGGCTTTCTTTTGCAGGGGTACATTAAACTAAGAATTAATTTATTCTAAATGCATTTTAACAGGAATAATAAGAAAAAATGGAAAAAAAATCATTATTTCTCAGTGTTCGCCCATTATAGCTTTAAAATAATATACGCTACCATAATTAAAGCTCATATATTTTATTTGCCCATTTGTCTCGGTTATTACGCAGTTTAAATTAAGTCCCTGTCACAATATATGGCGACAATATTTTATTTGAAAATAAAGGTGCATTTTTTCAGTTTTGCATCCATCACTATTTACAAGCCCACAATTTAAAAAATAACAGTAATATACCCTCTTGACTTAAATATTTAAAAAGTTCAGTCCCTAAGGTAACTATTTACTGTATATACGTAAATACAAGTCAACCTCGTATATAAGACTACTCCAATAGTGAACCCTCTTAAAGAGAACCCAAGGTGGGTTCTAAGGATCCTATTCATTGAATAATGATTAATCAACTAATTAATTGATGAATTGCTGCAAATGGTAATATTGGTTCACACATTACTTAGTGTGCTCAGTGTTGCCCGTAACTCGTGTACAAGTCGACCCCTATACTTTTATGAAGTGAATCAGACTTACATTTCTAGACTTATACTTGAGTATATACAGTATGTATTTTTTCAATTATAGAAAACATTTTTGGGTACCTTGGGGAGAATGTGGGAGGGAATGAGTTAATTTTAAATGTAAAAAAAAGTCTTTAATGAAAACAATTTTTTATGTACAGTAGATGTAATTTTACTATTTGCCCACAAGATGACCTCAGTAATTTTTTTATACGTCCTGTAAGTGTACAATATACGCTTACAAGAAGTGAAGGGTGGATGGGAAACTTTTTTTTCAGAATGATCGCGGCTTCTCATAGAAGCTGCTGATCATTGCTACGGGGACTTAGATCAATGAATGGAACTGTGTTCCTATTTATTGATCTCTAGTCCAACGAGAATGAGCATGGGTGCGCGTGCACAAGCGATGGGGAGTGCGCAGAGCGGCGATCACGGCGGTGGTACGTATATCAATGTCCTTGAGGCTTAGGTGAAGTTTTTAAGGGCGTAGATATACTGCGGTGGAGGTAGACAAGGTTAAAATAGCTTTTAAATGGAAATTTTGATATTTTGACTCGTTTGTTAACTGAATCATATCTTAATAAACACCCTTGGAACGAAAAAGTACTATCAAAATTATTTTGAACATTTTCATGCTTGCTGGTGGGTTAAAAGACCTTTTATGACAAGGTGTGAAAATATTACCTAGGAGAAAAAGTGAATTGCATAAGGGCCTGGGTGTTTCAAGTCTTACCCCATGGAGTCATATTAATTCATGCCATGCACTGATGAGGATTAACCAATCCAAAACAGTCTGTATATATGCTCAGATGAAGAGGGGTGCACCCCTTAAAACGTAAGCGCCTATCACGCACCAGTGACGTCACTGAGAGGCAGCGAGGAACGCTCCTAACAGCTTGAAGGCCAGCACTTCCTGGACACAGTCGGAATCGCAGATGCACAGTGCACTTCCATCCAGCCCAGCGTCAATCACCGCGGCCCCCATTTTTGCCTCTCCGCTATGCAGTGTGGCCAGAGTGAGCAGTGGATTGAGGCGCCAGTGCTTCAGGCAAGCTACCCTATTGCCAGAAGGGTAACATATTATCAGTTTACCCACTAACCACCCGCATATAAATGCAGCCAGCTACATTGCTGATTATATTGCATGTGTACTGCATCACATATTAACTTCTGCATCTAACACTGAATACAAAGCTTTACCGCTATCTATGAGCAGAGTGTTTGCTATTATGCGGACAACGAGAACCTGCCATTAGATTTTGTAAATTTTTCAGTCCAAGGAGCTTTTCTAAAAAATTTTGGGGAGTTTTAATCTAGAGTGGACAGTTTAGTGAATAATCATTGGTCTTTTCCTGTGGTCCAACTTTTTTACTTTTTTGCCGAAACAACTTACTGCAGTGAAGGTGTGAGTGAAGTGTGCATGCGATTGGTGGCATACAGTCTTAAAGGGGACAGGTGCTAATTATTGTTGCAATCAGAAAAAAAATGATAGACGAGGCTGGAGCCGTACCATAGACAGAAAGATATTGTTGCTATCAGATAATCTTTCTGCTGGAGTCATACCATAAGATGTTTAATTATATGTACAAATTGTCCTTTTTGCACTGCCTCAATCGAAGTCACTGGGCCACTACAATACCATTTGTCGTCTAGCTTTAGTGTTCGATGCTGAGCGCTGTGCTCCGACACCACCTGCTTCTAAATCATGACCTCCCCAACTTAATGTTTATCCTTTCTTGATTCATCACCTTAACCTACCCCTTGATGTTTCTGCTTTCCTGATTCCAAACCTCGGCCTTGTAACTTTAACATCTAATGCTATTATTTTCCTGCTTCCTGCCCCCACCCCTCCTAGCTGGAATCAAACCCTAACCAATGACCGTAATCAATACTAATGTTTCATTTTTTACTCTAAATTCACTACCCAACAGCAATTAACCACTTCAGCCCGCAGGTGTTTTCAGGACAGAAGCAATTTTCCCCTGTCAGTGCTCCTCCCATTCATGCACCAATAACGTTATCACTACTCATCATACGTAAATGATCTATATCTTTTTTTTTTCCGACACAAATTAAGCTTTTCATGGGCGATACTTGTTTTCAGTCATTACCTTATTTTCTTTGCATTTTATAGGCAAATACAAAAAAATACACTAATGTTCCAATTCCATCGCTTATAGTTTGAAAATAAGCAATGCTACTATAAATAAAACCCACCCATTTTATTTGCCCATTAGTCTCGGCTATCGCAACATTTAAAATATGTTCCTAGTACAATGTATGACGTAAATTTATTATGTGGAAATAAAAGTTGTATTTTCAGTTTTGGGATTTGTTTCCCATCAATTTTAAGCCCTTATGTATTCAAATAACAGCAATATACCCTCATGATATACATATACAAAAGTCCATAAAGCAACTATTTATGGATTTTTTTACTGTTCTTTTTTAAACCTGTTTACTTGGTAACTGGGTTGGGGGTAGGGGGCTTTGGAAGTGATTCATTATATTATTTTTTAATAAAATATCTGTGGTGTGTGTAATTTAACTTTTAGTCACTAGATGGTGCTAGAAACACTCCCGGGTTTACCAGGAAGTATTTACTCCTTTTTTTTACATTCATTCCTGCTCTTATTTATAAATGGACATGGGCCCTGATTGGGGCCACGTGCATTCATTACAGACACTGAAATTGGTTCGGGGAAGCCTTGCTTCCCTTTCCCAACTGCTGACATGGAAATACCGCCGCTTAAACATTGGACAAGAATACTTGTCCAGTTTGCCTTTAGCAGCACCTATCTGGACGAGAATACTCATCCAGATAGGCTTAAAGAGACACTGAAGCGGAAAAAAAATTTATGATATTATGATTTGTATGTGTAGTACAGCTAAGAAATAAAACATTAAGATCAGATACATCGGTCTAATTGTTTCCAGTACAGGAAGAGTTGAGAAACTCCAGTTGTTATCTCTATGCAAACAAGCCATTAAGCTCTCCGACTAAGTTAGTCGTGGAGAGGGCTGTTATCTGACTTTTATTATCTCAACTGTAACTGAACTGTTTACTTTTTCTCTGCTAGAGGAGAGGTCATTACTTCACAGACTGCTCTGAAAGACTCATTTTGAATGCTGAGTGTTGTGTAATCTGCACATATTATAGAATGATGCAATGTTAGAAAAAAACACTATATACCTGAAAATAAAAGTATGAGAATATTTTCTTTGCTGCTAATCTTCTAGTAATTATTCATAGTACACAACCAATTCACTATATCATATTTTTTTTCGCTTCAGTGTCTCTTTAAGTGGTTAAACTTACAATTGTCTGTTTAGATACATCATAGCTTATTGCCACCAGCCAATGCACTGCCATAGCAGCTGTTCGATAAGCGTGTGCTGGTGTATAACCCACTGGCAATAAATCATACTTCCCCACAGCTAAGAGGCCCAGAATGTCATCCAGAAAGTCTTTGACACTTGTGTACTGCACTAACCACTAAACCTTCACAGCTGGTGACAAATAAATTTGAATCTTCAAATAAATAATCAGTTGAGGTTGAAGTCTCTTATCCTTGACAAGAAACACTTTTGGACATCGCTTTATAAACACAGTATATCCACATGAGATTTATAAACACAGGATATCCACAGGACACAAGTTATAAAAAAAAAACAGAGCACAGACCGTCTTCACACTTATCCCTGCAATTTTCCTATGCGCTTTTCCGCCATTTGTTATGATTCTTCTTTTGTTTGTTAACGTTTGTATGTGATTTTACACAATGTGATCTTCCCGTGCATATCAATAAAATACATTTACATGATAATGCATCTAAGTAATTTCAAAATTGGACATAATTTTTGTGTAACAAATGTGATTCTTCTGCATTTCCATTGTTTTATATGCGAATCACATGTCCGTTTAAAAAATAAGCATAGGCCGTTTTTTTCCACAGAAAATTTTCATCTGAAAAATTGCACAACGCAAGTCAAATAGGATGCCATTGGCTTGCATTTGATGTGCAGTGAATGCAAATTTACAAAAAATGGAAATCACAAATTCTGTTATGTAAGAAAAGTGCCTTAGTGTCTTTTAGCGTACCACAAATAAACCTAGATCTTACTTAGGACTTGCCCTGAGGCCTGGCATACATGAGCTGATGCTTCTATTCAAACAAGCAGACTATTTGATACTTTCATTGAATTGATTGCAAATTGAATCTTTAATTTTTGAATTTGATCAATCAAGAAAGATCAAGTATAGAAAACTTGTATAACCTTGTTTGGTGAAATCAGACAATTTCTGTCAACAGTACAAATATTGATGGGTTTTTGAGACTTTTTGATGAATTCCTTATGTCTAGTCAAATCTTGAAACAAGGGCATGTATGCTTTTTTCACTGTGCTTTTCTCCTGTTTTACCTTCCTTCACAAGATAATCTACCATACATTGATTGTGCTACTGCAATCAATTCATTTGTAACTGACTGTAGATATTTAGACTGTAGATATTTTACATTTAGAATCAGTCAAACTTAAAATTATTCATGTAAGCCAAGTTTTATTACCAAGTTGAGTTTGCACATTTCACTGCAAAAATGGGTTTAGATACACCCAAAACATGTCTGTATTATAAATGTGCAAGTAGATTCTGACATTTTATCTATATATTAAATGTTATTTTATATAATTTTGTCAGAATCCCTGAAGGGGTAAAGTGGTGATTTAGTTGGCTGTTATATACTCCTTGCTGCACCAGGAGCGATTTTGCATGAAATATGCTTGTAGGTCTTGTAATATCAGTTTTTGTCTTAGTCAATGTTTTGCTGCACTATTTCGGTAATTTTCCTTTCATTTCCATTGTTGCTGTATATCATCTGAGAATACACTTTAATTCATATATAGTACACAGTGACCGACATGCGAGATATGTGACAATATGCGAGATATGTGATATGTGACGAGTTCAACAAGAATGTGACTGGTAAATACCCAGATTAACTGGACTAGTAAAAGGCCAGGAACTTGCCTACCATTTCCAGGATACAGCAGTGAGGTAGTTTTAGATCATCCATATTCTGGCAAGCAGGTGCAATATGCAAACCCTATGCAATTTTATTTAGTTAATAGACGCAAGGCAGCCAGTATTTATGTCAGGTGACGTCTGGTCTGAGCACATATCTCTTTTTCTTTGTAGTTATTTGATATGTTATGATACGACATAGCCGGCCTTTGATATGAGCGACCGGAGCGGTCGCTCAGGTCGCCAGCTTCCAAGGGGGCGCCTATAGCTGGTTGCCTATACTGAGGGCACCTACACTTGATTTCCTATACTGAGGGAACCTATAGCTGGCTGCCTATACTGAGGGCTCCAACACCTGACTTCCTATACTGGGACACCTATAGCTGGCTACCTATACTGAGGGAGGGCACCTACTCCTGGCTACCTATACTGGAGGTACCTACGCTTGGCTACCTATGGGGAGGATAGAGACCTTCAACTAACTTCCTATACTGGGGGCACCTATGCTTGGCCACCTATATTGAGGGCACCTATACATGAGATCCTATACCGGGGGCACCTATACCTGGCTACCTATCTATACTGAGTCTGAGGGCATTTTGGAGGGTGGGAGGCACACTGCAGCTATAATGCGTGGTGCAAATTGTCAGTGCTGTGCTATCATTCTAAATGGGGGAGGAGGCGGCTAACTGTCCCACACAATATTCCTGAAAGGTTCTAGCCTTCACTTTAAGTATATTCAGGATGATGCACTCTTTCCATCAATTCGTGGTTATTAATAGTATTTTTCTATTATACATATGTGACGTGTCACAGAGATCTGAGCATTTGGCATGATGTGTCACATCATCAAAAAGGTTGGGAACCACTGTTCTAGGAGATATCTCAGGAGAAAAGGGGAATTGCATATGGGCCTGTGTGTGTGTATACGTACGTGCGTGTATATGCACGTGGGAAATGGATGAAGGTGGGGGCGCACAAAAATCAGGTTTCGCTCAGGGCGCTGTGAAACCTAAGGCCGGCCCTGTGATACAATATGTTCTGATGTGATTGAGGTTCATTTGTGGCATGCTGAAAGCTGTTCTATTCTAAAACTATCCTGTCTTCAGTGAATAATTATATCAGTCTATATACAGATGCGTGACGCTTTCTCTGCTAACAAAAATAACATTTGGTGTATTCATCCCAAATAATCACACAGATATACTTTCTGAGGATATAAGTACAAGATATTGCCTTAACATGGAACTATTTTTAGCTTTTTAGTTATTATCACAGTATTTTTATTATGTAATTTAAGTAATTAAAGGTTAAAGAAAAATACTACCTTTGGCAAAACATCCATGTCCCCAGATCCTGAAAAACATTATGATAGTTATAATAAACATTTTAGTTTACCTTTAACTATAAAGTGCTGATACGAAATGATAAACATTCGTTATTTACTTGTAGTTAGACTGTTGAGCACTAGATGTCAATGCTGCACTATTTTCTTTACAAATACAATTTCACAATCACACACACCAAAAATGTACCACTTTCATGAAGTAAGGAAAAAAAACAAATTAGCATTGTATTGTCTAATTGTTTTTATTTACAGAGTAAATAGTAAACCTGCCCAAAAGGAAGAACAAGCTAAGCAACGAGCTTTGAGCTATATGGATAACACAATGATGTTATTACTACGCACCAAATCTTCTCATGGTGTAATGTAGATGGGTCTCCCTCCTCTATCAGTTGGAGAATATCAGTCTCTCTGGCACTCAATACCTGAATACCTATTGCCCTTGGTGTTGTGTTTTGATTTGTTGTTTTTTTTTGTGTGCTAATAAATGTTATATTTTAGACAATTTGCTAGGGGCTTCCTGTGACTTTTTAGCAGTCATATGTTTTAGCTGCTTTCAGGGGATTCTCTGTTGTTTTAGTAGACTTATTTACCTTAGATTTTGTTGCATCTCACTTCCAGGATCTTTCCTGTAGCATGTTCTGTCGCTTGCAGTGGAGCTGCAACTGGGCAGTTCTGTCTTGTCTGCTTGCATTCGGTTGCGCATTCGCAGTGAGTCTTATTGTCATTTGCAATCACTCTGCAGTTCAGAGCAGTTCAGGATGCTGTCAGGATTCCTCCTATGGTTTTCTGCAGTTGAACTCCAGCCAGATAGCCCTGGATTTCCTGCATGCATGTTGTTGCATAGTACTGCTTGCATTTGTTATATTAGCCTTTCAGCTAGCAAATGGTAATCAAACCAGCTCAGGATTGAATGATTACCATTCAGCTATGTGGGAATTTGCATACCTGCATCCATTGGCTGATGCCAGCATAAAAGTCTGCCTCCCATTTCAGACCCGGCCCGACATAGCGTTCAGCTCTCTGAGTTGTCATTGGGTCTATGCTGTGAAAGTTGTTATTGTAAAAATGTATAATGCCTTGCTCTGTTTTTTCATGTCTGCTGGACGTCTCTGCTGACCTGTGGGGGTCAGTGAAGTCCTTATGATCCTGATAGTTTGGATTCTGCCAGCACCACGTTGGTGACTGGTAGTATTCCTTCTAGCCTTGTTCTTGCCTTGTGCTTGAGGACGAACTATAGCAGTGGTTGCCATTCCTTTCGCTCCTACCTGTTAGTCTTGTCTATCTCAGTGTGAATGTTGCTCTGGGCAATCTTGCGCTCTTGTTCATTACTCCTGTGTCCATCTGTGGAGCCTCTTCCATTATCCAGCTACTTAGCCTTGTTGCGCTGGGTGGTCAGAAAGTATGAAACCCCGCCCCCAGCATTACACTTACCTTCTTGTTGCTCAAATTATTACTTTTTTGCTTCCAAGAACCAGATTTATAATTAGACAAAGGAGTTGCCTCAGGCCCAAGTGAAGGAGGGGCATTCTTTTTCTGGTTCTGTAAAGGAAATTCAAGAACCCCAGTATATGAATCTTGGACTTTGACCCTGGAAGCTGGGAGTTTGCAGATTACAGACCAGAACCTGTGCGCACCAAATGACCTATGAGGATTACATAACTCAGGAGAATTCTGATATTATTCTTACTCATGATATGTAGACATTGGTGATGGCAAGGAATACACTCTGTCATTGCCTGTGATGACAAAAACAGATGACAAAAACAGGGAAGGGGATGACATTCCAAACAGTAGGCATGGGAGTGTTGTATACTTGGTACACTGTAATAATTGTACCTATTCCACTGTAGCAATCAGTAGCACTACATTACAGGGTCATCTGGATACAATATTGGTAAGGCTGTTGCCTTTTTTGTGGGATTTGAGCCTTTGACCGGGGTTTGAATCCTGGCTGAAGCCAGTACGTAAAACAGTAAGGAGTAGGGATAGTGCTGCCTATCCCTACAGTTCTACTCTTAACTTACTCTTAATGTTGTTGTAGCAGATTTACAAACATACTGATTGTTTCAAATTTAACAATTTCCATTTGCGATGAACAGTGTGAAACATTTACTGTGCATCTGGAAAGTATTCACAGCATTTCACTTGTTCCACATTTTTTTGTGTTACAACCTTATTTCAAAATGGATTAATTTTTTTCCCCCTCAGATTTCTACACACAAAATCCCATAATATCAACGTGAATAAAGTGGACTTGAGGTTTTGGCAAATTTATTATAAATAAAAAAAATTGAGAAAGCACATGTATGTAAGTATTCACAGCCTTTGCCATGAAGCTTAAAATTGAGCTCAGGTGCATGCCTAATTGGAGCCCACCTGTGGTAAATTCAGTTGATTGAATTGGACTGTTTCTATAGCTGGCCGGCCATCAAACTGAGCGATGGTCACTCTGTCAGCGCTCCAGAGGTCCTCTGTGGAGAGATGATAATCTTCCAGAAGGACAACCAGCAATCCACCAATCAGGGCTCTGGTAGAGTGGCCAGATGGAAGGCACTCCTTTGTGGAAGGCACATGACAGCCCACCTGGAGTTTGCCAGAAGGTACCTGAAGGGCTCTCAGACCCTGAGAAATAAAATCCTCTGGTGCGATGAGACAAAGTTTGAACTCTTTGGTGTGAATGCCAGGCGTCATGTTTGGAGGGAACCAGGCACCGCTCATCACCAAGCCAATACCATCCATACGGTGAAGCATGGTGCTATGGGGATGTTTTTCAGCAACAGGACCTGGGTGACAAGTCACGATAAAGGGACACATGACTACAGCAGCATAGAGACATCTTGGATGAAAACCTGATCCACAGTGCTCTTGAACTTAGACTGGGGCAACGGTTCAACTTTCAGCAGTACAACGACGCTGAGCACACATCCAAGTTATCAAAGAAGTGGCATTGAGTGGCCCAGCCAGAGCCCAGACTTGAATCCGACTGAACATCTTTGGAGAGATCTTAAAATGGCTGAGCACTGAGGCTTCCCATCCAACCTGATGGAGCTCGAGAGGTGCTGCAAAGGAAATGGGGCAAAACTGGCCAAGGATAGGAGTGCCAAGCTTGTGGCATCATATTCAGAAAGACTTGAGGCTGTAACTGCTGCCAAAGGTGCAAGTACTGAGCAAAGGCTGTGATTTCTAATTTTTTTTTATTTCTAATACCTTTTCCAAAACCTCAAATAAACTTTTTCCATGCTGTCATTACAGGGTGTTGTGTGTAGAATTCTGAAGAAAGCAAATAATTTTATAAATTTTAGAACAAGGCTTTAACATAATAAAATGTGGGAAAAGTGATGTCAATAATTTCCAGATGCACTGTATGGTGTTCCAAAGACACATACCTAGTGATCCATTCATATGATGAGGTTCCATTGCTCCCATTCCTCCCATTGGTCCATCAGGACCTGGACCCATTGGAAACTGTAAAAAAAAAAGTGAGGTCAGAAACTATGAACTGTCACAGCTTTCAATTGTTCATTTATGTGTCACTAGACACTGTAGAATAAGAAAGCAAAATCCTCTGGGTAATTGTGGTAATTGTTGAGGCACATCATCATAAATGTGTAAATTATATTTAAACAAAGTAAAAAGAAAGAAAAAATGGTGAGATAAAACAAAAACCTTTATGATTGTGTAAGTACCATGCTGATTGTACATAAGTCATTACTTTGGACAACTGATTGATTTATGCTGTAGATTTATTTTCATCTGCTACATAAAACAGTCTCAACATAACTTAAGTTATAACTTAAGTTATATTGAGACTGTTTTATGTAGCAAATGAAAATAAATCTACAGCATAAATCAAGCAGTTGTCCAAAGTAATGACTTATGTACAATCAGCATGGTACTTATATCATGAAGATATAAAGGTTTTTGTTTTATCTCACCATTTTTTCTTTCTTTTTACTTTATTTCACGATCCACTAATATGAAACACAGAGAGGTATAGACTAACCAGCAAGCTCATGGTGAACCAGAACTCATTGGATTGTGTGAGGGGCTACAATGGTCCTAATATGCATGTTGGATTATTATGGCTCTGCACAAATGAACAAGCTGACACACCATTGCATTCCAGCGGTTCCTTAACTTTGTAACTATGTAACTGTCAGGGTAGCTGCTCCCAGCCCCTCCTCCTAAGTTTCCTGTTTGCATGATAAGTGGTAGCAGATTTGCATATGATTTGCATCTGAATTGAATGCGAAGTGTGCAGAAAATCTATTTAGGTGCTGCACACTGAGCTGGTGGTCATTTCAGATGCAGCCTTAGTGGTATGCGCCGGCGTTCTCCTCGCTGGAGGTGTGTTTAGCTTCTAAGGGTGACAATGGTTAATTTGCATATATTCAGCAGTGATGCACTGGGAGACATCTCAAGCTCACTCCAACCTGAATTATTGCAAATTCTTTCCTCACACACTCCAATGAGTTCTGCAAACCTTTGTTTTCCTTAATATGAAACACCCATGACAAAAATGGGTTAATTTTGGGCCTAATTATGCAAAATTGTGCATTAGTCAATATCAAAAAATGATTCATGACATCTTTTCAAGCTTAACCTCAACTAAGAGCTGGTTCATATAGATGGTTTTGCGTGGCTAAACGATGGCTGCAGCGCTCTTCACTTAATGGTGTCCATTCAGATAAATGGACACCAACTGACAGTGTCAGTTCAATTTGCGCAACCGCTCTATTTTGATCCCGATTTTTGCCATCCTCTGCCCGGAGCTTAGCTTACCGCCACACTTCAGTGTGCCCCTGAAGGGATAAAAAACTCCACACTCTGGGAAGGGCGGATGAAAGCCGTCAAATGCTTTTCTGCAAGCTTGCAGCAAAGCATTTGGAATGAGACGCCAGGCGGCTGCTTCAGACATCCACCTGAGCCGCCTGATCCAGCCCTTAGATACAAACTTAAGACCTGCATGAAGCAGGCATTTATTGATTTTGCACAGCCAAACAAACAGAAATTAATGTGGCTTGAATTTGAATTCATTGGATAGAATATGGGGGCTTTGCCTATTTCCACCTACAAGTCCTGTCTTCTCTGCGGACAGGACTTGTAAGTGGAAATCACTTATCATGTGGCGTAAATCACATGGCCACATAGATAACAAGCCATACTTAGTGTTATCACACTGGCTCATACATTATTTAAAACTCACAATAAGTATAAAGAATCAAGCATCAAATGAGGTGCAATAACTTGCTCTAATTTATGCACAGGCTCCTGATAGCTTCCTGAACAATATAGTGAATTAACTTCTATATTTAATTTGAGCTGACTGGTACATCACAGCATTTGCTGAACACACTATCTCCTACATTGATGTATTACTGCCTGTGTGTGGAGCACCATCTTAACACATAGTGCAGTAGCTAGGGCAAATATGTCAGACACTGGCCCGTGGGCCAAATCTGGCCAGCAGAGTCATCAAGACCCGTATGGTGAGGGAGGGGGTCAGTAGACACTAGGGAACTGTGTAGGGAGGAAGGAGGGCCACTAGACACTAGGAAATGTAAGGGGGGGGGGGCACTAGACACCAGGGAACTGTATAGGAGAGGGAGGGAGGACCACTAAATACCATGGAATAGCATAGGGGAGGGAGGAAAACTAGACACAAGGGAACTGTATAGGGGAGGGTGGAGGCAGTAGACAGCAGGGAACTGTATAGGGGAGGTAATAGGGCCACTAGGCACAATGATACTGTATAGGGGAAAAAGGAGTACCACTAGATACTAGTTAACTGTATGAGGGGGGCACTAAACACTAGGGAATTGTATGGGGAGAGAGTGAGGACTACTAAAAACCAGGCATTGCATAGGGGAGGGAGGACCGGTAGACATCAGTGAACTGTATAGGGGAGGGAGGAGACATTAGAAACCAGGGAACTTTATAGAGAAGGGAAGAGGGCCACTAGACACCTGTGAACTGTATAGGGGAGGGAGGGGCCACTAGACAACATGGAACTGTATAAAGGAGGGAATAAGGCCACTAGACTCCTGGGAGCTGTATAGGGGATGGATGGGGGCCACTAGACGTCAGGAAACTGTATGGGAAAGGATGAGGGCCACTATACACCAGGGAACTTTATAGGGGGGGGGGTGTCAGTAGACACCAAAAAACTGTATAGGAGAGGAAAGGGGGCCCACTAGAGACTAGGGAACAGTATAGGGGAGAACTAGACACCAGGGAACTGTATAAGGGAGGGAGGGAGGACCACTAAAAAAGGGAATTGTATAGGGGACGGAGGGAGAACCACTAGACACCATTGAACTGTATAATGGAGGGAGGAGGCTTTAGACATCAGGGAACTGTATAGGGGAGGGGAGAGGCCCATTAGACACCAGGGAACTGTAAAGGGGAGGGAGGAGGCATTAGACACCAGGATACTGTATAGGGGATGGGAAGACAAGACACAGAACATTTTTCTTCTGGTGGATTCAAAGGTCAGAGCTGCAGCTACTAGGGCATTTTCAGAAGGCCGTAGCAGTGTTACGGAGTCTTGCCCAAGGTCTCCTTAGTGAATAGGTACTGGCTTACTGAACAGGAAGAGCCAAGATTTGAACCCTGGTCTCCTGTGTTAGAGGCTCTTAACCAGTACATCCAACCACTAGACACTAGAGAACTGTATAGGAGAGGGAAGGGGCTCACTAGACACTAGGGAACAGTATAGGGGAGGAAGGCCACTAAACACCAGGAAACTGTATAGGGGAGGGATGGGGTCCCATAGACACCAGGGAACTGTATAGGAGAGTAAGGCAACTAGACACCAAGAAACTGTATAGGGTGGGGGAGGGGCATTAGAAACCAGGGAACTTTATAAGGGAGGGAGGCCAGTAGACATTGAGGTTGGCCAGCAACTTGGTCCCAGTATTCAATTTTGGCCCACTTTGTATTTGAGTTTGACAAACCCCTTGAGCTAAGGGTATATTATACATCCCAGCCTACAAAGTAACTTCTGCAGCACAGTTTAGCATATGTATACAACAAAAATAAATAAATAAAGATGCAGAGCATAAGCAGCTTTTTTACTTACATTTGGCCTACTTCCACCAGGTCCTATTGGGTTCATCATTGTGTACATGTTCTCACTAGAGTTTGTTGAGTCTACATAGAAATAGGGAAAAAAGCAGCAATCTGTAGTACTACATGTATTAGCTGATGGAACATGAATACTGGTTCTTAAAATTAATAAATAACAGCAATAAGTGGCAGTTGAAACTGGTGTGAAACGTCAATATGAAAATTAGTGAGAATGACAATGGATATTATATCTACATAGTAGTAAAAATATAATCAAAATGCACAATGTTGTATGCCAGTATAGCCTGTATATGTAAGCAGAATCTCCAGTAGTCCGGTTTATCTGAATATATCTGGTATAAATATTATTTCATAAAGCTCTCCTCCTGGGTATGTTACTCTTAAATTTAGCTCTCATCGGTTCTTTCTTAGACACCTACTTTTATTGTAACAAAAAAATACTACATCAGGCTTTTAACCATTTCCCATCCAAGGGTTTTTCCCCTTAAAAAAACCAGAGCAATTTTCACCTCTCAGCACTCCTTCCATTAATTCGCCTATAACTTTATTACTACTTATCACAATAAAACAATCTATATCTTGGTTTTTTTTGCCACCAATTAAGCTTTCTTTGGGTGTACTTTTTGCTAAGAATTATTTTATTCTAAATGTGTTTACATGAGGAAAAATAGAAAAAAAATGGAAAACATTCATTTCTCAGTTTTCGGCCACTATAGTTTTAAAATAATTCATGCTATCGTAATTAAAACCCACACATTTTATTTGCCCATTTGTCATGGGTATTGTATAATTTTATTTATTTATTTAAAAAAATGTGGGTTAACTATTGGGGAGTGTGGGAGGCAAGTGGTTAATTTTAAGTGTAAAAAAAAAGTGCATGTTAATGAAAAAAAAAATGTTTTTAGATGTAATGTTAGTATTTGGCCACAAGATATCCTCGCGCATAACTTTCCTATGCATAGTATTACTATGCAAATAGGAAATAATGCGTGAACGTGTAAGTATCGGTTTTTGTGAATGATGACGCCATCTCACTGATGGTGGCAGTCATTCTTCACACGGGGACTTAGATCAATGAATGGGAACTGTGTTCCTATTCATTGATCTCCCCTCTAACAATCGGCAGTGATAACAATCGTGGGAGCTCGGGGGGCGAGCGGCACTGCGTGGCAGGAAGGGACGTAGTAGCTACGTCCCTGCAAGGAAAAGAGGGATTTTGCAGGGACGTAGTTACTCGTCCCTGGGGAGGGTAAGTGGTGAAAAAGATACTATATCATACTGGAGACCACATTTTATACACAGTATCTGTTTTAAGTGTATGTACTGTAGGGGAAATCATTATTTGATCCCCTCTAAAAATGTTTCCACACTTACAAAGAAATTAACAGTTTGTATTTGTTATGGTAGTTTCATTTTAATAAAGAGATATGGAATATTGCCCCCCCCCCCCCCCCCCAAAAAAAAAAGCCCTCTCAGGGAGAAGTTTAGAGCAAAGGAGTACACATGAGACAAACTGTGAGAGGAGCAAAACATGGAGAGTATGCATGTGGTGGAGAAAGGATGCCTCCAGTGATATTCACCGTAGTGTAAGCATTGCCAGGTCCGAAGCTGCTAGACTCAGCTGCAGTATACTACATTTGTAAGGAGGGCAAAGGATAGAAAATAGGTCTATTAGGCCTGCCTGGGGAAGGTGAAGGGAAGATGCAGCTAGCGGAAGTAGCATAAAGGTGCAGGTGGAGAGGAGTTTCAGCTAGTGGAAGGAGCAGAAAGGTGCAGGTGGTAGGAGTTTCAGCTAGTGATAGTAGCAGAAACATGCAGGTGGAGAAGAGTTTCAGCCATCGGAAGTAGCAGAAAGGTGCAGGTAGAGAGGAGTGTCAGCTAGCTGAAGCAGCAGAAAGGTGCAGGTGGAGAGGAATTTCAGGTAGCGGAAGTAGCATAAAGGTGCAGGTGGAGAGGAGTTTCAGCTAGTGATAGTAGCAGAAAGATGCAGGTGGAGAAGAGTTTCAGCCATCGGAAGTAGCAGAAAGGTGCAGGTGGAGAGGAGTTTCTGCTAGTGGAAGTAGCAGAGAGATGCAGGACAGCACACTGGCTTTTTCAATACTGCCATATCCTACTTCTATTCACTAGTCTAATAAATACATTTTGAATTAAAGATTGTAAACTGACTTGTCAACAACTCAATTGAATGATTATTACCTCCTGGACTAGGCATTATGGGTGTTCCTGGAGGCCCCCCGCCACCAGGAGGTCCCTAAAAAAAAGGAGAAAAAATAATACATGTTATATTCAACAACAATAAATAATAATTAATTTTTATCATATTTCATTAAGCACTCTACAACCGCCTAACGCCGATTGGCGGCCACAGAGTGGTTCCCCAAGGACCGCCTAACCCCGAAAGGCGTCAAGTCCTGGAGGAGGACATTAGTGGGGATTGCGCGTGCGGATGCCAGCAACAATAGCTGCTGACAGACTAAAAATACAAACGGCCGGTTGTTTTGATTGTACAGCACTGCGATCTACCACCACGCTGTACTGATCTAGAGGACAGCCAAGTGACAGGGCTGTCCCCTAGATCGCCTCACTATGCAATCCTCTCTCTTAGGCTGATGCCTATGAGAGAGGAAAGCCCTGATTGGTTCGGGTGGAGGGAAAAAAAATACACATTTATTTAAAATTAAATAACATATAAATTAATAGAAAACAGCCTGCAGCAGCGTTCAGATGCCACCAACAGAATTCAGACTCCTCCATTGATGGCAAAAAAAGGAGGAAAAAATAATTTGTGTGCTAAGCTGTGCAGCGAGCTGTTAAAGCTGCAGAGCACTGAATTGTAAAAAATAGCCTGTTGTCCTTAAGTGGTTAAATTAATTGCATAATAAGCTAAGCAAAACATCAAAACCAACTAAAAACTTCTCACCACATAATTTCCAGGTGACGATGATGAATAGGCTATCTGAAAATGAAAAAGAAAGAAAATAGTAAGCCTTAACATTCTCCCAGCATATATGTCCACAGTATCTGTGCAGGTGACACAGTAGAAGAGCAAGAAAATGTTGGGAGTACCGTAAGCTGGCTACAGGCTTATCTTCACACTGAGGGGCCTGTTTATAAAAATCATCAAAATTAAATATGGTGTCTTTTTCACTTAATAGCGGGTTTGGAGAGTTTAAGCTACAGTATTTTATGGAAATAAAAGTGCACCTATCACTAACCCCTGATTTTCCAGAACTCTGCAAACTTTACCACCTTACATGAAGAAGACATTGACCTTCAGTTTGGGTGTTTTGGGCAACTTTGGGAGATATATATCTCCTATTTTTAGCACACATCTTTTATTTACTCATATGGAGTAACCTAAGGCCTCTGTGGAGGGGAGAAGGCTTAATATTGTATTGTATGTGGCACAAGCTTCTTCACTTTCCCATTTGGTTAGGAAATAAGGGTATTTAATAAAATCTCATATACCTTTTAGTGGTTTTAATTTTTAAAGAGGAGCTGTAGAGACATATGAGTAGAATGCAGTAAATAATTCAGGATACCCACTTTATGGTAATTTTCCTGGTTTTAGCATTAGAAACATTTCCTATATCTATATATTCCTGTATTTTGAATGTAGTCCTGCCCACCTAGTTAGGCGTATCCTAGGCTGATTAGCTATGTGTAATTTTCCCCCATGAGCAATCTAGGAGACCAGGTATATTTTGTACTGACTGACTTCAGAACTCTCAGTAAGCAAACATTCTACAGAGATCACCTGACAGGACTAAAGATGTCTCCATCTGCAATCAATTTCAGAATGTAAAACAAAGAGAGGAAAGATTTTACATTGGGCAAACAATTGAACAATGAATACTGCACAAATTAAGCAATGTTATTCATTATTTTCACTACAGTTCCTCTTTAATTATATAGTATAACTGAGCGGTTCACATTTCACTATTCTGGTTGACCTTTATCTTGTTAGAAAAAATAAAATAAAGTCCGCTTACTGAATTAGCATTGGGATTTGGCCAAGGACCCCTTCCTCCAGGACCCCTACAAGAGAAAATGATATATGTATATATATATTTGCGGTTTGAGCCTTCAAGGAACGCTATCACAAAAATCTGTAAAATTTAAAATACATGAAAACACATAAATAAAAAGTATGTTCCTCACAGCTTAAAATGTGCTATAAATAACTTATCTCCTATTTTCCTGTCACTAGGTAGTAGAAATCTGACAGAACTGTCAGGTTTTGGACTAGCCCATCTCCTCATGGGGAATTTTTAGAGTGTTCTTTATTTTTGAAAGCACTTTGTGAATGGCAGTTGCTTACTCCAACAACCAGAATAGTGTGAAAACTGGTGCGGAGCGGCCTTCATCTTTTATATAAATTCTTTCTAGGGAGTGTTTTTGTAAAGAATAAATAAAATACTGAAAATCCCCCATGAATAGATGGACTAGTCAAAAATCTATTAACTACTGTAAGTGACAGCAACATAGGAGAAAAGTAATTTATAGCCCATTTGCCTATTACTTCTTATTTGTATGTTATACGTGTATTTTAAATTTTACAATTTTCCGCAATAGTGGTCATTTAAAATAATTCACTATTGCATTGTATTTTAATGATATAATATGCCATACATCTGCATTATGAAGTTTTTTTTTTAAAGGCATTCTCAATTAAGGACTTCAGTTTTGGTCATCTATGTGTTGAATCAACTGCCTTGTGTCTTCACTCCCATCTGCAAGACCATAAATTGAAGTCAACTTGATATAGTCAGCAATTTGCTTGTTCTATAATGTGGAAAATCCATGAGAAGACTAAAGAATGTTGTAAAGGCTCATACACACCTACCAACAATCCTTCCAACTATCTTCCAAACTTGTCTGCTGGAAGATAAGTTGAGCATGTGTACAACTGACAAACAACCAGATAACCAACTGATAACAGGTTGCTTGCCAGATTCAACCAGTGGATCAGTATGACCAATTATCAGGCAGGTTGGTATGTGTGTACACGTCTTTCGAACAACTCTATTGTTTTTAAATGTAGAAATGTTGTGTATTGTCATTTAGCTTGCACGCATAATATTTAAGTGATTTGGTTGTTTAGTTGCTTGGCGTGTGTGTACGTACTTGTCAGGTAAGCAACTTGTGAGGTTGGTCATGTTGTGCGGTTGGTTGTGCATTAAGTTGGACCTGTGTATGAGTCTTTAGAGTCAAGTCAAAAGGGGCCAGAATATTGATCCTACTAACGGTGTGATATTTGTCCTTTAAGCCTTCAAGATACATACAAAGTATATAAATGCTCATGGTCACAAGCAAGTCTTTTCTAAATATAGTTGTAAGGGGCGTGTGCTTACTTTAATAGCAATTGTGAATACAATTACCTTCTATTATAAGAAGACAAAATTATATTCTGTGTTGCATTTTAATAAGAGGGATTTTCAGTCTTTTAGCAACTTATACTTTCCTAGTAGTAGTTCTGGGTCACCATGAGCTATCTGGGTATTTTGTAATCCAATAGCAAACACTGAGATACTGCAGGATGTGTTACTTCCCTCCCCGGGTGGTATGATCATTTCCTTCCTCAATCTGCTTTATCCAATCATAAAATGTTGTAAATAAATATGTGGTTAAGCAGAGCAGTCCTATGCTGAAGGAACTGATGTTTACAGTTAGTTAAGATAAAATCAGAGATGTGTTTCTCTGACTTGTTCAATTAAAATCTACAGGAGGTGTAAGGCCAGAGACCATAACACACAGGTTGTGTAAAGTTGTATTTGCCCAATAATTGCAGTGCCGTAACAACCCTTTAAAAAAAAAAAAAAAGTCTGGCCATGCTAAATCTATTTTGCAACATTTATGACTTGACTTGTAAATTAAACAGCAACTCATCCTATCAAATGTAGGTCATGTGAATAAATATATATCTACCAGCTATCAACAGGTATATGTAAATATGAGTTGGGGCATGCTTAGCAGGAAAAAAAAGGTTTAGTTTAGTATTGGAATACATATTTTTAAAGTTTTGAAATGTTTTATTTAATCAGAAAAATATTAAAGATCACAAAGGGAAATGTGACACTTGTTAATAGTGCAACCTACTGATTTTTTTTTTTTGGGGGGGGGGGGGGGGGGGGGGGCGGAAGAGTTTTTACATTTTGTCTATGTATTTACTGCTGTGTAGCAGAGATTTTCTATCATACCCAATCACACTTTTAACTGATTAACTTCCCGCAGTGCATCCAAAGTCAATTGATTAGATGTGTGTGTGTGTGTGTACGTGTGTGTGTGTGTGTGTGTGTGTGTGTGTGTGTGTGTGTGTGTGTGTGTGTGAGTGTGTATACGTGTGTGTGTGTGTGTGGGGGGGGTGCAACAGGTTTCTGGAGAGCTGATCAAAGGGAACAAATTGACAGGAAAGATCCATCGGTAGTTGCTTAATTTTAGAGACTTTATCTACAAGGGTACATGGACATATTTTTGTCCTTACAAAGCTTTGCCAGTAAAACTAGCAGGGGGGATTAAAAATGTGACGCTTGTATCTGTGTCATTTAACATGGCTTAATTTGTAAACCTAATAAATGTGTAAAGAAAACAAGTATGGTAATATAATGATATACTGTCATATATTTAAGAGAATGTAATAGTCATAGACAAAAGAAATTATCAATTGCTTCTACACAATATTTCATACAGAGGAGAAGCGTATGTGTCATTTTAATGTCTGAATAAGGATATGCCAATGTATTTGCTATGTAAAAATATAGAAAAATGTAAGCTATACTGGCTTAGGGCCTGTGACAGTGAGAAATATTACAGAAAGTAGGCCTTGTCAGTGGCTGCATAAACCAGGAATTCCAACATCCAGCTGCTTATCAAAGTCGCAGTAAGCCGTAGACAACGTGGCCATGATTGACAGCGGCGCTTGACGCAGGCGCGGTAAGGGCGACCTCGACGTCGTCCTCTGCACCGTGCAGCAAGAGGGGACAGTGGTGGGGAGCGGAGGTGACAGCATGGGACAGTCGGCTGCAAGGGGCTGGAGCCCCAAGTGAGTAAAGCTGATTTTTTACAATCTGCCTGATGACTCCTTTAAGGTAGCCATACATCTAGCTATGATGAGCTGATTCTACAAAGAGACAAATCTCTCTCTGATCAAATCTGATTAGAAAGAGATTTGTTGGCTCCCCATACATCGCAGGCTGATTTCCGATCAGTTTCAGTATGAAATCGATCAGGAATCAGCCTTGTGATTCTGGCCTGACGCTTTCCCTCCTAATAGAAGAATGCCACCAATGTAGTCCACAGAAGAGCCGCTGCTGCCAGGGTGAGTGCTGCTGGCTGCACAATACATCTGCATTGACAGGGAGGAGTGAAGCAGAGTCTAGGACTATGTCCTCCAGTCTGTTGCGATGATGTTCAAGCTTTATTCAGAATGAACATCATCTTTTCCTTCTCACACGATGCAACCTCCCATCAGATTGATGGGTCGAATCAATAATTTTTACATCTGATCCACTCCTCATCGATAACGGGATCGATTTTCATATCTTTACTGCACAAATTCAATCCTGTTATCGATCCGGAGCAGAAATGTTGGAAATTATTGATTTGACCCATCAATCTGACAGGAAGTTGCATCATGTATACCATCATGGCCTTTAGTGAGTAACTATGGACCTCTTGCATATGGGCTGCTTTGCTTGGTTTCCTGGGGTCATGCCTATCAGACAGAGCACAGCACATGGGCATAACTCTTTAAGAGTGGAGGTAGGGGAGGGTGGGGACCACTAGACTGCCAGCAGTATTGGGGGCTCCCTGCTTAATGCTACTAACTGCCCTCAGGAGCTTACAGTCTAATCCCTGCATCAAATTACTGACCTCAGACACTTAGAGTGTAAAATTCTAAGGACAGTTAGTGACATGAGACAGGGATAGAGTTCCAAATATTTTACATAGGTGTGTGGCCTGTGTTGAGGGGCGGAGTTTAAGGTGCCAGAATGCATGTGCCTACAGGCTCCTTAGTTGTAAATCCGGCCCTGCACTGTATAGATGTCATGTGAACAGCATTGATGATGATCATTAGGCACAGTGCTCCAGCAAGGTACAAAAACATATATTCTGTGGCCCACAGCTTCATGGGGTCATTATTATTAGTCATCATGCAATACGCACAAAATTCCTGTATATAGTAAAATACATTTTTAATAAACCATTAAATAAGGACAGGAGCAAAAGTACTTCCTCCACTTGGTTTCATCTAGAAGACTAATAGCTGTTAATGCAGCATCTAAGAGGAAAATGTAGTATTACAAAGTACCTTTTTAATAAACAGGTTTTATAGGACAGTTATTGAATTTAATATGTTACTGCTTGTTTTCAAATAAAGTAGCATGTCATGTTGATAGAAAACTGCCACAATATAGCTTTAATTTTCTTATCTTCTCCAGAAAGTTAAAGTGGTAGTAAACCCACATAGAAAAATGAGCTAACAGTAAGACAATGTTACTGCGTTCGGTGCCATGTTCACTTCAAACACTGAAGAAGATGCACAGGATTTCCTATAATTAACTCTCAGCAAAAATGATGATGGTATGTTTGAGGTAAATGCATCTTCACATTGCTGTTCTTCAACATATAACACCTTATTAAAACACCGAAGTTTACCTTTTCACCAAAAACATTGATGTTAAAAGGAATCCCTTATCGTTTTATGTTACCTTTAGGTCGCATTCACAGCGGGACGTTATGGTCGCGCGTTATAAAGTCTTATAACGCAGCTTACCGCACTGCAACTAATCCTATCTGCCCTTCACAGTGCAATGTTAAAGTCGCGTTAGAAAAATGTTACGTTGTTACCTCTTAACGCAGACACATTGCGACTTTAACGTCACATTAAAACGCAACGTCCCACTGTGAATGCGACCTGACACAATCTTTTATCTTTGACCGTGTTCAATACTATGATTTAAAAGAACATGTAATCTACTTACATAGTCATCCCTGGCATTCCAGGACCACCTAATGAATTTGGAGGAGGTCTCATTCCACTTCCATAGTTCTGAATACAATACAAACAATGCAAAGAAGTCAGTCTATAGGCACATTAATCTTATTGCACTCCCCAATGTCCTAGTATCAATTTAATGCAATTCAAAATTTACATGGCAGAATACTCCTAGTAGGCTTTTAAAGTGGATGTTCTCAAGCAGTAGTAAGGTATACCTAGGAGTTGTTCTGACGAGTGAGAAAGCACCCCTACCTGTTAATGTAGAATACGAGTAAAACTTACATAGGTTACAGTTGTGAATAGCCTAATATAAAAAAATATACAACTGATATGTTATTTATTTCTGTTCCATTACAGTATTCAGAAACATGAGGTAATATCAGCAAGGAGTATATTTGCAAATATTTATGATGTACTGGCATATGATGTGCATTGGGAATACAATAAAGTACTAGAAAGCTCTGGATAGGGATTCACTCTTAAGCGTAATGCACACTTTCGATTATTATTGGCCAATCACTGACCATTGTACCAAAAAAAACGAAAAAGAATAATGAGGTATCTTACCTCAATGACGAAATCTCTGTAAACTTACAAAAGATTTTTAATTGCTCAAATAAAAATCTTTTGTAAGTTTACAGAGATTTCGTCATTAAGGTAAGATACCTCATTATTCTTTTTCATTTTTAAACTGGTTTTAAAAGCTTTTATTCAAATCAGGGCACCTCTTTCCCTTATTGTGCATAGTTATACCCCCGTACATGTTTGTCCGAGGGGTGACAGAACACCCATTGTTTTACCACGGTTGATGTTTTGTCCATCCTTTTTCGTCTAAGAGAGCGACTGCAACCAGGTCCATCCAGGACCACCCCGAGTGAAGTCGGGTTTATGGTCTCCACCTGCTTCCTGTGGTCGGTTGCCCCTTGCACCCCTCCTTTGTGAGTAGCCTTTTCAATCAATTAATTTCTCCACACACCTACAATTGACATACTGCACTATCGGGCTCCCTTTTTTTATCTCCTGTATTTTTTTCCATAGGGTGCCAAGACACCCCAACCACTAGGGTCAAAAAGCTCATCTGCCAAGTTTTCCATTTGTTGTTATTGGTTCCTCAATACAGATAGCTGCTAAATGAAACATATGCCACGAGTTGATTTACTTGCAGTGCCATCTCCTCCTTCCAGAATTAAGCTGCAGTATGGTAATTTATCAGGCACCTACTTTACTATAGCCAATTTAGCCAAAACCCTTTTTGTTTTAAAATAACACAGAAAGAAGGATCAGTACTTATCAAAGTATACCTTACACAGAAAAAAAGGTTTCAAAAAGGACATCTGACTGAAAGCACTGAAGCACATATCACATCAGTGCAGGCTCTGTGCTAAAGTCACTTATTTTTCAGTTGTTATGGCCACTTACTATTTACACAAGTTTGAACGGGATTGATTTAAGCCTTTCTTGATGTAGCAAAACAGTAATTATGAACTGATTTTTTTCGGACACCTTAAAGAGAACCCGAGGCGTTTTTTACTTAAGTTAATAGGACACGGAGGCATTTTTTGGGCACACTGACATGAATCTGTGTTCTTCTATTGTCGCCGCTAGTCCCCCCGGGCTCTGCTGTCCCCCCTACAAAATAGCGCCAGGCTAGCGACAATCTGATTGTTGCTAGCCTCCTGTTTACCTGGCAGCTTTTCAATCAGTGTCCTCCTCCGCTTCCCCCTTCATTGCCTCCCCAACCTGCTCCATTGAATGGCTCCCCGCCTCTGTCAGGTTCCTCTAATCGGAAGCTAAGCCTCGTCCCGGAAGTTGGACTCATAAACAAATGCCATTTCCCTTTACCCTTCATTATTTATTAACCTAACATTATAACTACCATCCCCTAACTCCCTGACATTACACTCACATAGAGCCCTAAAATTCTAGTGATGACATCGCTGTTGACAGGTTGTGGTGACACAATACACAGCAGAAGGTTAAGTTCACACTACAGGGAATAACGCAGCATTTTCCAGAGTGCAGGAAGATGCAAAATCAGTGAAAGCATCCTATGTTACTAATAGGGTGCATTAACACTGTCAATCGGAATGCAAATGCAAAGCCTACGGACTGGACCGCAAAAGCAAAATTCCGACCTGCCACATTTTTCCACAAATGTAACACGATCGTGCCACAAATTGAACGCAATGGAAGCCTATTGGAATGTACATTGTCTCTTCTCACTAGGCTGGTTGCCGCAGCAAGAACGTTCATCTGTCCCATGGATTTTTGGTTCCACCACTGCCATTCAGTCCACTGCAGGGGATCGGAGAGCCGAAAAAGCATGGGGCACCTCATTGGTTTGCAAAAAAACAAAGGGAATACTGCTGCAACAGGAATAAATCTCATTGGTTCAAGCTGAACCAATGAGAGTCATCCCTGTTACTAGGTAGGATTCACATTGATTTTTTTTTACAATCTTACAAGGCAGCTCCAGGCTTTGTGGTCTCTGGGACAAGCGGCGTATGAACAGGGGCTGGCGCGTATGATGGGAGAAGCAGCAGACAGTACAGGGGACAAGCAACAACGCAAATGCAGCTGATGGAAATGGCCGGTAATGTAAACATAGTCAGCGCATCCTTAGCAGATGCCCTTCTCCCCACCATTTACATTTTGGGTTGCAGTGAGACCCAGGCCCAATTCTCTCCATTCAGTGCAAAGTGCTGAAATTACCTACTAGATTGCAGCTCTCATGCTTCCAAAAACAGACAGCAGAAAGGTGTTTCTATTGTTAACAAAAAAGAAAGGTGTTTCTGAATGCTTTGTTTCCAGATGGTGAAAGGCAGTGTCTTAGCTTTTAGAAACAATAGCAAGGAGATTTTTGACCCATTTACAGGTCTCTTTGCATATTTTTTTTTCTATATTTAGGAAAATAATTTTCTTTTTATATAGATTTGTTTAATTTGGACAAAAGATAAGAGAGAAGAAGGTTCTCACTTTCCACTTCTCTTATTCCAACTTATTGCAACAGCACCAACTTGTCATCTTGTTACCTGAGGTCCCATAGCTGCCATGCCTCGGGGCGGGTTCATTCTTTGCATTGGCCCTCCCATGTTCGGATGTCCTGAAAATAAAAACATGAAAGTAACATATTTCTTGTCCTTACATAAATGATACTCAATGGTATGATGTGTGGAACCCTGGAAATAAAAAAAACTTTTCCCATTTTTTTTTTGCCAGATCAAACATCCTTTAAACCTGATATATATATATATATATATATATATATATTGTAAAACGGTATAGGGGGTGCATGCACATAACACATATACAACAGTGAAGTTTTCTTACGTATTAAAGGGACATATGCAAATATCATATTTATTATAGTAGCCTTGCTATTTTGTGGATTATTCTGAAATAATTTTACATTGGGATCTTAGTTAGAATTGAGGAAGCTTAGTTTATGTACCTTTGCATCACAAAGCTGTGCTACAAGGATTAAACAATGTGGCCAGCAGAGTTGCAGGATATCTGACCCTTTATGAAGTTAAACTCTTTGAGGTAAGAGGTGTTCCTCAGCCCTGTCGCATCCTTCAGCATCCTTGTGTCTGTACAGCCAGGTGGAGTGTGGCAGTTTATGTTTCCTCTGTTAGACAAATCAGCACCTTTAAACATAGCCCACTTTAAAATACTGAATGAATGGAAAGAATCTAGACAAGGAGATTGGAGACTGGGAGAAAGTTATGGACATATGTTTTGTTGTGCCCTTCCACCTTTCTAAGATGTTTTTCAGACTATGAGAACAGAGAAGAGACACACCAAGCCTATCTTATGTAGCAGGATATGAAATTGGCTAGAAAATGCAGGGCAGGATAACATACGGACAGATTTTGACATGTTGGGACATGTTGGTTATAGTGTTTTTCGTGGTATTGGAACTGCTTTATGTCCTTGAAAGGGTTAGGAGAGGAGAACTTCACTGTCCTGCATAATACACCAGGAATAGTGGGGTTGTTCTGTAAAACATTTAGTTTTTAGTGCCTCAATAAATCATACATTATTGATCAACAGTAGATAATCTGGAAAAAGTGAAGTGAAGTGAATAGTAAAGTGGCCACACATCATACAATTGTTTATATATCTTTTCAATTCAAGAATTGTAATACATTTTTTGATGACTGTAACATTTCAACACTGACTGTAACATTGTAACATTTAAAAAATAGGACCAATGTACCACACACATAGGCTCAATTTTTCCTCAATAATGATAATAATGATTGAAAACTCAGAAAAAAATTGCTGTACATCAAAAAATTGTCAATCTACCCTACACCATTCAATTTTCATATAAATTGATCAAAAAATCCAACACTCCCGATCTTCTTTTACTGCATAAAAATGGGAAATTGGATCAGATTTCTCGAATGAATGAATTTTCTTTTTTTCTGTACAACCGATCATATTTATCGAATTGTTGTAAAATTGGATTGGTTAATTGTATGGAGTGTGGCCACCTTGGCCACCCGTACCTCAGAGGGACATTTGTTAAACCTGCCATATCATCAGAAGAGGGCAGTGCAGTTAACAATCCATCCATATTATCAAAGGTATGCGTATACAGTATATAACAGCACTGTTATATGTATTTTTGTGATTGGATTTATAGAGCTGGACAGATGGCTTTATAATTTGTTGTTCAGAATATAAATCAGGAATTTAATAACAATGATTCAGGTGCTGCAATGGAGAGGACACAATTCTGCTCATGGGTGGACTTGAACCATTGCTTAAGAGTTCTAGTTTTAGGCAATCCATTTGATTACTATTGATTGCTTTCATAAACAGTGATTTTTCTGTACAATTCGATCATAAAAATCGCATCAAAATATCGCATTTGGTGAAAAAATTGTACTGCTAATGGGCACCTTAACAGAGTCTTAGACCAACCAATACTAGAAGACCCATATGTGCTGCTATCAAAGCAAAGGAAAACAGAGCCTGAGATTTCTGCACATACTGCAATAGTAATTACAGCTACAGCAGCGCTCAGACAGAAATTTGGGTGCTGTCAAAAGACGACACCCAAATTACTTTAAAAACAATGTAATTCGGCCACCAGCAATAGCTTCCAGCCAAATTACATCTTAGCCCCTGAGTCCATAGCAGCCTGGAGTGGAAATAGTAGTTAATACTGCCGGGACTTTTGCAGGCGCAGGGTGAGCCTTTTTTCGGCTTCACCCTGCGCCCAAATTTCCCGGTGGCTTGATGATAGGTACACTCTGTTACTGGGGCATACATTAGGCCACCTCATCTATAGAACACACAAGGCCATACAATTTATTATTAAATATAAAAAAAGCACAAGAAGCAAATGCTCACTCGCAGTCAGCAATCTGACACTTTAATATGGTCAACAGACAGCCCATCGGGCAATCAAGTGCAATGGTATACACCCGTGTCTGCAATACCAATTCCAGCAGGTATTGCATAAATTCAGCAACATTTAGGTGAAAGGGTTTGGTCGGACAAAGTCGAAGATTATGTCACTAGCAGGGTGCACCGCGTGCAGGTAGCCTCTCACTTCACACCCCTCCCTAACTACTTACCCGATACTGCATACTGGAAGCTGCAAAAAAAGAAATTTAAAAACACAAACACTGGTGCACATGGCAGGAGACCTGAGCTCTGCCACTGCCCGGGACCCCCGAATCCCCAGGGGTGCGAAGTGAGATGCTATCTGCACGCGGTGTACCCTGATAGTGACATAATCTTCAATTTTGCCCAACCAAACCCTCTCACCCGAATGTTGCTGAATTTATGCAATTCCTGCTGGATTTAGTATTGCAGACACGGGTGTATACCATTGCACTTGATTGGCTGACGGGCTGTCTGCTGACCATATTAAAATGGCGGATTGCTGACTGGGAGTGAGCATTTTCTTCTCATGCGTTTTGCATTCAGCATTATGTAGCGGCAGTGTAGCGGTGGCAGCACCAGGGCTCACCTGCACTCCCCCCTATTGGTGATTCATGGAGATTTGGGAGCATCAAGCAGTGGCAGAGCTCGGGCCCCTGTGCACCAGTGTTTGTATTATTAAATATTTAGCAGCTAGAATAAATTTGGCCTGAAGATAAAGTGGAAGATACCTAAAAACTGATTAGTCCTTAGAAATATTAACATTACCCTATGGAAAAAAAATCAGCACTGTGCTACTTAACCAACTTGAGGTACAGGTAATCCACTGATCCAGCACAAAAATAGTCTAGCTAACTGCCATTTATTATGCATATAATAATTACGTTTCTTGGTTGAAGGTGTGTATTGTCTACAAAACACCTGGACACTGTTTTTTTTCCTCCCCTAACACTAAAAGAATAAACTGCATGACACACATGAGACTGAGGGTACAGTCTCATCTGAAAGTACAAGTAGGAGCTTTCTGTAATTTAGCTATATCAGTGTACGGAAAGAGTGGTAAGTAGTTCACAGTAATCATAACTCTAATGGAAAAACATATCATATGAAAACCGGTGTGATTAGTTAAGGATATTAGAGTACTAAAATACATGAAGATCCAAATCTTCCTTTATCTGACAACAAGTACGGTAGAGTGGAAAACAAAAACTGTCTGCAGTATAGTAGCATACATTTAAAAGGGGCACCTAGGGAAATGGGCGCTTGGAAATTTTTGTGTCCTTACCTCTCCCTCTAGATTGTAAACCTTTGGACAGGGTCCTCCTCATTTTGTGTCCTACCTGATCATGCACCTCCATTACTGTGAACCCAAGCTATGCATCTGAGTGAACCTAACTTGCCTAATCTCCATGCTCCATCCAGTGACTGACTAAGCATTACCTGGTACTTATACTGTGCTGTGTGATCTGGTTTTTCGGGTATTCCTGTATTGTCATATTGCTGTATGTCACCCCTAAATATTGTCTGTAACCTAAACTAATGTCCAGCGCTGCGTAATATGTTGGCGCTTTATAAATACAATAAATAAAATATTATAAATAGTTAGTAGAATATCAGTCATTTTATTGTTTTTCTACTATCCCTGATAGAATACTGGTAGTTATACCAATATTCTACTATCACTCACTGCAACCTCCCCCCACCTGCTTCTAACACTAACCTTACTCCTATACATGGCTAACAATACCCCCCCCCCCACCTTACCTTCGATGATAACCCAGTGCTCGGCTATATTATAGTCGCGTGCCTGAAATCCTATTGCAATATTGTGGTCCCTAAATTACCACACTGGGGCTTGGCAATAATATAGCTGACTGCCGTAATGGTAATTACAAACAATCCCCCAGAGCCTATACGCTATTGCAGCGCCTAACTGCATGTTACTGCCCAGCAGACATGGCACTGACCAGCTAACTCAGCCAATGAACCATTTAACATGTGGACAGGCTTTAGCATTTAATGTTAAGAGAGGAGGGTAGGCATCCAAAGAGGATAAACATTGGAAATGAAGGGTAGACTAGGGTAATGGATTAGAATTACCACTAGGAAGATCTCAGTAAGGGTATGATGGTATAGTGGAGATAAAACACAGCCAAAGACATCATCACACTGCCAAAACATAAGTGTGTCAGGAACACTATTCCTAATACTTTGCACATCCACAAAATCACAGGCGCTAAAGTACAACTACCCCAAAACCAGCATTTAGATTTTTAAATACAGACATGCAGGTGGCTTTAGAATTTGGATCATAATAGCTATGCCTGGGGTTCAATTTTAAATTATAATCCTAAAATCTACATGTATATTATACAAGCATACATACATCAATAAAAACATCAACTTTGCCCGCTTGTTTATGAATAGGCATAAATAAGAAGAAAAAGGCATATGAAGCTTTGAAGTAGACAGTTGAAGTAGACAGTTCCTCGATCTGTAGTGGACAGTTCAAAGCCATACTTTAGTTAGCTGTTTGCAATATTCTGTTTTGGCCGCTTTTTATTTGAGGATCACCTCTTGCCTCACATCTTCTACATCTTGTTTTGTTGAGAGACATACCCTGACATTCATGTGATATGGTTCTGGGTAACTTACCTGTAGAGATTTTTATGTAAACCATTGACTGGTACCTATCAAAGTGTTTGAATATATTCTATAATTTGGTTTTATTTCATAAGGTTAATAAACAGAAAACATGTAATAAAAAGCAATGCAAATATGATTGCATTTGTACCTTGTGGCCGCGTGGGGTCCATGGAGTTTGACAGCAAAGGTTGTGAGCCTGGAACCCCAACTGGAGGCTATAGAAAATAAAACACATTATTTATTTGAATAGGCTTTAAATTAGGCCTCTAAAATAAATGCCATTTTCTGAGTATAAAATTAGCTCATTTGATAAAACCAAAGAAAGCAAACCCCTTGTTATGTTACTATGGATCATTATGAATACTCATGTTATTAGAGAACCTCCCTTGCAACTAAAGGCTCATACACACGTTGGATTTTTCTAAACGACCGGTCGTTTAAACGTCCGGTCTTTTGGCCGTCAAATCGGGCGTGTGTACGGTCGGTCGTTCAGCTGATAAGACTGGATTTGAATGATCTGCCAAGTGGATTGTTGCAATCCAGTCTTATCAGCTGAACAACAGACTGTACACACGCCCGATTTGACGTCCAAATGTCCAAATGACCGATCGTTTAGAAAAATCCGACGTGTGTATGTACCTTAAGGGAGAAAAAGCATATATAAAAGTTCACACTAATTAACTAGCGACTGAACATATTAAAATAATCGTAAACAAACCTGATTTGGCATTCTAAGGGAAGGTCTGGGGCCACCAGGATACCGTGGGGACATGAATGGCTAGGAACAGAAATTTAAAAAAAAAATGTAATAATTACAACCGGTTATTCAGACTACTACAGACAATGCAGATGTGGGTTGTTCCCAATATACCACATTCAGGATAAATTGCCTAATGCACAAGCAGGTTTAAATAAAATCAAAATAGTTAAGGCACCCGGCCTAGATGGCATTCAATTCCAGATTATTAAAGGAGTTGAGTTCAGTTATCAGTAGATTACTTTATTTTTGTGAAACTCTTGCAAGTGGGTCAGTTATAATTTAATTGTTCATACTTAACAATTTTTCAAAATACAAAGTGAACTCACAGAAGAAAAAAAACTATAATCAATATTTGGTGTGATTACTCTTTGCCATCAAAACAGGATCAGTTTTCATAAGTACATTTACACAAAGTAATGGATTTTGTAGGATTAAAGTCAGTATATGATTAGGCAGTTTTACCAAGCAGGTGCTAATGATCATCATATTCATTTGAAGGTTGAAACATAGTTATTAACTGAAACAAATATAGCTCTGCAGAATGCTTAAAATGGGATGAGGAACAGCCAAACTGTGCTCTCAAGAAGAGGTTATGGAAGGAAGTTTCAGGTCACAGGTCATACACCATGACTGAGCATGACTGCGCACAGCAACCAGGCACAAGGTACTTTAGGAATGTCTTTAGTTTTTGCCAACTTGGTTTATAAAGGTTCTTCCTAGACAGAGAACATTTAAGATCTTTAACCACCTGGGCATTACAGACGAGCTCAGCTCGTCCAGTAATGCCGCGGTGGATTGCTCAGGCCCTGGTGGGCCGATTTGCATTTTTTTTTTAAACGTGTTTTTCCGATCGCCGCCGCTCATCACAGATCCACTGCTACCCGCCGCAAAAAAGGCCTCCCCCCCGCAGACCCCTTGCGCAGCCTGGCCAATCACGCCAGGCTGCGCTATGGGGTGGATCGGGACTCCCCCTGACGTCATGACGTCAATGACATCGATGACATCAGTCCTATCTTTGCCATGGCGATGGGGGAAGCCCTACAGGAAATCCCATTCAGAACAGGATTTCCTGATGGGTATTAACGCCGGCGGTGATCGGAAGGGTGGGAGGGAGAGAGCAGGGAGGGGGGAATCATGTAGCTAGCGCTAGGCTAGCTACATGGAAAAAAAAATTAGGCATATAAAAAAACCCTCCCGCGGCCGTGCACCGCGCGTAATCAAAACGCCAGGGAGGTTAATGACCCAATTAACCTGGCCTGAATTAGGGCTGGTTCAGACGGACGTCTGCGTGGCGTCGCGTCTGGGGGCGTTGCGGCGGCTGCGCGGTCAGGTTTTCAGTAGCCTTTGGTCGCGTTCCGATGCGGTCGCGTTTTTTATTTCCCCTAGGGGAACATTAGCCGTCGCGGTTGGCCGCTCCCTGGAAGCTACATGTCGCTTCCAGGGGCAGCTCGAACGCGAACAAAAATCGGGACCCGAACGCTTGCGGTAAACGCTCCGCAAGCGTCCGTCTGAACCAGCCCTAACGGAAAAATGACTGAGATTAGGGTGACGAAGTTTGCAACCCTTGCCTGGGTCATGTTGGCCCATAATGAAAGCAACTTGGCAGTTAGGTGGCTGCAGCACCCACTGCAGGAAATGCCTTAAATTAACCAAGTCTGTACGTACACTAAATCAGTCATCTTTTGCCAGCTTCACCTAAGATTAGTTTGACCCACGTGAAGGCTACAACCTATTGCTGCATAACAGGAGACACTTTTTTAATTCTCCCTCTGCTGCCAAAAAATAAACTCTTAGTGGTCAGCACTGCAGCCACAGAAGAGACTCTTATTGATAAGAAACTGCTGTAGCTACAATACTGGCCACAAATAACCATTATTTAAACAGCAGGGGGAGAGGAAGGTGGGATGGCCTTGTGCTTAGCAGTGAGAGCTGCTCTCTAGCTGGGTAACTCTCCTTCTACAGCACCAATGGGTCACATGACTGACTCCAAAGGGAATGTCTCTGGATTGGCTGCATCAGCTATGACAATTTAATAGTGGCATAGTCACCTATTCACCTTTACTAACAATTATAAATCTTGAAGGGTGAACTAAGGCTCTAAATATAAATGCCCTACCACTATGAACAGCAATGCTATTTAAAGGGGACCTGAGCTAAGAGTAACATGGAGGCTGCCATCTTTATTCCTAACTGAGAAATATCACTTTTCTGATTTCCCTGATACTCTCATTTCAGTAGTGTCTGAGTTTAAAACCTGAAACAAATATGCAGACAGAAGAATTGGGCACAAGATCTGCATACTTTATCTGGGTAAGTGCTTCACAATGTATTAAAGGCAAATGATCAGCATAACAGAAAGGCAAGAAACAGCTTCATAATAGACCTAGGAATAACATCTTCCTCTAATTTAAATGTCTTTTAATATTTTACAGCTGCAATTGTTCTATGCGATTACATAATAATTCTAGCTAAACAGGACTTTACACATTCCATTCACTTCCATCGGTGGAAACATCCAGTTATTAGAAAAACCCTGACCTTTTCAATTGTGTTCTGTTTTCAATGTTATTTTCTGCAAGTATTAAGTATTAAGGTGACCACTGAGGATACAATTTGCTGAATGATCATTTGGGACCCCAGACGGACAAAAATCTACTAACCAATCTGATCAGATTGACAGGAATAATCCGCAAATTGTATAGTTAGTGGACACCTTTACTGTGGAACTACCTGTACATTTTTTAAAATTACCTGACTGTGTGGACCCATCATAGGGTTGTTGGGGTTGTGTGGAGGAGGCTGTGCATGAGGTGATGGCTGAGAACCAGGAGGACCCTACAAAATAAAATACACTGGTCAAAACGGGAAACCATCACATTAAATATATGACAGAGATTTACTACAACATGCTAATATACTATAACTGTGAAATATTACAAGACATATATAATGATGCATGGGTACATTTGACTAAAACTACATTTTGAAATGTAAAATCAATAAAACATGGTGCAAGGCAGATTGTTTTCTTCTGAAACCGACTTTTCACCAAATGTTGTCTATTTGATTAATCACTTCCTGCAAAATGGACATTTATACACATCCTATTTGTGCCTCTTTTTTGCAAATATTTTATATAACGTTTATATAACGCCCACTATTTAGCTGATATACATGTGTACACCCTTCAGTCTATGGCATGAAGTAGTTTAAAATGTTTTCACAAATCAACCCAATAATTTCATTCAGTGAGATGATTGTGTAAAGTAAATCCTGACAAAGAACGTAGGCGGATGGTAAAAGTGCATAGGTGATGGGTCTTTGCCTGGCTATTTCATCAACTTTGTACGGAACAGTTACTAGAGTGAACCTATGCAAAGTCTGTATCTGAAGTTTTTTAAAGCCCTGGTTGTGTTTAACTTTCAATGCTTTTCCTTTGCTTCAGAGTCCCTTTAAGTGCTTTATTGTGTATGCATTTTCAGGATTTCTTCAACAAGTGGTCCTAAAATGTGATATCATCTGAAGCTCAGCTATGTCAAGTCTATATATTACTTGTACACTTCACTGGTCAAGCCATTTTGTGACAAATGCAAGTTAGGAGCCACCGCTGATTGCTATTGTTTACCCCTTGAAAAGGAGGAAAGAATTACAAGTTCCCAAAGTACAGTGTATCTATTCTGAAAACTGGCATTGTAATTTATTGCATAGCTGCTGTATTTATATATATGATAATATATCCAGTGAGAATTTGTCTTCTGTGAACACTTTCTGTTTGTGTTCAACTGAAGCAATACTAGGAATGTTTACTAATTGTGGCTGATGAGGAAACATAGACAAGATAATAAAATCACTTCCTCAACTTCGGAGATAAGTTTCCCACTGAATAAGAAAGTGCTGTGTTTAACTGTTTTAATGCTGCTCTACTTCCATTTTTTTCTGGTAGTAGGTTTTATGCTGTAACAAATCTTTTAGAGAATAGAAGAAATACTGAGTTTGGACCAAAAAACTGTAAAAAGTACGCATGTGGCTTTAAATACAAATTTTGCCAGGAGTTTGGATTTAAACTAGGATATGCATACATGGCCTCTTTACTAAGCAAATGATTGCAACCCTCATCTGGAATATTGTATATATTATTTGAAATATAATGGATTTGTTGAATGGTTAGTACATTACCAGTTGGTATTACAGTCTGGTGCTTAATATGAGATTTATTTTTTAAAACAATAAGATTATCCCAAATTAATTATTAAAAAATAAAACTTACTTTGGGTGTCATAGGCAGCTGCAGTCACTCACACCAAAACTTATTCACATACTTTTCTAGTGTCATTATGATCTAATAGGACTCAGATGAGACTTGGAAAGTTGAAACCACTTCATAATAGACTATTTTTAATTATTCCAGTTCAGGTTTGCTGGCTTACTTATGATATTCCCACTGGAGATACTAGGAAATCTCTGGAGATGCTTTTGTAAAATGGCTCCGCCACTTTCTTATACAGTTTTACTGAAACTGAATACATTAAAGGCAGGTAGCTAGTGATGTGTAACCATTGGGAATGTCAATGCAAACTATAGAATGTTGGGCAAAAGACTAGACCTATGCACGCCTGAGTGCAAAAGCAGAGTGATGTGAGGTTTGCTTTATTGGTTTTGTATAAGTGTTTTGCATTGTTGCAAAGTTGCAAATAATTAACCCACTTGCAAACCCACTTTAAAACAAAATGAGTGACATCCTTCCCAGTTAACCCTGTGGGAATATAACAATATCCCAGAGGCAAAAAAGGGTTAGTGAAGGGAAGAAGGCAGGCCTGTAAGGCTATATATAAGTTTTATTGTTCATTTACTGCCATTACCCTGAGGAAGAGCAACTAGCTTGAAACTAGTCTTAAACACGGCAGTAGGAAGGAGTAGGAAGGAGAAAAGTTTTTAAACTAACTTTTTACACATTTTACTGGGACACAGCATAAGCAAGCACTTCACTCTTAGCAAAAGCCGACAAAGATACATATGATCATTGATGAGCTATTTTAACTCCTACAGTTTGTAAGTGTATATTTATGATGCAGTGAATCTTTGTTAATTACAATATTTTACTGTATGTGGAGCGCCTTGTGGGCTCTCTAAGTCACATAGAGCAATAACACAGATGGAAGACCAAAGGAAACCATTGGGCAGGAACCAACTATGTGACTAGAGTGAGCCTGGTACCCAGAAAGAACTGATTCACACTAGCTACACTGCATAGACTGGAGAGGAATAGCAGTTAGACTGGCAGATGAGCAGAGCACATACCGAGTATACGGTAACACTGGAGATATGCTCCTTCATCCAAGTGTCAAGTGCAAGCATTCATGGAAATGTATTTCCCCATGACAGTATATGAGTATCCGGCCAGGCACCGCTCTGAGTTAAGTACTGATGATTGAGAGACTGCTTTGCCCTAATATGTACTAGAACATTTGGGGGCTACACATTAGCACTTTCAGCTCTGTGTTTTTGCATGCCAAAAGCATTTCTACACCGGAGGATTTGTGTGCTAAGTGGAGGGATGGGGCAGGTACAGCCCTGCTGTTTTTCCACTTGTGATCTGGTGCTAAATATTTGCATTCTGCATGTATTCTGGAGTGTTTTTTTCTGCAATTTTGAGAGGAGTGATGGGACAGGTGCCATCCTTACACAGGTTAATACATTCAGTACCCACCAGTCAGGAGGACGGGGGGTTATTAATGAAGTAAGTTATGAGCTGAATAAAATGTGACACTTGTATTTTGCATTCTGACCTTGAGGGGAAACATGATTTAGTTGTAGTGCACCCAAAAGAGGAGTGTCTAAATATTTTTGTCATGTGGATTGATAACTAAGTACTGCATGAGAAGAGCAATTGCCATTAAAGAAAAGTTTAGAATATATTTACAGCATTGCCATGCCTATAATATTTCTTTAACCACTTGCCGACCGCATGCTTATACCGTGCGTCGGCAAAGTGGCAGCTGCAGGACCAGCGACGCAGTTCTGCGTCGCCAGCTGCAGGCTGATTAATCAGGAAGCAGCCGCTCGCGCGAGCGGCTGCTTCCTGTCAATTCACAGCGGGGGACTCCGTGAATAGCCTGCGGGCCGCCGATGGCGGCTCGCAGGCTAAATGTAAACACAAGCGGAAATAATCCGCTTTGTTTACATTGTACGGCGCTGCTGCGCAGCAGCGCCGTAAGGCAGATCGGCGATCCCCGGCCAATCAGCGGCCGGGGATCGCCGCCATGTGACAGGGGACGTCCTGTCACTGGCTGCACAGGACGGATAGCGTCCTGTGCAGCCCGGATCACCAGGGGGGAAAGGTAGGAGAGGGAGGGGGGAATTTCGCCGCGGAGGGGGGCTTTGAGGTGCCCCCCCCGCAACATGCCTGCAGGCAGGAGCGGTCAGACCCCCCCTGCACATCATCCCCATAGGGGGGAAAAAGGGGGGTGATCTGATCGCTCTGCCCTGATTTGTGCTGGGGGCTGCAGAGCCCACCCAGCACAGATCCCAACAAACAGCGCTGGTCCTTAAGGGGGGGTAAAGGGTGGGTCCTCAAGTGGTTAAGGTGATGTTACTAGAACAATAAGATAGAAACCCACTATAGTAAAGAGTATAATACGATATTGGAAGCTGGCCTTATGCCTCATTAGGGCTTAATAGTGAGCAAAAGCAGCATAGAATGATGTACCTATAAGTTAAAATAAAGAACAACTGATTAAATAAAACTTAAAGTAAGTTTTAAGAATGTGCTCCCAGAAGGGCAGGGAGATTTCCCTCAACAAACCAATTTAATGAGAATCAATCAGAACCCCTGCCAGGTTGTTACTGCTGTGTAACTCTAAAATGATGAGAACTTCACTCAGATCCTAACCTCATGACACACACACATCTCTAATGTTTTTCTTCTGTAAGGTAACGATGTGTATCCGAAAGTAAAAAATGGACAATAATAAGCATTGTTACCCTGAAATATTCTGGTACACAGGAATAAATCAAGTTTGATCTGGATGAACAATTTAGGTAATTCAGTTAAATTGAGCAACTTGCCCATAATGTGAGCATACTACAATATTTTTATGAAGATATATTACAAAAACAAAAGACAATGAAGTATATCTGACGGGAACGCTGTTTTACTTTGAAGTACTGGGTCAACAGGTTTTGTGTCCTGCAGAAAATATTCTAGAGTTACTAAAGAGTTTAAATGCACACATTCTTCAGGTTCTAGTCTAGAAAGAATAGCTGAAGACAGATAGTCACATAACTGCTGTGTTAAGACTGGCAAAGTGATAGGGATTTGGAAGCCATCAAATCCTAATCCCACTGAAATCAATGTAGAATCTAGTAGGTTTTTTTTCAGATGTCTCAAGGGCAGAAACTCCAGTGAAATGCTATAACATGAAGCTTGGAAGCCCACCAAATATCTGTGGAATATTACAAAATAGGATGAGGGTTGTGGGTGGGGGATTAATACAGTGGTGGGAAAGGGTTATTTTATGTGGCTTGAAGGACAACATGGAAAAGATGTAGATTCTTTAATTTACAGCTTCATGGGGACAGTTCCTTGATATTGCACATGATGTTACCATACATCAGCAGCACATATTTTGCTAGTCATTTTTTAATTATAAAATGATCTCTTTGTTTGAATGCAACAGCAGAACTCCCAAAGCCTTTTTTACCCCTTCATTGCCAGTCGATTTGTCCTAAACGCGAACATCTACTGCCAAGCAGTTTTTAAACATTTTGCACTCATTAGATTTACTTAGGATTTTTGACAAGAAGCCAGATATAGGTGCAACCAGTATAGGTAGCCAGGAATACAGTAGATGCCCCTAGTACAGGTAGTCAGGTATAGGTGCAAACAGTAGAGGTAGCCAGGTATAGGTGGCGCCAGAACAGGTAACCAGGTATAGATGCAGCCAGTATTGGTAGCCAGGTATAGGTGCCACCAGTACAGTTAGCCAGGTATAGGTGCCACCAGTACAGTTAGACAGTACAGGTAGCCAGATATAGGTGCAGCCAGTATCGGAAGCCAGATATAGGTCCAGCCATTATAGGTAGCCAGAAATAAGTGACACTGGGGAAGGGGGGCTGACATCATCCCCGAACCCTCTCTCTCCATGGGTCCCCTCCTGTGCCCCCTTCAGAGCTGGAGCAGCGGTGTAGTATGTAATTAACTCACCCAATCACTCGCTCCATGCGATGTCCCTCTCTGGCAGCATGCTCCTCTGGCCTCCGAAACTCTGATTGACACATGGTAATCACGTGTCATACAGGGAAACAGGGAGTAGAGAGGAGATGGCTGCCAGCGGGGATACCGCATGGAGCGAGCGATTGGGTGAGTTTATTGCACACTGCACTGCTGGCTCCATCTCTACAGGAGGCACAACAGGGGGGTCCATGGAGAGGGAGGGAGGAATGATGTCGGATCCCTCCCCACATCTCCCAGGGGAAAAAATGCCCAAAAAATGTACTAGGTACGTTTTTGGCAGTTGGAGCCTTTGCCTGCCATAATGTACTAGGTACGTGCTTGGTAGGCAAAGGGTTAAAGGTAGTGGCCCTTATCCAATTAATTTTTTCTCCAAAGTGATATTTTCACACCTTATCAATAAAATGCCTTGTAAGCCACCAGCAAGCAATAAATATATAAGCATACTTCGAACTATTTTAATAATACTTATCACCTACTTTTTGGTACTTTTTCAAATGAAGAGTGCTGAAATGTTAGAAGATGAAAAATTATCCCCTAGGAGAAAACTTAAGGCTCATACACACTATAGTCTATACACATACACAAGACTATAGTCTTTGGAAAATGAAAGATCACAGACCAATCTTACCACCTTTCATGTAGTATGAGAGCCATACTCTACACAGTCTATTCTATGGAGCTGAACTCCACATCAGAAAACAATATTTGCAAGATGCTGCACACACTCAAAAGATCTGTAGCTGCAAAAGATCTGTTCCTGCCCAAAATCCATTCCTGCAAATTGCATTCATAGTCTATTATATCTGCAGATCATCATACATACCTTGTTTAACTGACATTCATCTGCAGATCAGACAATCATCTGCAGATCTGAAAATCCATCCTGGTGGATCTGATCTGCAGATGAATGTCTGTTAAACAAGGTGTGTATGAGGATCTGCAGATATCATAGACTATGAATGCATTTTGCAGGAACGGATCTTTTGCAGGAACAGATCTTTTGCAGATACTGATCTTTTGAATGTGTGCAGCATCTTTGTGTGCAGCATCTTGCAAAGATTTCTGTCTGATGGGGAGTTCAGCTTCATAGAATAGACTGTGTAGATATGGCTCTCATACTACATGGAAGGGGGTAAAATTGGTCTGTGATCTTTCATTTTCCAAAGACTATGGTCTGATGTGTGTATGAGCCTTTAGAGTGAACGAAAAAAAAAAAGTGGTCTCAGATAATAGAGTTCGAAAAATACCTATATATTGGGTGAAAAGCTTAAAGAGATCCCGAGGCGGAATATTTAAATCTTAATAGGACCCAGAGACATGTCATGTGCACAATGACTTGCCTCTGTATCCTTCTACCGCTGCTGCTAGTCCCCCCATGACTCTGCTGTCTTTCATCGAAATATTGCCAGGCTAGCGACAATCTGCTTGTCGCTAGCCGTCTGTTTACCTGAGGCTTGTCAATCAGCCTCCTCCGCATTGCCGCCTACATTACAGGCTCCCCCTGGCGCTCCCCGCCTCTGCTAGCTTTCTCCAATCGGAAGCCAAGCTGCGACCCAATCGGAAGCCAAGTACTCCTGGGTCGCGGCTTGGCTTCCGATTGGAAGAAGCTAGCAGAGGCGGGGAGCAGCAGGGGGAGCCTGTAATGGAGGCGGCAATGTGGAGGAGGCTGATTGATAAGGCTCAGGTAAACAGATGCCTAACGACAAGCAGATTGTCGCTAGCCTGGCGATATTTCAGGGGGGACAGCAGAGCCCAGGGGGACTAGCAGCGGCGATAGGACATAAAGGCATATCACTGTGCACATGACATGCCTCTGGGTCCTATTAAGATTTAAATATTCCACCTCTGTTTTTTTTAATCTTTGAATCTTTTAAAGTTTTCCAATAATGGTATCATACTAATTCAAAACTTCTCGCTTGAAATGAAATGTAAAATCTTACTGCAAAGTTTAGCAATACTGCTGCGGGTCCACTATAATATGGTATACACGCTAGTATAAGGATCAAATCACACAGCAATGAAAAGTTGCAGTAGTTTACAACATGGGCATAGTGTGCTGACCATGCAGCACTGGTGCCTAGTCTAATATGTTATAAATGTAGAATAATAAGCAACACAGTACAAAGTAATAGTGGACATTAAAAAGTAGTTTACAGCTATACTGAGCAGTCTAGCAGCTCTTGTGTTCAATGCATGATCTAATATGCTGCAACTGCAAATGTAGTAGAATAAACCCCTACCCAAAGTAATGATAATGAACAATAAAGAAAGTTAATGACTATACTATGCTGACAGTTAGCAGTGGTGCTCAGTGCCTTGTCTAATATGCTGCAGTTGCAATTGTAGTGCACAAAACAAAGCAACAATGAGGAACAAGAAACATACATTGTGGTCTTCTATGCAGGCAAGAAGCACTGATGCTCTAATACATTGGATTGGAAAATGTAGTAAAATAAAGCAACAATTATACATACCTAGAAGCTACAATGATAAACAGTAAAAGTAGTTTGCTGTTCGGTGCTGGGACTAATATGCATCAATTGCATAGTAGAATAAATCAAATGGCACTGAGAAATAAGCAACAAGAGCAGTTTAGCAAATAGCTATACATTACTAGCCCCTGTTAGAAGGACCCTGTTTATACTGAATTCTAATATTTTGCAAATGCTGCAGAATATGTCCCACACAGAAGTGGAAACCTGTTAATTGCCTCCTTGCCCACAAAAAAAGTTCTATCATCTCAACAAAGCAAAGCTCTGACTTACTATGCCACCAGGCTGTGAATGCCTTCTGACTACAATATGGTAGTATATGATCGGGCCATATACCAGATAACCCACATGCATACAACAGGATGTCTCTCATCACAAATATGGTGTTCAGATCTCATGTTGGGAGACATTATTCTCTCTGCATAGGTATACAAGTCCCTGCTCTTCTCCTGATACTGACTGGCTGCTGCAGAGACTCCGGAAATTATAGGGAAGCCAATACATTTCCAAAGAAATTCAGTCAAAGTGTTTAGGGAGAATTTCACTTTTACCCAAAGATGAACAGCATAACTAATTCTGGGTGCCCAAACTCCACTATTGAAACACAGACTACCAGGTAAGCTGATCAGAATCCTATTGTATGACATGTACACTTTGTATACTGGTTGTACTGAGATTTGTTTCATATCTATGTTACGGCCAGAACCCGAAGTCTGGCCACTTCGGGTTCTGGCCGGTCAGTATGCGAAGTGGCCGGCTCATGCGGCCAATGTGAGAAACGGGCTTCAGTTTCGGACTTTGGCCGGCCAGAACGCGTTGTGACTTCACGTGGCCGGCCAAGTCCCGAAGTCCCGCTCACTGCCGCCAGGAAGCCCCGCTCACCTCATCCCCTGCTGCCGCTAAGTACTCAGACCTCTGATCAGGGCGACCGTACCAGGGAGGCAGAGAGAGGCATAGCAGCTGCCAGCTCACGCGAGACCCGCAGGACCCAAACACTTCAATGCAGAAGTGACGCTGATCGCCCTGATCGGAGGTCTGAATAGCGCCTCCAGCAAAGCTCCCCCAGCCCAGCAAAGCACCCCCAGCTATGCAAAGCCCCCCTCCCCCGACCATGCAAAGCATTTCCAGCCACGACCAGCCCAGCAAAGCCCCCCCACAGCCATGCAGAGCCCCCCCAGCAAAGCACCCCCAGCCATGCACAGCCCCACAGCAAAGCACCCACAGTCATGCACAGACCCCCAGCAAAGACCCCCCAGCCATGCGCAGAGCACCCACAGCCATGCACAGCCCCCTAGCAGAGCACCCACAGCCATACACAGCCCCCCAGCAGAGCATGCAAAGACCCCCCAGCCATGCACAGCCCCCCACAAAGCACCCACAGCCCCCAGCAGAGCATCCTCAGCCATGCACAGCCCCCAGCAGAGCACCCACAGCCATGCACAACCCCACAGCAAAGCACCCACAGCCATGCACAGACCCCCAGCAAAGACCCCCCAGCCACGCGCAGAGCACCCACAGCCATGCACAGCATCCTAGCAGAGCACCCACAGCCATACACAGCCCCCCAGCAGAGCATGCAAAGACCCCCCAGCAAAGACACCCCAGCCATGCACAGCCCCCCACAAAGCACCCCCAGCCCCCAGCAGAGCACCCACAGCCATGCACAGCCCCCAGCAGAGCATCCACAGCCATGCACAGGCCCCAGCAGAGCACCCACAGCCATGCACAGCCCCCCAGTAAAGACCCCCCAGCTATGCGCAGAGCACCCACAGCCATGCACAGCCCCCTAGCAGAGCACCCACAGCCATACACAGACCCCCAGCAGAGCATGCAAAGACCCCCCAGCCATGCACAGCCCCCCACAAAGCACCCCCAGCCCCCCAGCAGAGCACCCACAGCCATGCACAGCCCCCCCAGCAAAGCACCCACAGCCATGCACAGCCCCCCAGCAAAGACCCCCCAGCCATGCGCAGAGCACCCACAGCCATGCACAGCCAGGGGAGGACTGGCCAGGGGGGGGAAAGGGGAGATTTCCCCCTGGGCTGCCTCTCGTTTAGCGATTTAGGGCTGGTACAGGGCCTGTTGCATTCATGTTTTTGTATAAGGCAATGTGAACCACTAGGCTGGCTGAGGGAAATAAAAGTGCAATTACAGAGCAATTAGAGGGCGGTTAAGCTGGTAAATGTACACAGCAAGATGCAGAGCAGAGGCCTGCCTGAAGGGTCCGTAGGAAAAAAAAACTGTCTGCTCTCTTACCATCATAGCTCCCAACTGTCCCTCTTTTAAAGGGACAGTCCCTCTTTGGATGTGTGTGTGTGTCTTGGGAATTAAGGTGGCCATACATCTGTCGACTCTAATCAAACTGTTTTGATAATTACTATCGAATTGGATGAAAATTGGTGCTGCCACAAGCATGCCCAATTGACTATTTGCCTGATTTTCGTCAGAAATTGGTCAGATCTGATATGATGGGAAATCTCAGGCTGATGTGATTGATCAGGTGTGCAGCGGCATGTGATTATCAAGGACGGACTCAACGGAAACCCCTGGCTGTCGTCACTCCAAATGTATTATGTGATCCCAGTGCCAGTGCTTTACCTGTCACGCTGTCCTGCAAGTGTCCTTGCTGTATTTCCACATGGATGCCCCATGTGACTAGCGGCATATAGCAAGTGGAGCGCGTGTGTGGACGCCATTTGGGCTTGGGCAGGGCTGCCATGATAACGGGCCCCTAGGTTGTTTTCCCCCCAGGCTGAAAGGTCCCAGTCCTCCCCTGTGCACAGCCCCCAGCAGAGCACCCACAGCCATGCACAGCCCCCCAGCAAAGCACCCAAAGCCATGCACAGACCCCCAGCCATGCGCAGAGCACCCACAGCCATGCACAGCTCCCTAGCAGAGCACCCACAGCCATACACAGCCCCCCAGCAGAGCATGCAAAGACCCCCCAGCCATGCACAGCCCCCCACAAAGCACCCACAGCCTCCAGCAGAGCACCCACAACCATGCACAGTCCCCAGCAGAGCATCCACAGCCATGCACAGCCCCCCAGCAAAGCACCCGCAGCCATGTACAGCCCCCAGCAAAGCACCCGCAGCCATGTACAGCCCCCAGCAAAGCACCCACAGCCATGCATTCCCCCTCATCTGTGACTAATCACCACTGTAATTTGATCTCTCCCCATGTCACCTGACTGCCACAGCAGAGCAGGTAATTTAAAAGCACAGGATGTTAACAATGTCTTCTCCCAAGAAAGCAGGATGTAGACACACTGCAGATTTATATCAGCTGTAACTAAGAAATGCTTTTCTTTAAAAAAAAGATTAGTATGCTGTATCTTTCAGAGCAGAGAGGGAGTTCCGAGTGCCATTCATGGTGCTGGACAGGACCCGGGATTTTCTGGGATTTGTGCGTTTTGGACTTTGGCCGACTGACTTTGGCCGGTTCTAGAACTGGCCGGCCAATGTCAGAAATTCCCAGCATTTTGGACTTTGGCCGACGTAAAATCGGCCAGTTCTAGAAACGCCTGGCCAATTCTAGAATTGGCCGATTTCTGGTTTTGGCCGTAACATATACACGGGGTTAATGTATGAATAAATGTTGTATGGGAACAACTAACATTTATTTGTTATGTAAGGCAGCCATCAATAAGCAAAAAAAAAAAAATGGCTGCGATAACTGAAAAATGTGTTGCCAGTTTGAGAATGATTTTTTTTTACACACGTTATATAACTAGTCAGAGGTTCACAGCTTTCTTTTGGTGTTTTTGAATGGATACACAGTACATACCAAGATTTCGCCTTGAAGCACTGTCTTGGCTTTTCCCCAGTATAGCACAGGGACTCCTTTATGGTGAGAATTATTTAAGGAATCTTTAATCTTTGCAATTTAGAAAAACATGATTTATTTTGTTTTAAAATATTTTTATGTACTTTCCTTAGGTTTGCAGGCTAAGAGTGTCTGGCTTATTTTCTCTCTCATATAATTGCCTCGTTAATTTAGAGCTATTTCTGAATTTCAAGAGCAGAAATGTTATAATATTCGCCTAAGGTAGTTCAATATTTCTAGTCTGGCTTCAGGCAGTGTATTTTTATGTTTTAACTCCATCTCCCTGGATTTGAATGATACATTATTTTTGCCTTGCCAGGTTATTTGGATAAGTACACTCCTGATGACAGGTTTAGGTGATGCCCAAATAACCGATTCTGCTGAGTTGTTTAGTATCTTGAAAGAAAAATATTTAGGAAAAAAGGAACTATAGCACTATGTGGTCTCAAACAACTTTTGTAGCCTGTAGACTTCCCCATAAGACCTTGAAATTTTGCATGATCAGATTCCACCGCTGAAGTTAGATCTCTAACAAACCATTGTAATATACACATTTGTATTGATTAGAAAGTTTCCAGTGTACTGCACTGAAAGATTCTGGTCTATATGTGGGAGAATGTAGCAATCAGTGTCAGCAAGTAACAGAGTTCTGATTATTAGGTGATCTGCAGTATCACCTATAACACAGATATATACCTGATTATATGATGATCTGCAGAATCACCAATAATACAAGTATACTGTAACGATTGGTGTCAGCAAGGACAGATTTCTGATTATTGGTGGTCTGCAGTATCACCAATAATACAGATGCTATACCTGATTATGTGGTGATCTGCAGAATCACCAATAATGTGAGTATAGCAAGACACAGGACCACCAGGTGTAAGATAAGTGTTTGGTGCAACAGTAAATATAGATAGAGATACCCACTTTCCCAGAGGAGCTAGTAGAGGGAGGTATCTCTACAGAACACTGGAATCAGTACTCCAGCAGGCTGGAGACGCAGATGAATTAGTGATCGGTTTACCCGAGGAGCGGGTGATGCACAGTAGAACAGAAGGTACTTATCACCCGAGGAGCGGGTGATTCAGACTGTACTGTAGCTATCAACCTGAGGAGAAGGTGATTAAGACTGTACTGCAACTATCAACCTGAGGAGCATGGGATTAAGACTGTACTGCAGCTATCAACCTGAGGAGCAGGTGATTAAGACTGTACTGAAGCTATCAACCTGAGGAGCAGGTGATTAAGACTGTACTGCAGCTATCAACCTGAGGAGCAGGTGATTAAGACTGTACTGCAGTTATCAACCTGAGGAGCAGGTGATTAAGACTGTACTGCAGCTATCAATCTGAGGAGCAGGTGATTAAGACTGTACTGCAGCTATCAACCGGAGGAGCAGGTGATTAAGACTGTACTGCAGCTATCAACCTGAGGAGCAGGTGATTATTATACTGAGAATCCCTCACCAGAACTAAGCTCACTGGTGAGGGCAGGAGAGTCAGACAAGCAGATTCGGCAACACACGGACAGATACGGTACAAAGACAGAAGACTGAATCAGAGTAAGGTACAAGCTGAGTCGGCAACAAGATCAGATAGGCATAGGCACAGAATCAGTAGGCAGAAGAGTAGTCGAGGCTAGCAGAGGGTCATAACAAATAATACAATTCAATTAGTACTTTAAGCTGTCAACAGAATCTGGCTAAGTGTGGATCCCCAGCTCCTGCTGGTTCTAGCACACTTTGGGATCTGACTATGGTCTGAGTGCTAACACGTAGCATTTGCAACAGCAGACGAAGAGCAACTGACAGGCAGGTCCTATATATATACTAAGAGCGCTCCACAGCGCCGCCCCAGTCACTCAGCCAATCCGGAGCACTGCTGGAGTCAGCTGACCGGCTGATCAGCTGACTGCCCTTCTACTGGCATAAAGGTCCTGTCGCCTGGCGCGCGCGTGTAGCCCTCAGTCTATGTGCAACTGAGGTAAAACTCAAAAAGGAAAAGAATAGCCTTGCAAGCACCACACTATACCAAAGTGTAGGAATCAGTGAAAAAATCGTCTTTATTGTAACATCACAAAAAATAAAAACATGTAAAAACAAGACCATGGGTCTGGGGTCCCAAATGATGAAAAACGGTTAATTAATACACTAGCACTGATAATTAATAACAAGGGTAATTCTGCAGTGCATAGTGATAATACAAGTACAACAAACTCTCCCTGGTGCCAAGCAAGGATAAACAACAATGAAGAAAACAATGAATATATATTCCAACAATAAATAAATATTAAATACAGTGCAAAGATACAATGAGGTAATATGTATACCAAGAAGTGGTACAAAGTGACATGTGCAACAAGTGAAAAATTGATGAATGCTCTGTGCAAAAACAGAAATACAATTAATACCATGTAAGGTAGCAGAGAATAAATGTGCTAAAATAGAGTTGAGGAACAAGAAATGTATGGAGAATCAAGAAGATACTCACAAGTAGATGGCACAGGAGAGAAAGGAAAGGGACCCCAGGCGTATAAAAAACACCTTAGTGCACCTCGCGGGAAAACGCCCGCTTCTGAGCATTGTTTTCTTCATTGTTGTTTATCCTTGCTTGGCACCAGGGAGAGTTTGTTGTACTTGTATTATCACTATGCACTGCAGAATTACCCTTGTTATTAATTATCAGTGCTAGTGTATTAATTAACCGCTTTTCATCATTTGGGACCCCAGACCCATGGTCTTGTTTTTACATGTTTTTATTTTTTGTGATGTTATAATAAAGACGATTTTTTCACTGATTCCTACACTTTGGTATAGTGTGGTGCTTGCAAGGCTATTCTTTTCCTTTTTGAGTTTTACACCATTGTTATAGCTCATAGCACACCTAGGCCTTATTATTTATCCAATTTTGTTAGTGGTGCTTGTTTCCATTTTTTCCATGTACTATGTGCAACTGAGGGACCAGGCAAAACTCCAACATGTAACTGCGTGGCGCAGGCTGCCGGCTGAGACGTGGAGACAGCCGCCATGCCGCTCACCGCCGCGGCGGCATCTCCGCTATCTATTACAGAGAACAGATCAGATGCAAAATGTGTGTTCACAAAATCATATACACAATTTTTATTTTCCTTCCTGATGATTCAGATCTGCTACTATAAAATTATGCAGTTGCTCTAATTAGTAAACTGGTCTTTGATGAGTGAATGAGAGTGGTGAAGGGCTTCCCAGACTCTGCCGATTACCTAGCCATTTTTTTCCTCAATATAAGTTTTTTTATTGAACAATGCAAATGTTTTAAATACTTTAAAGATCAGTGGTATATAGTATATAATATAAACATGTAATACAAACAATTAATACAAACAATTATGAACAGAGTACACCGGGGTTAAAAGGTAAAAGATGGCATTATGTCAGAATATAACATATCACATGGTAGTCCTATAGTAATGTGAATTATCTACTTCGATCCTCCTAGGAGTGTTGATGTGAGTATGAATGTTAAGGGGGACCCCGCTTATGTTCTGGTGTGAGGTATAAACTTGTTGGTATCCCTTTCTCCTGGCCTTCTCTAGATTACCTAGCCATTTAATGCCTACTGACATTTGCTGCTGGACATAGTATTGTGAACTAGAATATCATCTGTGTGCTTCCATCTACAGGTTTTTTTGTATGCTATTTTCTGAGGTGGAAAATTCTATAAAGGTCTTGTCGGAAGTCAAGAATGTTTTATGCACCAATCTAGTGACAATTTATCTAAAGAGGAATAGGAAAAATTCCAACCTAGAAGATATCTTTGACCTAAGAGATCAGAGTTCAAATTCCAGCTGAAGCCAACACCCACGCAGCAAGGAGTCACCAGGCAAGACTCCCCAACACTGCTGGGTGGCCCACAGAGCACACCCCAAGTGGCTGCAGCTCTCAATCGCTTTTTAGCAGGCCAAATGTAAGCACGCGGGGAAGAAATCCCCTGTGTTTACATCCTACGGCGCTGCTGCCGGGGATCACCGGCATCTGATAGGCTGCAGCCTATCAGAGGCGATACAGGACGGATTGCCGTCCTGTACCGCCCATAGTGAGCAGGAGAGGGAGGGAAGGAGAGGGAGGGGGAAATAGCGCTGCGGAGGGGGGCTTTGAGGACCCCACCCCCGCTCGGCCACACAGAGCAGACTCCCCCAGCAGGACATCCCCCTAGTGGGGAAAAAAAGGGGGGGAAGTCTGATCACCCTGCCTCAAACCTGATCTGTGCTGCGGGCTGGAGAGCCCACGCAGCACAGATCAGTGAAAAATGCCCTGGTCCTTAAGTGGTTAATAACATAGGTAAATAAAGTTCTCACTAATATCTTTAACCAGCTTTAAGTCTCACTGCTGACAGATCAGCAAATTGGAAGTGCCTTACCTTCCTCTGAAGGGAGGGGATCTCAGAAGGAACTGTGAGCCTACGTCAATCAAAAGGTGCACCCTTTAAATTTAGGCATGCCAGTAATAATTGTTCTGCATAACATTTGTAACTGGCTTGATCTTCTCCATGTGGAACTTGGCACAGCAATTAACCATCAATATACAGCAGATTCGATAATGCAAATGTTGCCCAATCGATTTCTGTTAAAAATCAGTCAAACACAAACACTGGTGCACATGGCAGGGGACCAAGCTCTGCCACTGCCCGAGACCCCCAAATCACTATGAAACATCAATGGGGGGGGGGGGGGATGCAGGTGAGCCCTGGTGCTGCCACCACCAGGGGATTCACCCATACTGCCTCTATATATTGCTGAATGCAAAAAACACGAGACACAAATGCTCACTCCCAGTCAGCAATCCGCCATATTAATATGGTCAGCAGACAGCCCGTCAGCCAATCAATTGCAATAGTATACACCCATGTCTGCAGTGCCAAATCTAGCAGGCATTGCATGAATTCAGCAACATTTAGGTGAGAGGGTTCGGTTGGACATAATCGAAAATCAATCAATTTGAACCAGATTGAAAATTTAGCTTGATCCCCAGTGGGTTGGGAGCACATTGCTAGCGAGGTTTGATTCAGCGATGACCGACGCAGATTAGCAGCAGTAACCTCACCTGTTCGCTGACGTGTGTCCTTCCGGGTCTAGTGCTTTAACTTCTTGTGGCGGGTCTCCTCCTCCATGTGTCCTCTTCTCTTCCTGTCATGTGACAAGCCGAAGTTTAAACACTAGAGGGCGGTATGTATACTGTCAGCCCTCTAGTGTTTGAACCTCAGATTGTCACATGCCTGGAAGAGAATAGGGATACACGGAGGTGGATACCCGCCACAAGAAGTTAAAGCATCGGACCCAAGAGGACACGCACCATCGGGCAGGTGAGATTGCTGCTGCTGGGGGCGGTGAGGCAGGTGGCTCCACAGATTTTGAATCGATTTAATGCTGAAATCGATTTAATATCTGTGTGCAGTATTTGGGCCAAAAGATCCCTTTCTGATCAGATTCAATCAGAGAGGGAATCGATCTGATGGTTGATCTGGTGGCCATCTATAATTGTTGCTCTGGCTGCTTATCTTTGCAAAAAGGAGGGAAAGGGGGATCAAAATCCAGAGAGGGAATTCTATATATACCGTATATACTGTATTTAATTTGCCATAACTGTTAGCAAAGGAAATAAATATACTGTATTGCTTTAATTGACTGAATAGTTCCCTTTCAGTACAGAAATAATCACTTTGCTTTCTAGTAATTTTAGTGAAAAAGACATTGACGCTTATCAGTTCTTGCTTGTATAAGTGGAATTTAAATTGCAGTCACAGACAGTTAAAAACTAGTGTGACAGGAAGTGGCTGGATCTCCTAATTAGCTATTCCTTTTTTTTTTTGGACCTTCTGCTTCTGTATATTTAGTCACCTGTCTTATTTGAAAATATTAATTTAAGAAAAAGAACAGAAGTATATTTATTTTGTCTTTAGTTTTTCAAATATTACTTCATTTTTTTAATATACATAAATATTTTTAATTGTAGCCAGTAGGTTTGTGCATACATACTCTATCACACACATGATGCTGGACTTTTTGACAAGTAGATGTACAGAGGCGCCAAAAGGATAAAATATGCTAAAATGTTTAAAATATTCGGGTGGCGGCGGTGGACCGACCACTCAGAAATAGACTTGATGCTGTCGCTTAAGATAAAGACAATTTATTCACATACTCCATGAACAGAACCACAACGCGTTTCACGGGTATATTCCCGCTTCCTCAGGCAATAAACAGACAGGAGTACACAGTACAGTCTCAAGGTCACGAATAGCGCCTCTGTATGATGCTGGACTTGTTATTGAGCACCACTACATCGAAGCAGGAAAAAGAGAGTGCAGGAGCCCGGTCGAAAAAAAACGGTGCCACATTTTTTTTTTTTAGAATAGCCGCGATATGTGGCAAAGAAGGTACATTTCGTCTAAGGTGCTTGATTAGTAGCAAGAAAGTGAAATAAGGTCAATTTCGATGCCCGGAGGGAGGCTCTTAGCGAGAAGAGGGTTAGGTTTAGCCATAGTAAAAAAAAAAACATATATATATTTACTATCAAAAACCAGTAGTAGAGGGGGGCGGAGCTAGCGATGGCCGCGTGAAGACGCACACTTCCCGAGCTCCCTCTATCACCCTACTAATTCAGCCTCCTAATCATTAATAGATGCCCCGATCTGCCTTAAAATATGCCCGGCAAATCGAAGAAAGGAAATACTAAAGAAACCCCGCTGAAACGAGGCTCTGCCAGCCAGTCCACGGTCACTCAGTTCCTCAAACGGAACGAAGCCACCCAAACCCCAGCCAAGATGGCCGACGCCTCCCCTCCGGCATGCAAGGCCCCGAAAACAACAGAGGCAGATGATTCCACCGCTAAATCCCTCAGTGAAATTCGGGACTTCCTCCACAGCTTACCCACCAAAGCGGACCTAGAAGAACTGGGGAACCGCATTACCGCTGCTACGAGAGCCGAGCTGCAGGGAATACAGGAGGACATCCAGGGACATAACGACAGGATCGCCGCACTGGAGGCGGAATCCGCTACCATGAGAGCTGAGATCCGGACTCTGGTGGAGCAGAATGAGATGCAAAAGGCAACTAATACAGTCCTACGCACCGGCCTAGAGGACTTGCAAAACAGGAGCAGAAGGTGCAACATACGGGTCAGAGGCCTCCCTGAATCCATCACGACGCAACAACTTATACCAGCACTGACATCTATTTTTAATGGCCTACTACAACAACCTGATGACACTGTCATAAAATTCGATAGGGCTCACAGGGCACTGAAACCACAATCGGCCCCAGAAGACCCACCAAGAGACGTCATATGTCGTCTGCATCACTACACAGCGAAAGACGCTATTATGCAGGCGGTGAGACATGCAGGCCCCATCACATATGAAGGTCAGAAGGTTTTATTGTTCCAGGACCTAGCACCGAGTACCTTGGCTCAACGCAGAGCCCTGCAGCCTCTCTTAAAGGCCCTCCAGGACGAAGGAATATCATATAATTGGGGATTCCCGTTTCAGCTGCACGCCCGGAAAGATAATAAAGCAACCACACTCCGCACACCGGCGGACCTTCCGGACTTCTTTCGGGTGTTGGGCATACCATCAGTGGCTGTCCCTGAGTGGAAACCAGAACAAATCGCACTAGGCCTACCGCAACGCCAGCGCAAACAAAGGTCTAACAAGCGCCTACCGCAGCCAGAATGACGCACCTAACCTAAAGGATCTCTTTGCCGAACCGAGAGACACAGGGAGACACATGCTACAGATAAGTACTATACTTTTAAGGTGACCCCCTTACTAGCCACGCTCTGCTTGTGAGCTTCCCCTTTTCACCCGCTACTTACCTGAGGAAGTCTATTTTTTTTCAAACCCGCCATATATCACAAATACGCATGTCGTTTTGGGGGGAGGGGGGGTGGAGTAAGATGGGTCCCGGACACATTCATTTTGGGGACAATGTTTAATGTCTGGAGGGGATTGCTCTCGAACTGACATCCACTGAACTTTGCCTCACGGGGCGACTGTTTGTGTAGCTGATAAAGCGGTCCTGAGGTAACGGATCCCTATACCGCAGCCATATTGGAGGACTACGCTTCTAGATCACTATGGCTTGACACCTTGCTAAGCTGTACAAGGGAACTCCCCCCTGCTATATCACATTGGAAATGTTTTCTATGATCATATTCGCTATACCTATCACTGTATGGGGGGAATTTAGGGGTTTTTTCTGTGCTATGTCTATCATTTATACACTGAATGCATGTGACCACTTACCAGCTGCACATAACCACCAATGTCTAGGCCACTTGCAAGACAGAACGCAGAGAGAACATACAATGCAGCTAGCCCAACACACAGGGACTTCACATTGAAATCTGGATCGCGGCGCATCGGCTCCCTGCCAAGTGGGGGGCATGGATCTGAGGGGCTGCCTGCTTTATCTTCACATCCCTAACTCACATTATATTAATGTTTGGGGCCGACGCACCGTGGCATCCGACGAACATTAATAGCTATACCTAACCTTTTGATGTCAGTACCACGGGGGTGGTTGGGGGCCGCGGTGCGGCGGCCTCTTGTATGGCCACTATGTGGCTTATATCTTTAGATTTTCCCCCTTATGAGGGTAATAGATAGGTCCCCAGGGACTAGAACACCCCGGTCCGAGTACCCCCTTATATCCCCATCTAGGAATCAAAGATAGCAGGGTCCCCCTCTGCCTCCTATTCTCCCATGCTGTATTCCACTCCGCCCCACCCCGGACACCATACACGACATGGCGGGCAAAACACTAGACATAAATAGAGACACATAGCTTTCCTCAAAACTTAGCTTACACGCTCACTTCTCAGAATGAACATTAATTACACCTTCATACAGGATGGGTCACATTCCTAGCTGGTCTCTCTTACACTGTCTCTCCCTTTATTCGTAGAGAAAGGGCATAGAAGAACACAGATCAAGAAGATCTGATCGGGGTTCCTTAGTTGAGTTAGGGTGGAGGAGGGGCCGGGTATCTCGCGGTACATGATGGTTTCCCTTTTCCCTCATAGGAGAGTTCTGAGAAATCAGAACATTCATATGGGAACTACCCACGAACTAAGGGATTTACCCTTAAGGTTCATTAGTTATGTTTCACTGAAATTAAGTAGCATTGTAATACATTTAATTTTCATATTGCTGACAATTTATGGGTTTTCTCTGGACACTTCCTCAAGCCGAACCTCTACCATTTATTTCATGCGATGGATCACGTAAAAGTCTTATCCATTAACGCCAAGGGCCTTAACATCCCAGAAAAACGACGCATACTGCTGAGAGACCTCTGGGCACAGAGAGCTCAAATAGCCTTCATACAGGAGACACACTTTAAAGAACCCACTCCTCCTAAACTGCATGACAGACACTTTCCCACCACCTTTTACTCCAATTCCCCGGACTCTAAAACCAAGGGCACTGCCATCCTCATTAGCAACATCCTACCTTTCTCTGTGCTAGACACAAAGTCCGACCCATCAGGTAGATTCACTCTAGTAAAATGCCTAATTAGAGACAAAAAATACACCTTAGGTTCACTTTATGCCCCAAATATCGATCAAGATAAATTTGTATAAAAATTCCTTAATGTGTTAGACTCATTCGCAGAGGGTAGTATTATATTGGGCGGAGAGCTGAATGTGGCATTTAACCCAAATGTGGATACCTCACACGGGAAAACTAGCTGTGCATACGCAAAAATAAACAAGATTAAAAAAGCTCTACACGAGAAACAGCTGGTAGACGTGTGGAGGGTGACACATCCATCCACCAGAGACTACACATTCTATTCTGCAGTCCATGGAGTCTACTCTCGAATAGACTACATATTAGTGTCTCACAATCTCCTATCAGAACACATCACCTCAGAAGTGGGTGTCATATCATATTCAGATCACGCGCCGGTCCTCATGACAATTAATTGTAAACCTAAAAAAGGCTCTCCTTTTATGTGGAGACTAAACACCTCAATGCTGCAGGACCATACTTCTGTGGAGAAGACGGTGAGAAAAACTGAAGAATTCTTTCACCTAAACAACACGGGGGATGTGTCGCCCAACATAATTTGGGAATCCCACAAATGCGTTCTGCGTGGCTTCCTTATCAGTCAGGGCTCAACCCTTAAAAGAGAGAGAGAGAGGATGATCAAAGATCTTTTGGGGGAAATCCGTAGCCTAGAACAGTTGCATAAAAGCAGGCCCGATGACATTACCCTTTCAAAACTCACAGACACACGACACAAACTTAATAAGATCTTACAAGACCAGGCCAAGCAAGCAGCACGTAGATGTCAACATACATTCTTTCTACAAGGCAACAAGTCGGGGAAGCTCTTAGCACATGCACTTAAACATCAACAACAGAGAACCTATGTTCCCCAAATAATAGATCAGAATGGAAAGAAACACATTAGAAGTGAGTCCATATCTAATGCCTTCAAAACATTTTATCATAAATTATATAATCTATTGCATTCTCAAAACGGGAACATAAAATCCCCAAACTCTCAAGACATACAAGATTACCTAGATAAAGCAAACTTACCCAAACTCACAGAAGAAATGAAAAGCTCTATGGAAGAGCCCTTCACTGAAACCGAGATTAGTAAGATTATCATGGGCCTTAAAAACGGGAAGGCTCCGGGGCCAGATGGATTCCCTGCCGAGTACTACAAAACGCTCAGAGCCACTTTAGCCCCACATTTATGCAAAGCATTTAATGCCCTAGCAGAGGGAGAAGAGTCGGCCAAATTTCCTACACAGTCCTTGGAATCCCATATAGCAGTAATTGCCAAACCACAAAAAGACCCCTCTGTCTGCGGAAGTTACCGCCCAATCTCACTCCTTAATATAGACTTGAAAATATACGCCAAGGCCCTAGCCAATAGGTTGGCAGAACACATGGGACACCTTGTCCACTGGGACCAGGTAGGCTTCATTCCTCAAAGGGAAGCAAGGGATAACACCATCAGGGTCCTGGACTTGCTCCAGCTCTCCCGGTCTAGCAATACTCCGTGTATGCTTCTTTCCACAGATGCCGAAAAGGCTTTTGACCGGGTGGGCTGGAGCTGGTTAAAATCGGTCCTGCGCCATATAAATTTGGGAGATAGGATGTTTGCCTCGATCAGCGCCCTATACACCACCCCGACAGCAAGGATCAAAGTCAATGGAGTACTTTCAGATCCATTGGCCATCACAAATGGTACTCGGCAGGGGTGTCCTCTGTCACCTTTAATCTTTGCTCTGGCCCTGGAGCCTTTCCTGTGCACTGTAAGAGGTAACACTGACATAACTGGCCTTCATGTGGGGCATACAGAGCATAAGGTTGCAGCCTACGCCGACGACCTCATGTTCTTCTTGACTCGGCCTAATGTTGCATTACCCAACTTAATCACAGAATTCCAACAATTTGGCAGATTGTCTTTTTTTAAGATTAACTATGACAAATGTGAAGCTTATAGTGCAGGTCTCTCTACAGAAACAGTAGAAAATCTGAAGCATAATTTTCCATTTCAATGGAATGCTAAACATATAAAATATCTAGGTACATACATCTCGAGTTCACTCAAAGACACATTCTCCCATAATTTCCCTACAATGGCTCATACACTCACACAAGATCTTAAAAGATGGGACCTCCCGCATCTATCATGGTTTGGTAGAATAGCAGTCCTTAAGATGAATGCAATGCCCAGGCTCCTCTATCTTTTCCAAGCCCTACCAATCTCGATACCTCTCTCCTTCTTACAACATATGCAGACAATATTCAATAAATATGTCTGGAGACACAAACCTCCCAGACTTAAAAGGTATGTCCTGTATTGCTCTAAGCAAACAGGAGGACTAGCCCTACCAAACGTAAGAAGATATTATTTTTCCGCAATCATCACCAGAGTTGTGGATTGGCACAGACATAGAGAGACCAAACAGTGGGTAGACATAGAGACCGTTTTGTCCCCAAAACCTCTTACCAGGGTGATCTGGCTCTCTACTAGACCATCCGCTGACTGGCGTTTGCCACCCCTATGCCAATCTACAATTGCTACCTTCAATGCGGCAAACAAGATCTTGAAATTTTCACCATCACCCTCACCCTTACTCCCTATTTCGGACAACCCAAATATAGATAACAATCAAGCACAGGACATGGCATATAGAACAAGACACATATGTTTCAAAGACATGTGTTCCAATGAACGATGGGTTACCCTACAGACATTAAGAGAGAAACAGAACTGCGCAAATCTAAACTGGTGGGAATACTTTCAATACAGATATCTAATGCAACACTTAGGACTGAGCCCCTCTCAAAGTAGACAAAACACACACTTCGAGGACTTATGCATGGCTATGGGCACTATCAGGAAAACCATCTCTATTCTATATAATAGTTTCTCCACGTTAGCAATTCCACAACTATCATTCCTCCGCAAATGGGAGCTAGACTTAGGTAGGTCGTTTTCTCCAAGTCATGAAACCCTCATATGCACCTTCGTACATAAATCCTCCAGGTCGGTCAGAGTGCAAGAGATGAATTATAAAATTCTCACACAATGGTATTTCACGCCCTTCAAATTACACTCCATATACCCTGAAAGGGATGACCGGTGCTGGCGTTGCCAGACTGACACAGGAACCCTTTTACATACTTTGTGGTCCTGTCCGGCTATATCTAATTTTTGGGACAGAACCGAACGCATCCTAAAAGCAGTTACCGATAAACCGATCCCACGCACACCTGAGTTCTATCTCTTGCACCTGAATGACTGGGGGATGAAGAGCTATAAACGTTCAATAGTCAGACATATTCTAAATGCAGCGAAACACTTACTGGTGCGTCACTGGAAACAAACCTCACCTCCTAGCATAGAGGAGTTAATTAAGGAAATAGACCACACAGAACTAATGGAAGATCTCACTGCCACGGCCATTGATAAGACAGAGTCATACAAAAAGACCTGGTCCTTTTGGAACTACCTCAGACATTCAGAGGACTTCCTAAAGTTACTATATGACCCCTGATCTAAACTATACCTGCCACAACTATTTATTAGGCCCTGGGCGTTAAACAAACAAAGATGCTATTCTGCACTGCTTTTGCGAATCTCTCTTTCAAATTAGAATCGGCTTGAGGAAAGGGGGGGGGGGGGGGGGTCCAGAGATACCTAGAAAGGGGGAGGAGGGGAGGGGGGAGGGCTTATGGGGTGGGGGGGGTTAGTCTTAGTTTCAGTTTTTCTTTAAAAATAAAAAAATAAAAAAAGAAATGTTAAAGAAAACAACCTTTCTGTCCCATCATCTTGATTACGAAAACGCATGAAGATACGGAGGTCTCTTCCGTGTGGGGTATTCTTATATGCTTTAAATATCCTGTCTAACCATACGCCTACCTCAACATGTTCTTCATGATTTTTCTGTCACATACTTGCAATACACTAAGGGACAGTTTATCTCAATCCCATGCCAATTGTTATATATAGTTGTTATATGATGTTAATATATCACCGGCTATGCAATATGTCCCAATTTATGCTTATGGATACTTTCTTTGACTCAATAAAGAATATTAAAAAAAAAAAAAACCAGTAGTAGAATATTGCTAATTTTAGTGATATTCTACTAGCGGCAATCCCTTGCGTCTTTTTTTCCATACACCTTTTTTCATGTATGCTCACCACATAATAGAGTACTAACAATTGGTATAGAATATGCTTTAGATTTTGCATGTTCCTCCCAGTATGATCACTGCTGTGATTTCCAATAAAAGCATAAATATGTGTAGCTAAGAAATTCTGATTCTAAAACATTGCAAAACTACTGGTAGCAATGCCAAGAACGGATAACCAGAATTTTAACCTGTACTTGTCTGAGAGGCAGTCAGAAGAAATATTACTAGTCATTAACCACTCAGGTACAACAGTTGCCATGAAGCCAAATTATCTTGCTTAATATTACGTTCTAGATCTCTCTATTTCCTTGAGTACAGATATTTTTGTCCAATCACAGCCGATGCAGTAAGGGTTACAGATCGTGGATTTGCCTTGATATTTAATAATGTTTCTTCCTGCTGCCTTGCAATTAACGTCCAGCGCTAATAAGAGACATATGGCAGTCACTGGTTTGAGTCTGTGAGCCCAGTCCCACTAGGTACCAGTCTAGCCTATTACATCTAGGCAAAGGGAAGGGGGATAAATGAAGCAATTAATAAAATCATTTTCTATCCTGCTAAAGAGATAAGTGGTTGGCATAGCCACAATGGCCTTTATTAGGCGATGTTTTACGTTTTAGCATTAGATGGCACTGCAGCCCTTCTCATGCCACATCAACATGCTGGGAAAATGTTATCTCTGTTTTTGACAACAACAAGTTTGTAGAAATCTTGGACTGCTCCACCTTTGCATTCGATCTGTAAAACACCATGAAATAAAGAATGTCAAGATTTATCCAACAGTGGGACATGTAGACGTGCTCTAACCTTTCAGAAATTATTTTAGCTGTTGAACCAGAAACTCTGTTGTAAGCGGGCTCTTCTGCACTGACTCCCTTATAGCATAGAAACATACTAGAGTAACAAACTGCAAGTATGTAAAAGATCTGAGAGAGAATGTGTTCCCAGCCCCACTGGTTTGCAGCAGGTGAACTCAAACTTCAATATATCAGCAATGTCCTATGGTATTAGTTATTAAAAGTAGAGGACAGGTTTTACGTATTTCAAGATGAACATTTTGGAACTCTTATTTTGTATAAAGATGATTTATTTAGAGGCTTGTTTTAATGTGGGTTTCCTTAGAATTCGGTGGTTAAATTTTTATGTTGCCTTTCACAAAATACACAAATTAGATGTCTAGGTAACACTCCAGGCTTACTCATTTACCAGGCTAACATAAGGAAGTGAAGGTCACTGAAAGCTGCTGGCAATAGGCATGGTGCTATTGACAACACGGTATCGATCAGTCTTTGGTCATCCATTTTCATGTAGACTGTCAACACGTTTAGTTGTTTCCTTGAGGCTTTATGAGAAGAAAGAACTTATCTCATTACCCCAGTTTAATAAACATTTTCTGATTTGGTCTAAAATATAAGGAGACAGAACACCACTGATTGTTGACAAATCAGCTGTAGTGCAGTTAACAGTTTTTCACAAGGCCCAAAGGCACATATTGCTTGGCCGTGATATTCTTACTGAAAATGTGTTATTTTTCATCTCAGGCTCAGCTCACACTAGGTCCATGGCCCTACATTTTTACAGAAAGGGCAGGAGACAAACATGGATGGAACCAAACTGCATTGGTTTTCTATGGGTTGGTTCACACCTATCTATTCTGATGTGTCTGTTTGTCTCTTGAGTTTCTGTAATAAACACAACCGACAGGTACATTTTTGATGAACAGTGTACAGGAACTAAACATAATGGAAATCTGATGGTTTATGGTAAGTGGGGGAATTGATTTTTTTTATGGAAACAGATGAATTCTGACATCTTTTTAATTTTGACCAGCTTTGTTAAACATTTTTATAATTGTTGTTGTTTTTTTGTGTGTGTGTGTGCCCCCCCCCCTCTCCCCAGACTCCCTTGTCCTTCATGCAGGCAGATATTGTTGTGGGCTTCACCTCCTGAACAATACCAGTTTGCATAGTTCATGATATGGGGGGGGGAGGGGGCGCTCTGTAAGAATCTTTCCCCCCTTGCAAAACCCCCTTGACCATGACAAGGACATGGGCTCATTGAGAACTTGTGCACAAAGTGTTAGGACGTGGTAGGACTTATGGTAGAATCTGGGAATCCCATAATAAGGGGCTCTCAGATGTCCTCCTCTTCCAAGGTAAATAGATAAAGGAGATCCTATTTGACAGTCTACCTGATAATATACAATGGTTAAATTGAAACTTAAATTGTAATAAAAGATGGAAATAAAATATTTATTATTGATCATAATATGTGCCATTCTATCTTCTTCTGCCACCACCTGTGTACTTCTATCTTCTGTGCTGTAATCTTCTGTAATATTCTCTGTATTTGCATTCTGTGACATCATCTTGTTCTATATACTTCTTACATTTTCATTTGTAAACATCTACCTTTTTCTCTAAATGTACCTTTTTCCCATTCTTCTATTCTTCTGCCTACTTCCTTTAAATATGTAGATGTAAGAGCCACCCACTGCATGTCATCTCACCGCACTATGCAAGGCGTTAGCATCTTTCAATCCTCTGCCAGGGTTCACCATTGATCCATTGATTTGCATTGCTGAGGAATCTACCTGCAGAAGATTCCCATTGGTGAGATCAAAAGAAGAATGGAAAGCCCTGACAGAGGTCGTATGTAGGTGCGGTTTGACTTGAATTTTTTTTTTTTGCTTTCCCAAAAGTCCACACTCATTAGTTTTACATCTGTATCATAATGACTGGTAATGAAATTTTAATATTCATGTTTTTTTCCTATATTTATACAGAACAGTTCCATATACTAAATTTTGTGCATATATTCAAACAATCATAGTACTAAGCATTGCTATCAACAAATGTCCATAAAGGCCAGCCTTTCTTATATCCTACACATGTTGAATATGTTTAGCTGAGAGGGCCTCTGAGGAAGCAACAAAAAGGGTCATGAAACTTGCATCAGGCATAGAAAGTTTACTGACTAGTTAATTGATTGGATACAAGTATGTTTCATGCTTGCTCTTAGCGCAACATGTTGGCAATTGTTAAAGAGGAACTGCAGTGAAAATAACGTAAAGAGAAAAAAAGTGCTTAATTTTTACAATAATTATTTATAAATGATTTAGTCAATGTTTGCCCATTGTAAAATCTTTCCTCTTCCTGATTTACATTCTGACATTTATCACACGGCGACATTTTTTACTGCTGGCAGGTGATGTCTGTGGAAAGAGATTATGCATTTTTGGCAGTTAAAAACAGCTTTTATTTCCCACAATGCAACAAAGCTCCCACAGTGTGATGTCAGCACCCTGGTGCTGACATCACACTGTGGGAGGGGTTTCACCTACAATATCAGCCATACTGAGCCCCCTGATGATCTGTGTGAGAAAAGGAAAATATTTCTCACTAGCAGACCCAAGGGTCTGTGGTTTTCGCCGCCGCCTGCTGCGTGTACTGCATACGCGCACCCAACACGCATGCTCACACCCGCCGCACACGTGCGCGCGCGCGCACCCACCGCACACCCGGCCGCCCGCTCACACGCCCGCCTGGCTCCCTGGCCCTGTCCTGTCTGTGTGAGGCTGGGTCCGTGCTGCGCAAATGCGCAGTAGCAGAAAGCACGGACCCAGCAACACGGAGACAACTGTCCCTACTGTACGCAGGGACAGTTGCCTATTATTATATAGCATGGTAAAGGGGATATCAGCTACTGATTGGGATGAAGTTCAATCCTGCCCCCCCCCCGTGCTTGCACATGAATGTGCTCCTGTCTGGATGGACATTTGTGTAGAGGTTGCAGCAGTTTCCCTTTTCTCTTCTTACAATAATGTAAAGACACTCTCTAATGTAAAAGAAATATCACAACATTGTTTTCATTATAAACCTTTAGCTAGGTCCAATACTTTTAAATCCATTTATTAAAAGTAGATGGAATAGAGAGTAATGTTGCCATCTTAACAGATGATGATACAAAATTATTCAGAATAATGATAGTGACATTTTACAACAGGATCTCAACAGCATGGCCATTCGGGCACGCAGCTGGCAGATAAAATGCCAAGAAGAAGTAGCTAAAGCATATACAATTATGGAATGCATAAAACAGGAAATAAAATCATGAGATGGTAGTATAGTACTCCCTGAGTATAAATCATTTGTGAAACCACATCTGGAGTATGGGATACAGTGTAAGGCACCACACTACAGAAAGGACATTGACGTTCTACACCAGCACAAAGATGAGTAACCAAATTAATCATATAAGATGGGAGGGTGATGGAAGGGATAGGAGGGAATACTTCATGTCTGAAGATTTGACTTTAGACAAAAGTCACATTTTTCAAGGAGTGATTACAGGGACTGGGGGAACTAAGAGAGGAACAGACAACACATGAGGTATGTGGCTCACCTGTTCCCTGGTGTGACTCCTGGCCTCCTCCTGTATCTGGCATCATCTTAAGCACTTGCACCATGTGACTAGACCCATGTAGTGACATCATTACGTGGGCCGATGTCACATGGAACAGGCCCTTGCGATGATGCCAGACACAGATGGAAACCAGGAGTCACGCCGGTGTGAAAGGTAAGCCTTCAACACTCACCATGGGCACAGGGAGTAAGGGGACACATGCACTTGGGGGGACAGCAGCTGGGAGTCTGTCAGTCGTCGGGAAATCAAATGCCATTACCACCGTGCACCTGATCATGGCCTTGTGATCGAAATTTTCCATCATGCCCAATAGATCCATTTGACTGATTTCACCCCGAAATTGATCAAAAGGTAAATCGAGTGGCCATGTTGCAGCACCAATTCAATAAATTATTGGATAGGAAGGTTGATTGGCCTGCAAAATTGACTAATGTATGTAATGTACCAATGTCTCTATAAAAAGATTAAATACATGAGCAGTGAGAAATAGTGAGGAGTACACATTTTTATAAACACACTGGGAGAGGAAGAGTGTGAGAAAGGATTAAATGCAAGGAGAAATTGTGGCTGCAGTGCTGTCCAAAAATAATTAATCTCTTTCAGGACAGGGTAGAGGTGAGTGGGGTCAGGTGATCTAAAGTACCAAAAAGTAGGTCAAAAAGTACTATCAAAATTATTTTGAGTATTTTTTTTGCATGCTGGTAGTTTAAAAGGCATTTTTGACAAGTTTGAAAATATCCCCTAGGAGAATTGCATATGGACCCTTGTCCCTATATTACACATTGTATAGCATGAGTCTATGGCATGGCAGTGATTCTTCATCAAAATCTACTAATTTAACCACACTGGCCTCAATTCACTAAGCTTTATCAAACACTTTATCGAACGTTTGATAAATTACCCCATGGGTAAAATCTAATTTTGAATTCATTAAGGTGTTATAGATTTATTGAACATTTTATCGATAAAACATTCGATAAATATATAAAACCTTAGTAAATTCAAAATTAGAGTTTACTCATGAGGTAAATTATCAAACGTTCGATAAAGTGTTTAATAAAGCTTAGTGAATTGAGGCCACTGTGTAAAAGCACACCTATTCAGCTTCTCCTAATCTTAACTTTAACATACTTTCATATCACTCTGAAACTTGTTCTACCCGGCTGTCACCTCTGCTGATGCTGTGTGACAGTGTTGGAGGCATGATGACAGCTCCATGCAGTATTGTTTCTGTGAGTAGACAGCACATGTGTCCCCAGCAATACGCAAGGGTGTGAATTTAAAAAGTTTGTATCATCAGTAGTCCAAAGGTAACTTCTGAATAAGCAGCAGCTGGTTGTTTGTTTTCACTCTTCTCTTACAGCACAGCATAAATAATGTGGAATCTGCATTATTTCTTTGGCTATGGCTTGTGTAAAAAGATTGAGCACTAAGAACTAGGCTTTTAAAAGTCATTGTATGAACGAGAGACACATGTTAGTCCAACTCCAGTTAAATGATGAAGTTGAGTTTTAGCATGGAAGATAGGCAACCTCTGCTAAGTTTTTAATAACATGCCCATATCCAAGTTTTGCATATACAAAAGGATTCATCCTATACAATAAAATGCAAGTGTCCCTGCATCATCAACTGAATGGTTGTGTGTCCCTGGCTTCTTTGTACTGAGCATGTGCGCAGCCAGGGCAGTTAGGACACAGGGCCGGATCTGACAGTTTTCTGTGTGTGGTTCACAGAGGTTCTCATTGCATTGTGGGAAATAACAGCTTTTTCCAACTGCCAAGCAAGCAGCTCCCTGTGTGCATATACTTCAGACAGTGGTGGGGAATTAGCAAGCGGGACGCGTATGTGCGCGCATTGCGGGGGGTAGAGGCTGTGACCTAGCGCCCGTTTTTTAACGGGCAGGCCTTTTTACTAGTGTAATATATGGGGAATTACTGAATGACCTAGTAAGTGCATGTTATACCTGCAACATATAGGTTATGTACAGCATGCCAGCTAATCTTCACATGTGTTGTCTGCACACTGTAAAGCTTAGTGAATCAGACCCTATATCTTGTAGGGAGTAAATTTCTCTAATATGGACAGATACAGCTATAAATATATGTCCTTTATTGTAGCATGAAGAGTGGAAGGGAAGCAGGAAATTTGGGCGCATGAGGCAGGTGGACAAAAAGGGCACCGCCATTCACTCTTATAATAAATATCGTTTAATGGGCGCCCAACAGAAAAAAAGGGCGCTGGAGAAAAATAACGTTTTACAAGCGGCGCCCAGAGAATTTTAATGTTTTATAACTGCTTCTCATGATTACACATTATTTAATAATTTATAATTTTTTAAACATTATTTTTAAACGAAAAACAGTACAATATTTTTTAAAACATTATTTTTAAACGAAAAACAGCACAATATTTTTTTTAAAATGTTATTTATGCTTATCATAGGGGGGTCTTAGGTTTAGGCACCACCAGGGGGGTCTTAGGTTTAGGCACCACCAGGGGGGTCTTAGGTTTAGGCACCACCCCCTGGTGGTAAGACCACCAGGGGGGTCTTAGGTTTAGGCACCACAAGGGGGGTCTTAGGTTTAGGCACCACCAGGGGGGTCAAAGGTTTAGGCACCACCAGGGGGGTCTTAGGTTTAGGCACCACCAGCGGGTCTTAGGTTTAGGCACCACCAGGGGGGTCTAGGGGTTAGGGGTAGGTACAGGGAGGGTTCTGTGTGAGAGTAGGGTTAAGTATAGTTTTAGTAACATTCTTATTAATCTTTTATAAAACGTTATTATACATTTCACTTTTTAAACAGGGAAGATTAACGTTTTTACAATTCCCGATTTCATACACATTATTTAATGATTTATAACTTTATAAAACATTATTTTTAAACAAAATATAGCACACATTTTTTTTAAACGTTATTCATGCTTATCGTTTAAAACCCTGCGCTCTTTTTTCCCAGCGCCCTTTTTTAATGTACACGAGTGGAAGGTGTTAGCTATCCCTCATCTCCTGCGCTTAGTACTTGGGGCTCACATTTTAAAGCAATATAGGTCTCAACGTCAGGAAATAAGGGGGAATCTTCTTACTGAGAACACAGATAAAATAACCTGATACATGTTATGTCCCTTTCTCACTCTATGCAAAACAAGCAAAAAGCTTTAGCTGGAATTGTAATAATAAAATTTACAGCACTTGCAGATCAATCCTGTAAAAATATTAATTATGTATAAAGATCCAGCGAGTACACTCTCTTTGAACACATTCCAGAAATGGGCACATCGGGTTATAACTAAGAGTTATGACTTCCTTCATATACTTTCCATTCTCTATCTGTAATGAAGGTAGATGTAATCAGAGCCGGGTCATCCATAAGGCAATACTAAGCAGTTGCAAAGGGCCTGGAGAGAGTCTAGGGGCCTGGTAGATTCTAGCCCCTCACCCACACTCAATCTTACTAAAGAAAAGCCAGGTGACCATCAGAGGTGGGGGAAAATGGCTATCTTGCCTAGGGCCCCACTTCATCTTAATCAGTTTCTGGATGTAAGTCATTAGCCTTGTACTTATTATAGTCATCTATAAATGACCTTACAAAAATATTGTATCATATTTTTATGGAATTTGCCTCTGATCATTTTAATATGCTCAATAAAAACTCATTTAAGACAAATCAACTAGTAACCTATTTTATAAATCAATGTATACATTGTTTGTATAACATGTTCTATGCTATTTATGTGACGTGCATTGTGTAGCTTGCGGGTAAGCTTTATGCATGCTGCCTGCACACATAACTTTACCTGTCTATTTGTACATACATCACCATGTCACAAGGCAATTCAGCTACACTTTATAGTGGTGATCTTGAGCTTTATTCATTTGAAAGGAAGTTTGGACCATAACTGGTAAATGCGTCTCACAAAAGTGGCAATCCAATGACAGTTGACTTGCATTGACACAAGTGTTTGAAATACACAACTCTGTTCTTATTGAAGCCTATAACATTCTCCAAATTCAATGTAACAAACTCTATTTAGCAATATATAAAGTGGTGATAAGTCTGATTACAGCTTCAGAAATATGTCAATCACTACTCATGTGTAAATTGGGGATCTGTGTGAATTGGCGATCCTGCAGAAAAACTGATTCCTTATAAAATTAGAAAACGTTTAAACTGAACACTTTTATAAACCAGGCAGAAATAAGAGCGTTTATCTGGCAATAAGATGCCATGTTTTTAAATAGGCCACGAAAAATATAAGATGCAAACACAGAACGTAAACTAGGATTGCCCCTTTGCATGGGCTATGTACCCTCTAATAATAGAATAGCTCTCATGTTAACAACCTGACTACTATTATTATGTATTTGTATAGTGCTGATATCTTCCACAGTACTTTAGAAAATACACAGTCATGTCACTAACTCTCCCTCAGAGGAGCTCATAATCTAATCCTTACCATGGTCTAAGGCTAAGTACACACGCTAGTTTGTTCTCGGCCAAGGCAGCTGTTTGGGGCAGCCTCTGCCAAGAATCTAGCATGTGACAGCAGTTCCAATGTGTCTGGCTACTGCCTGACAGATCATCTCTCCCAAGTTGTGCTCCACCTTACCCCAATCGCTCCATTGTGCGCCATGCTGTTGTCCCTTCAACCCTTCTATAGCAACACAATGCATCTCTGCCCTGCAGACTAGTGGTGCGGCTGTACAGAAATTGGCCTTGAACTGTCATCTGAGTGTCCCAGTCCCTATGGCCGCAGGTTATGTACAAGGTTTTAGACATTTTTGGAGGTAGCTAATTTTTTTAAAAACTATTTTGAGCATAGCCAGTTAATTGATTAGTATGTGTTTGGGATGTGGGTATAAACTGGAGGGCTGGAGGAAACCAACACAAATAAAGGGAGAATATCCAGGCTCTTTGCAGATTGTGTCATAGATGAAATTTGAACAGCTGCAAGCCGAACATGCTATCTTCTATGCCACTGTGGAGCTGTACTCTGTGATTCTTACAAAGTGCTCTATACATTATTTTTTGTTAATTGTGGCATGAAAATGTTTGTACATAATTATCTATATTGTTATTATTTTGGATTTACACATCACCGGCTTCTTCCTGGTGCTAATATCTATATGTAGCACATAGCTCTTTCCATTCTTTCAACATAAGCAAACATCAGTGCTTGGGACTTCAGGTAACAGTATGCTTGGTACAATTGTCTGGGAACATTTATAGTTCCTGCAGTTCTCACAGCTCTGGATTCAATAAGTAAGTAGTGCCATGACAAGGCAACTAACCTGAGTCAACCACACCAAAGATACTGTCTTTCAGAGACTTAGGCTGCATCAGATTCATGTCGTGCAACGGACAGAGGATGCGCTGTCACTGTGCATGGCAGGAAATTCCATTCTGCCCATTACATCAGACATGTCATGCATAGCATGCTTTATATGACATGTCTGCTGTCCAGAATTTACTGTCTATCGTACAACTGTGCAGTTCGCTCATCAAAACGGAAGAAATGGATCTGTTGCAACGGAGATGTATGAATGAATACTATGCTTGTCCATTGATTTGCTGCCTTCTGATCCGATAAATGGTCCATTGTCAGTGCCAATGTGAACCTAGCTAAGCAACATGAAACCCTTATCCCACTGAACCCAATGGTCAGCACATTCTGACTGTAAAGAGCCACAGTTTGTACTGCACAGCTCCTTTTTATCCACACCCCTGTTTATCTGTACTATCTCTGTTGCAGCCTATTGACTTCCCTACCAGCTGTAGCCTATGCTTGGGAGATTCTGCTGTTTTTTGTATTGCTGAAAAAATCATTTGCTCAGCCGCTGTTCTTATTCCATTGTTATCTCAATCTGTGCATAGTACAAGTCCACAGGCTCCGGCAAAAGTGAGGCTTTCATTCACCAATGACATGCTACATTGACCTGTATCACTGTGTTCCCTCTCCCTCAGGGGAGACCGGAGAGTATGAACATAGCATCGGTTACATCATTTTAATTCTGTAGTAATGAAAAGTACTGTGTACATGTAGTTAAAAATGAAAAAATACTCACAGTTTTCACTAATCTGATTGCAATAAGGCCATGATGCTAAATACTGACTGATTTCTATGCTAAACATTCTTACCATTTGTGTTCTTGTATATATTATCACCAGTTTAAAAATATATAAAACAGAAAATTATCAACTAAAGACCCATTAGTTCTACATCAGTGTAGTATTTCTTTGCAGTAAGGGTTAATTGTACTTATGAACGTCACATAAACAGACCAGCAAATAATGCTTCCCATTTAGGGACTCCTAGTCCTAATAAATTTAATTATTTATGGATTTCAAACAAAAATAAAGCCACCCAATCACTACTATAGAAATGGATAGATTTTGTAAGGTAGCCCACTTAGACTGCTAAATATTTTACGAATGGTCATTTCTGGACGGAAGTGTAATGCTATAACAGCTATTAAATAGCTGCTAATGGAGCTGGAATATCTCATGAGACAAAAATGAGGGGAAAAGCACAGGGAGGAGAGATGAGCACAGGGAGAGGAGGAAGTGTTGCTGGAAGCATGTAGGTGACTATTAGTAAATAAACAAAGTGATTACTGCACTGCACAGCTCACTGTCAAGGTTTGACATTACATGATTCACAATTTAGCTTTTCGGTTTTAAAAACGACAATGTGGGCTTCGTGAGATTGATCCCTAACCCCAGATAACTGTATCTAATGTAAAATCTATTTACAGCTAATCTCCACCATTGATGGTAAAAATATATAATCAATCCCTGCTTAGATACAATCTGCATTGAACTTTTAAAAAAAAAAATCTGCCACAACCTGCAAAAGGGACTGTAAAAAGGAAGCACCCATGATACACTTGTCTACACAGGAAGACCCTGCATGATTACACCAACACACTTTGCTCACACCACAAGCCTGAAAACCCAGCAGTTCCCCATGTGTCAGGAAGACAAGGGAGGGGCGCCTTCAGCAATCTGCATCAAACCACAAGGATCACTGAGACTATTGCTTTTATAACATGGATGAGGCCTAGAACCCACTAGCAGTGCTTTTCTAAGCACTTGTGATTTGTAAAGCTCTTGCTAATGTAATACTACGGATGATTTTTTTTTTTAAATCACATCCCTCAAGTGGGATCGCAAACATATCATTACATTAGCAAGCACTTCGAAAAATGCTGCTAGTGTTTCCAAGGCCTTAGGCTGGGTTCACACTACACAAAAACTGTGCCATGGATGGTATAACGAATCCTATGTACAATCTACTGTTATCGTCCTAGTTGCAATGGACAGGTCATAGATAGCATGCTTGGTGTTCCATCACCACAATGGACTGAACAGATGCTATACTTAACATAAGATGCATCGAAACGTCTGTTTGTGCCCTGTGTTCTGTTCAAGGAAGCGGTGTGTTTCCTTCTCTAGTGTGAACCAAGCCTTAGTTTACATGCTATCTCTCAGCTGAGTGTGTTTTTAAGCTTGCATTGTTTCCCTGGACTTTAAACCCTGAAATAATGAAAGCTGTTAGAATTAGTCCACATACATTTTCTTTTTTTGCAGCAATGATGGCTTTACATATTTTGAATACATATACAGTAAATGCTAGTTTTGCCAACAGTTTTCAAATAATGCTACAGATATTCTGAACTGGATTGAGATCAGGGAACATGAATTGTGAGTCACTCAACTCCAATGTTATCTGGGCCTTGCATCTGGAATCAGTGAATGGCTGAAAGATGGACTTTCACCCAAAGCTTCACTTCTCTGGCAGACTGATGCGGTTTGACTTTTAGCATTCCTTGCAATTTTGCTGCTTCTTTTTTCATCTAGGCTTCCCAGTCCCTACTGTTCAAAAGCACTCAAACAAGAATAATCCTATAGTCACAATAATTCATTTTGTGTTTTGAATTGTAGGTTTTAGATTTCTACCCCATGGTGCTTTGAATTTTTGGTTGCAAATGTTCCCTATCTTTCCTATCTTCATATTCCCAGAAAATCTGTTATTTTCCTATAGCAGTTATATCACTCTGAGGCCTCTTGCACACTACATGCGATTCCGATTTTTTATCTGATCCGATTTTGGATTCCGATTAAAAAACGTACTGCATGTTGCTAAGATTTTTAATCGGAATCCAAAATCGGACGTATAAAAAAATCGGAATCGCATGTAGTGTACAAGGGGTCTTAGGGCGGGTTCACTCAGGTTCACTGAGAGCTGGAACAAGGTCCTCCAGCACCCACGGCTGAGACATCAAAGTGCGCCCCTCATTGCACTCGCTGCCATGTATCCCCTTTTCTTATTTATCTATGCTTCAAACACAATAGTGGAATGAAAAAAGGAAAAAAGAAAGGAGCAGTTTGGCACTTGCATTCCACTAAAAAAGCTTTATTCTTGCGGCTTCAGAATTTCTCTTGAATAAATACATGTAAAAATCATGTTGAAAATTCCTACCAGGTCCCTTGGGCGCTGTGGGGTTGGTGGGAGCGGTGTGGGGCCTGACGACCGTTTCGCTCACTGAGCGTCCTCAGAGGCTCTCTGCACGCTGCGGCATCCATTTCTGGAATCATTTATAGGGATATCCTCCCTCCCGTTTGCGTGCTTAATCACCGCCGCTCGCCGGATCCCCGGCCGGCTGTCGCTTGATCGACGTCACGCCGGAACCGGAAGTTCGTGCGTTCCACCGCGGCCTCTCATTGCCAGGAAAACAATGTAACCACTGGCAGTATGAGGAGCCGCCGCTAGATGGCGCCAAAACGTAAAGAGCATATGACCGTTCAGTATGGGAGATTCTTATCTCCCATACCAGAAACCGTCCTATTCTGACCTGGAAGAAAGATTACTGTTTAGTTAAAAAGTACAGGCAACAAAATGAATAATAGTGGATAGTGATGTTGATAATGAAATGCATAAAGGGGGGGAGGGAAAGAAACAAACACACGTGCGGGTGCATGCGCAATGGCCACCAAGGAATAAAGTCCTATTGAGGTCTGCCGCCGCACATCCACCTACACCCCATCCACCCCTAAAGACATCACACCATCCTAAAGGGAAAGGGGGAGAGAGGAAAGACCATGGGATAATTTATACTATCTCTCATAGTGTTCGTTTACATTTTGGCTATTCAGTTCCCACTACTCACTCCCACATGTTCCCACCTGTTCTGACTGTACTAACCAAAAACAACAATAAAAAAAGTGCAATTAGACATGTGACTCTTTCCATAATAACTAACTAGGAAGGATGTGTTCTCCACAGGCAACTCACTACATCTAAGTTCAGGGGTCAAGAAAACAGGCCATGTCCACATAATCATTTAGTCCCAACGCGCCCATGGCATCAGTTCTAATAATCCATTGGGTTTCTTTTCTCAGCAGCATTTTCTTCCTATCTCCACCTCTATGTGGTATCATGACCTGTTCCAATCCAGCAAATCGTAAACATCCTGGGTTTCCATCATGTTGTGACCTAACATGTTCTATCAAGCGGGGACAGCCCTTCCCTGACCCTATAGATCCCAGGTGCCTTTGTATTCTTTCTTTGAGTTTTCTGGTCGTCATGCCAACATAAAAACGCTGGCACGAGCACCAGATAATATATACCACATACCTCGTCTGGCATGTAATTAAGGTTTTCAACCTGTTTTCTACCGGGCCTACTTTCAAACTCCTTCCCTGCTCCATTTGGGGACATACAGAACAACGTCCACACCTATAGTTGCCTTGTGGCTGCATTTTCTCCAGCCAATTCTGTTTTCTAGGGGTCCTGAACTCACTACTAGTTAGATGGTTTCCCAATGTTGGGGCTCTCTTGAAGGTAATTAAAGGGGGTTCTTTGTAAATTTTCCCTAAAATAGGGTCTCTTTCAATGATTTTCCAATTTTTCAAAATACTCTTTTTTATTTCTCTGGCCATCGGTGTATACTCAAAGGTGAAGGTGAGACGTTCATCTGTTCTCTCTTGTTTTTTGTTTTTCCTTACTATCAGATTCTTCCTATCCACTCTTTGTGCCCTCATCCAGGCTTCATCTAATTGTTTCTGGTTGTATCCTCTTTTCTCTAGGTTTGATTTGAGTTCTTGTGCCTGTTCCATGAAGTCCTCTTCATTTGTATTATTTCGCCTAAGGCGCAAAAATTGGCTATATGGCAGGGATTTAAATACATGTTCCGGATGGTAACTTTCTCTGTGTAAAAGGGTATTCCCTGTAATTGGTTTTTTGTAGCCTTTTGAAGTAATAAATCCGTTCTGTATTCGGATACATAGGTCCAAGTATGCCACTTCCTTAGTGCTGTAGACATAGGTGAATTGCATATTATTTTTTCCAGTGTTCAGGTATTCAAAAAACTCCTTAAACATGTCCTCGGTCCCGGTCCAAAACACCAGGACGTCATCTACAAATCTGGACCATCTCCTGAGGCATGCGCCATGGGGTACACCCGGGCCATACACGTATAGCTCCTCCCACCATGCCAAAAACAAATTGGCATACGTGCATGACACGGATGTTCCCATGGCGGTGCCCGACAGCTGCCAAAACCACCTACCGTCGTACATAAAGGCATTGTGGGTAAGTATGAACATAAGGCATTCACAAACATATTCAATGTAACAGTCATCTTTGTTTGTTTTTTTGAGGAAATGTCTAACCGCCGTTACACCATCTGCATGTGGTATTCTATTATATAAGTTCACCACATCAATGGTTATTAGGGCATCCCCTTCCCCCCAGGGCACCCCTTCTATGCTTTTCAGCACGTCCAGGATGTCCTGCAGGTGGGATGGAACCTGTTTGAGCAAAGGCCTCAGGAGATGGTCCAAATACTTTGATAGTCTCTCGGTTAGAGACCCTATACCGGAGACTATCGGACGTCCCGGTGGTTTGTCCCGGGACTTATGGATCTTTGGTAGATGGTACCATATGGGTTTCCTCGGGTATTCTGGTAGCAGATCTTCTGCAAATTTTTGACTTAGATACCCATATTCTACGCCCCTCCTGAGTAGAGATTGTAATGCTCCCTTGAATCGTATTGTAGGGTCCCCTTTAAGTGGTCTATATACCTCATGGTTACCTAATTGTTGTAAGGACTCCTCATTGTATTGATCAATTGTCATAACCACAAGGGCACCTCCCTTATCCGCCTTTTTCACTAAAATTTCCATTTTTTGTTGTTTAAACCACTGCAGTGCCTCTCTATCCTCTCGATTCAAATTAGATTTAGCTTCAGTATATTTCAATGCCTTCATCTCATCCTCCACCTGAATCTGAAAAATATCTATGGCTGAACCCTGTGTCACTGGGAAGGGTCTAACTGATCTACAGGGTCTAAACTCTTGTTTTTCCCTGTTCCATTCCTCTGTAATAGCATCCTCCACTGGGTTACTTTCCCTCCACAGATCTTCCAAGGTTCTTAGATTTTCCCAATCAGTGCTCTCCCATGTTACATCCGGTATAAATCCCAGAGATCCGACAGAAATGTTCCTTTCCCATTGTTTCTGCTGTAAATCTTTCTTCTCAAAAAAATGCCTAATGTTCATACGTCTCACCCCCTTATACAAATCCACCTTAAAATCACAAAAATCGAATTCTTGTGTATAGGAAAAATTGAGTCCCTTCTTCAAAAGGTTTTCACAGTGTTTTGGGAGGGGAACCCCACTTATGTTAACGACCTCTATCTGTTGTTCCCCTTGTGGAATTTCCTCTTCTTGGATCTTTGCTCTTTTGGATTGGTTTCCCTCTCCTGGCCTTTCCAGCTCACTTGTCTGTCGTTTCTTTCTTTTGGTCTTGCCCCTCCCCCTGCGTGTCCTTTTTCTAAAGGGCCTGTTTTTTTAATTATGGATGATGTTTTAGATGATTCTTCCTCCTCCCTTTTGCTATTTTCCTCCCCACTTGATTCCGTATCGGTAGTCCAGTAGCCTCTTTTATGACCTGGTTTTTGTGGTCCTCCTTTCGGTCTAACAAACCTTGGTTTAACTGGTCCCCAGTTGAAAAGCTGTCCCGTTTTGAAATCATCTGTATCTCGCATATATTTTTGTAGTTTTCTTTGCTTAATTTCCTCCTGCATAGGGACTAATTTGTTCTCAATTTTCTTCATGATTTTATTATAAATTTCATCTGACACTAAATTCTTTAGCTGGTCTTTCAGAGTTTTAATCTCCTTAGTAACAGTTATATGTTCTTCCTCTGTTCTCTCCAAAACAATTTTTTGAAAAATAGCTGCCTGTGCCAAATGTGCATCCTTCCATCTCTCCATAAATTTGTTATCATCCTGGTACTCAGCTGGTTCCTGATACCGTCTAAAACCCCGTGCGGTGATCTTTTTACTTTCGTACTTTTTTAATGTAGTCACAGTCCAAAAGACTTTGATTTCTTTCTCACAGAGCCTCTTAAGTTTCAGCTCTACCACCTTCGCCCCCACAGCTTTATTCCTGACAGTGGATGTGGCCGGGTTGTCGAACAGATTATCTGTATCGGCTCTCCCTGCTTCAATAGCTTCGTCCACTCCATTTTCACTGTCAGTACTTGAATACTCCTCTTCGTCCTCCAACATAATGTCCTCATTATTTTCCCTTCCACACTGCATCCTAGTGTGCTCACGTCTAAAACAACAATATTACAAAAAAATATATAGGTAGAGAAAAGTAGACGGGCACTACACTGCTAGTGTGCTTTCATCAAGGTATATAAATGACATTAAAGGAATCCGGAGTAAGGACCAGGTTGGATCAATATAGTGGAATGATAGCTGAGTGCGTTGTGCGCCCCCTCCTACACTGCATCCTGAGGCTGGAGCCTCTCTCGTCTCTACCTGGGCCTGGCCCTGGGTTCACTACATGGATCAAAAACTGATCCATACAAAAACACACCGTCATCACCATAGTAGATAACCAGGAAAACCGTAAACTAAGAAACAACATAAAAATCCGAAGAATTACTCCTCATGTGCCACACTTAGACCTCTCATTGACAGTCCAGGGAATTTTTGGCCATATACTGAAAAACAAAATAAGTTGTACATATGATTGGGAAAATCAGATCTGGTAAACTAAATCAGACTCAGGACATATTTTGCAGAGACCATTTTTACAAATAAAAATAAAAAAAATCTTAATGGAAGCAAGTAAGATGAAAGAGATCAACTACCAAAACTATAAGGTGGAATTCCATCTAGACATCTCTACAAGGACTATCTAAAGAAAAAGGATCCTGAAACCACTGATTGAAAAATTTAAAGAGGAAAACTGAAAATGTAGATTGGGATATCCACTTTCCATCACAGTCTCTACCAAGATTGTCCCATACACTCTCAAAAATGGTGACCCCCTAACTCCATTTTTATCTGAATTCATGCTGCCAAGTATTGAATTGGAAGGTTGGTCATATGAAGAGCTACCATCTGATGACATAAGAAAACTAAATTGCCTCACTTCAGGCCACACAAAGTAAAATTTAAACAAAGAGAGGGCGAGACTGCAGCATAGCGAGAAGTTGTTCTTATACATTCTGATTCCTGATCCATAGATTAACGGCCAGAAAGACAGACGTGAAGGTACCAATGAGGTAGAAAGGCAATGCATTAGAAAAGGTTTACTCACTTTTCGTTGTCCCTAAAAAAGAGGTCACCTTACCGACGTCCTCATGAAAGTCGTGCCCTTCCCCAACTATTTATCTGCCAGTATTTGGTGGTGGGCTCAATCACACTTTCTCCTCACAATGAATTAAAGCAAAATGAATTAAAGCACTCTCTTCTTTTTAACACTAACATATATACAGATATATCACAAATGGTAATAATCAGGATAGATACCATGAATGAAAGAGGGGCTAATTCTGGAGTAAGAAGAATCAGAATTACAAATGATCTGAAAAAATTAAAATAGACTTAGCCTTCCAGCAGGAAATGCACTTTCAAAATTAAGCCCATACCTTGTATCACTAATGATAAGGTGTGGACCTGGATAATTAAACTCAATAAGGAGCGCAAGGCATATGGTATAACAATTTTAGTGAACGAACTTCAGTGTGAAATGCTCAATATTTGTAAGGACACACAGGCAAGACTAATAATCATAGTTTGTAAAATAAATGGTATAACAAAACCCTTGCAAATATGTACGCACCTAACAAAGGTCAAGCTAAGTTTATTAGAGAGTGCACCGATCTTTTTACTAAAATCGCAAAAGGCAACCTGTACGTTGGCAGAGATTTTAACATCACTCATGACTCATCCAGGGATAACTCCAGATCCAAGCCCAACATTTCACAGAAACAAATGATCTCTATCTAAAATACACTAAGTGCAGACTACTAGACATCTGGAGAGTACTTAATCAAGAGACAAAGGACTACACATAGTATTCTCCAAAATAGCAGATATATTCTAGAATTGATTTCTTCCTTTCACCACAAAACCAGATACAAGATATTCAAGAGGCCAACATTAACAATTTCACCTTTTCAGACCATGCCCCTGTCATAATCACAACCAACTTGGGCACAAGTGTCAATCAGCACTGACAATGGAGGTTGGAATTAACCGCTTGAGGACCGCGGGCTTTACCCCCCTTAAGGACCAGACCCTTTTTTTCCATTCAGACCACTGCAGCTTTCACGGTTTATTGCTCGCTCATACAACCTACCACCTAAATGAATTTTGGCTCCTTTTTTTGCCACTAATAAAGCTTTCTTTTGGTGATATTTGATTGCTGCTGCGATTTTTACTTTTTATTATATTCATCAAAAAAAGACATGAATTTTGTCAAAAAAATGACTTTTTTTATCTTTCTGTGCTGACATTTTTCAAATAAAGTAAAATTTCTGTATACATGCAGCACGAAAAATGTGGACAAACATGTTTTTAATAAAAAAAACACCCATTCAGCCTATATTGATTGGTTTGGGTAAAAGTTATAGCGTTTACAAACTATGGTGCAAAAAGTGAATTTTCCCATTTTGAAGCATCTATGACTTTTCTGACCACCTGTCATAGGATTTTAGGATTTCACAGGTCATTTTGCGACATTCAGTTTCAAGACTACTCCTCACGGTTTAGGGCCCCTAAAATGCCAGGGCAGTATAGGAACCCCACTAATGACCCCATTTTAGAAAGAAGACACCCCAAGGTATTCCGTTAGGAGTATGGTGAGTTCATAGAAGATTTTATTTTTTATCACAAGTTAGCAGAAATTGATTTTAATTGTTTTTTTTTTTCACAAAGTGTCATTTACCGCTAACTTGTGACAAAAAAAAAAAACCTTCTATGAACTCACCATACTCCTAACGGATTACCTTTGGGCGTCTTCTTTCTTGGGGTCACTTGTGGGGTTCCTATACCGCCCTGGCAGTTTACGGGCCCAAAACCGTGAGTAGTCTGGAAACCAAATGTCTCAAAATGACTGTTCAGGGATATAAGCATCTGCAAATTTTGATGACAGGTGGTCTATGAGTGAGTGAATTTTGTGGTACCGGTCATAAGCAGGGTGGCTTTTTAGATGACAGGTTGTATTGGACCTGATCTGATGGATAGGAGTGCTAGGGGGGTGACAGGAGGTGATTGATGGGTGTCTCAGGGGGTGGTTAGAGGGGAAAATAGATGCAATCAATGCACTGGGGAGGTGATCGGAAGGGGGTCTGAGGGGGATCTGAGGGTTTGGCCGAGTGATCAGGAGCCCACACGGGGCAAATTAGGGCCTGATCTGATGCGTAGGTGTGCTAGGGGGTGACAGGAGGTGATTGATGGGTGTCTCAAGGTGTGATTAGAGGGGGGAATAGATGCAAGCAGCGCACTGGTGAGGTGATCTGACGTCGGATCTGCGGGCGATCTATTGGTTTGGGTGGGTGATCACATTGCCCGCAAGGGGCAGGTTAGGGTCTGATCTGATGGGTAACAGTGACAGGTGGTGATAGGGGGTGATTGATGGGTGATTAGTGGGTGTTTAGGGTAGAGAACAGATGTAAACAATGCACTTGGGAGGTGATCTGATGTCGGATCTGCGGGCGATCTATTGGTGTGGGTGGGTGATCAGATTGCCCGCAAGGGGCAGGTTAGGGGCTGATTGATGGGTGGCAGTGACAGGGGGTGATTGATGGGTGGCAGTGATAGGGGGTGATTGATGGGCATTGACAGGTGATTGACAGGTGATCAGTGGGTTATTACAGGGAAGAACAGATGTAAATAATGCACTGGCAAATTGATAAGGGGGGGTCTGAGGGCAATCTGAGCGTGTAGGCGGGTGACTGGGTGCCCGCAAGGGGAAGATTAGGGTCTGATCTGATGGGTAACAGTGACAGGTGGTGATAGGGGGTGATTGATGGGTGATTGATGGGTAATTAGTGGGTGTTTAGGGTAGAGAACAGATGTAAACAATGCACTTGGGAGGTGATCTGATGTCAGATCTGCGGGCGATCTATTGGTGTGGGTGGGTGATCAGATTGCCCGCAAGGGGCAGGTTAGGGGCTGTGACAGGGGGTGATTGATGGGTGATTGACAGGTGATTGACAGGTGATCAGTGGGTTATTACAGGGGGGATAGAGGCATACAGTACACAGGGGGGGGGGGGGGTCTGGGGAGAATCTGGGGGGTTGGGATTGATCAGGAGGGAGCAGGGGGCAGTTTAAGGAATAAAAAAAAATAGTGTCAACAGATAGTGACAGGGAGTGATTGATGGGTGATTAGGGGGGTGATTGGGTGCAAACAGGGGTCTGGGGGGTGGGCAGGAGTGGGGGTCTGAGGGGTGCTGTGGGCGATCAGGGGGCAGGGGGGGGGGGAAATCAGTGTGCTTGGGTGCAGACTAGGGTGGCTGCAGCCTGCCCTGGTGGTCCCTCGGACACTGGGACCACCAGGGCAGGAGGCAGCCTGTATAATAGGCTTTGTATACATTACAAAGCCTATTATACGCATTGATCGGCGGAATTCTGTATTCCTCCGCCCGCCGTGCTGCTAAGTGGCCAGCGAGCTGGAGGCTAAATCCCCGGCCATCGATCCCCGGCGGAGGATTGCGTCACGGATGACGCGATCGCTCCGCCCATGCCCGTACAAGGACCGCTGCCTCTGTGCATGCGGCGGTCCTTGCGGGATCCACTTTCCGGCCGCCCCTGTGCAGTGGGTGGTCGGTGAGTGGTTAAATATATTAAAAGAGAACACAGTTAAACAAGATATAAAAAAAAATGTTCTACGAAATTAACAAAGGCCAAACATTAGTGACAAGACTATTTGGGATTGTTTTAAATGTGTAATCAAAGGGATATTACTAAAACAAAAAAGAAAATATATCAATGGCCTGATTGAAAAACTATCCAATTTAGAAAAACAACACAAAAGCAACACCTATCCTGAAGTTATTTTAGTAAGGGGGCTTTTAGGACCATTGTAGCCCCTCACACACTCCAATGAGTTCTGGTTTACCATGAGCTTGCTGGTTAGTCTGTACCTCTCGGTGTTACAAGCCCTGCTCCATAGAGCCAAATTAATCCATGCCATGCACTGATGAGGATCAAACAATCTGAAACAGTCTGTATGCATGTTGGATTATTATGGCTCTGCACAAATTAGCAAGCTGACACATCATTGCATTCCAGCGGTTCTGGAGGTGTGTTTAGCTTCTAAGGGTAACAATGGTTAATTTGCATATATTCTGCAGTGATGCACTGGGAGACATCTCAAGCTCACTCCAACCTGAATTATCGCAAATTCTTTCTGTTTTAAGAAAGCAACCTTTTGTTATCCTGAAGTTAGTCAGCAATTTGAGGAGGCAAGAGAAGAATTAAACAAAACTCTAAATGCACAAGGTTACAAACAATATAAGTATATGACAAGTAAGACAACTGCTCTAAATCATTCTACACCACAGTACGCAAGATATTGCATCCAGATTTGTGGAATATTACAAAAAAATGTATGGGACAAGACTAGAAACCTCAGCACAACTGGGAGAGATATGGTTTGAGTCTCTACCCCAATTAGAGAAAATCAATGCAGATCTTATAGAACACCCCATCACAGAATCTGTATTTAAAGGGGAACTTCAACCTAAACAAACATTCGGTCATTAAGTTACATTAGTTATGTTAATTAAAATAGATAGGTAATATAATCTCTTACCCACCATGTTTTAAAAGAACAGGCAAAAGTTTGTGATTTCATGGAGGCAGCCATATTTTTCATGGGGGCAGCCATCTTTTTGGTTGAAAGGAGGTGACAGGTAGCATGAGACACAGTTCCAACTGTCCTATGTCCTGATAACCCATCCCAGTTGTGCGCGCTAGGCTTAAAATCTCAAATTCAAAATTAAGAAAAAAAATTGCGCCAAAACAGCAGAACGAGAATAACATCATCAGAAATCCCATCATGCTTTGCACAGTATCAGGGGGAAAATGCCCGGGCAGTTTTCTTCTGTGCAGCTAAAAATGAGGCTTGGGTAAGAAAAACAAAGTTCCGATGCTGTGAAACTGTTAAAGAAACACCAGGCCTTTTCAGTGCTGCTGAGTAGATTTTTAGCCTGGAGGTTCACTTTAAAGCAGCAGTCAAGTTACAATGGTTGTACTCCAGAATTTGTCAAAACTTTTCAAACAAGGATAGCTACCAACTATTGTAGGATGGCCAATTGAAATTATGAAGTAGGAATTTATTCAGCGATAACCAACTCAGCCATTAAACCGCTAATTATAAACCATTATAATGTGAACAAGTCTTTAGAAGAATGTGCCAATTACTGTCCCATCTCACTCATAAATACTGATGTCAAAACATATGCTAAAATATTAGCTATTAGACTAGAAAATGTCAAAGATAAATTATTGGGCACAGAATAATCAGTATTCAGAAAAGGCAGATATATACATGATAATATACAGTATACTAATCAATTAATTTAATTTACAATTGCAAAAACACAAATTCAGAATCTATGATGGTAGCTATTGATGCAGAAAAGTCCTTTGACCATTTGGACAAACCATTTTTATTTTTTCTATTAGAAAAATATGGTCTGAGTAAACCATTTATAACAAGGATCAAGTTATTATATGAAAATGCCTCTGCAGTAGTTAACATTAATGGGCACATCAAATTTTCTTTGAAAAGTGGTGTTAGACAAGGCTGCCCCGTATTTCTATCACTATTCAACCTGGCAGTAAGATCCGTAGTCAGAATGATATAAAATGACAAAGAAATAACCGGTTTGCATTCCTCTGATATTCACCTAAAACCCTAACATGCTGATGATCTCCTACTGACCCTGACAAATCCTGCAAGCTCTAGACAAAACTGGGAACAATACTAACACATTTTAGTTTAGTGTCAAATTTCTGAATGAACTATAATAAGTTGATTGTGTTAGATCATGGATGCAAGACAAAATGAAATAATGTATACCAAACTCTTGTAATTTTAGATAGGAAACCAAGTATATCAGTTATCTATGAATGAAATTATGTAGTGACATACAGGAATGTTTGAGACTCATTTCAGAGATGTAACCCATAGTGCTAACCCCCAACTGATGTCCTATATAATATATAATATTATTGGAAGAGTAGAATAATCAGAATGAAAATCCTACCCAGAATATTATTCCTACTATAATGTGTTCCAACAAAAATCTGTAAAAAATGGTTTCATCAGATCAATAGATGATTTCAAATATGTATCTGGAAAGGCAAAAAGCCTAGAGGCACATATCAAAAATTAGTTGAGCAAAAAAAAAAAAGAAAAAAAGGACTCTTCACTACTATTATAATAGTATTCTACTCGCCAGAGCTCTCAGCTGGCAAAAAATGTGGGAAAAAAAATGGATATTGATGGAAAGTGTTTCTATTGACATGGAACAGGCTCTTTCATAGTAAGGGGGTGTCCGGTATGACGAGCTAAACAGACCAGGTGCACTAATAGTGTAGTATTTTGACAAAAGGAAAAATAAATCCACAATAACACTGTTTAGAGCATGTGGAGAAAACAGTCTTGGGTCACACTCCCCCCCCCCCAAAAAAAAAGTTTCACTGGAATCACTGGATATTGGTTGCATAGATAACCCCTAAGAGGGAGACTAGACTATACAGGGTGGGAGGGGCGCCCTAGTGTGAGTGTAAACTACCAATTTTGGAAACCAAAATCATACAACACATTTCTTGGGTTTCACCCGCTTCTTCGGGTTAATAACAGTGTTTTAATTCTGTAGCACAGGTAAAGGCACTACCTGTGCTATAGAGATTAAATACACTGTGTTATTAACCTGAAGAAGCGGGTAAAACCCAAGAAATGCGTAGTTGTTTTAAGTGGCCAATAAATTACTCTTTAACCTTTATATTGCTGTAAGACTGTTCCTTATTAACTCCTCTGGTGCTGAAAAGGCACTCTCCACAATATACCAGTTCATTAGAGAACTAAAATTTGAAAATAAATTAATCGTTATTAAAAAATGGGAGAAGGAACTGGGAGAAGAAATCAATGAGGAAAAATAGATAAATATATGTAAAAATATATGGATCACACGCAACCCAAGTTACCAACAAGAACTAAAAATAATAAATAGATTGTACTACACACCCAACAGCAAACTAAAGCTAACCTAAGTAACTCTGTTGGAGATGTAATGTTTTAAGTGGCCAATAAATTACTCTTTAACCTTTATATTGCTGTAAGACTGTTCCTTATTAACTCCTCTGGTGCTGAAAAGGCACTCTCCACAATATACCAGTTCATTAGAGAACTAAAATTTGAAAATAAATTAATCGTTATTAAAAAATGGGAGAAGGAACTGGGAGAAGAAATCAATGAGGAAAAATAGATAAATATATGTAAAAATATATGGATCACACGCAACCCAAGTTACCAACAAGAACTAAAAATAATAAATAGATTGTACTACACACCCAACAGCAAACTAAAGCTAACCTAAGTAACTCTGTTGGAGATGTAATAATGGTAGGCTCATACACATACATTTAGAAAACCTTTCTATTTTCATCCATTTAGGATGAATGTAGAAAAATTCTATAAATGAATTGCTCCCAATACTGTTATCAACAGCACCTTGGCCCTATTTGGAAAGAGATATGCCAAATAAGTTTAAAACCATTAGAAAAATATATGATCACTATAGGTACAAACCCCAGCTCTTCCTAATTCATTAACCAAGCACTTATTCAGTAAGGAGGTCTTAAGCAAGACTCCATTACAGTGCTACTGCCTACTGAGTGCACTCTAGTGGCTGCTTCACAAGCACTTTGAGTCCACCAGGGGAAAAGTGCTATACAAATACTGGAATTATTATTATTATTAAAAAAAAACCCTGATAATATAAAAATTGTCAGACTTTTTTTTTGACAATGAAACAATTGAGCTGCCCCATATACCAATCAAGAAAGGGATGACTCAACTCTTACAAAAATGGGAGCACATAAAGAACAGTGGCAGAGGAAAGAAAACATGTGATCTCATAATCTCTGTCCATACTCCTCACATACCAATATTTTATAAAACTGAGGGCTGAGTTACAGTGTTTAGTTGACTTGCAGAAAAATTCTGCATGTCAACTTACTGCCCTTACAATTCTATTGTAGTGGATCACGTTATTCTAACTCGCTGCATGCAGGCTCTGTATTAAAGTGTATGTCCAGTCTCTATTGCAGTTCACACTCATTATAACACGTGCGTTATGCAACTGACCACCGGAGCCGGTTCTAGCTGCAATGGGGCCCCGGGGCAAAAGTAACTTGGAGGCCCTCCTGACACCCTCCTCCCTGACCGCTTCCACCACTGCGCTGGCGTAAGTAGTTTCACCCCTCCTAGTATATATAGCCAGATGTGCACCCAGTGTTCTGTAGCCCCCCCAGTATACATAACCAGATGTGTCCCCCAGGATTAGATAGCCTCCCCCCCACATAGCCAGATGTGCCCCAAGGATTACGTAGGTCCCCCAGTATATATAGCCAGATGTGCCCCCATGGATTACGGAACCCCCAGTGCATATAGCCAGATGTGCCCCCATGGATTACGCAGCCCCCAGTATATATAGCCAGATGTGCCCCCATGGATTACGCAGCCCCCAGTGTATATAGCCAGATGTGCCCCCATGGATTACGCAGCCTTCAGTAAATATAGCTAGATGTGCCCCCATGGATTAGGCAGCCCCTAGTATATATAGGCTGCTGTGCCCCCATGGATTATGTAGCCACTGACTGGACCACTGTCACAAAAATCTGTAAATTTAAAATACATGTAGACACATACAAATAAGAAGCATGTTTCTTCCAGAGTAAAATGAGCCATAAATTACTTTTCTCCTATGTTGCTGTCACTTACAGTAAGTAGTAGAAATCTGACATTACCGACAGGTTTTAGGCCTGTCCATCTCTCCATAAGGGATTCTCAGCTAGAGATGCGAGCGAACAGTTCGCCAGCAAATATCTATGTGCCTGTACTACTTCCGGGTCGCTATGACCCGTAGTAATATGGCTGCAATGGGCCAGCGGTGCGCGTCTTTGATCGCGCGCCTGTTGCCGGGCCTTCTCTGCGCATGAGCGTGACGTCACTCACGACGTCACGCACGTGCGCAGAAAGTGCCCGGTAACAGGCGTGCGATCAAGGACGCGCACCGCCGGCCCCGCGTAGCCGTACTACTACGGGTCATAGCGACCCGGAAGTAGTATAGGGTGAGGGGTTCGCCCGCGAACGGTTCGCAAACCATTTGACGACATCCCTATTCTCAGCATGGCCTTTATTCTTTATAAAGAAACTCCCAGAAAAAGATTTGCACAAAGATGCTGGCCAGCCTCCGTGTTCTCTGCACACTTTTTTGGCAGTTGGACGGAGCAACTGCCATACACTAAGGGCTTTTGAAAATGCCTTTAAGAAAACATGAGAATCCCCCATGAGGAGATGGACTAGTCCAAAACCTGTCAGTTCTGTCAGATTTCTACTACTTACGTAAGTGACAACAAATGAGTTGTAAGTGACAGCAACATAGGAGAAAAGTAATTTATGGCTCATTTTGCTCTGAAATAAACACACTTCTTATCTGTATATGTTTACATATATTTTAAATTTTAAGATTTTTGCACGACAGTGGTCCTTTAACACTGAGGTAGTTATCATCCATAGCTGTGCCTGATTTTACACCAGCAATTATGACTGTGTCCGTTTGCCTGCTGGTACTTAGTTTCGAAAAATATTTCAGGTTGTTTCTTGTTACAGTATCTAAGATGTTCAAAAGCACAGGCTAACATGGTAGCTTTTTGCCCCATGTCTTGAAGTTGCCCCTCTGTAATTAAAACAAAGTTGTATTTTAGTATTTTGAATGCACAATGGATCATAGAAACAGAAGATTATGTTCTGAAAACACTGTTATAAGGTAGTTGTATTTGTTACATAGGTTGACAAAATACTCGTATCCATGTTCAACCTCACTATTCAGCTCCAGTTGTGTTGATGCAGATGAAGGTAAACCAAAACTCCCTGGGGAGCTGTAACTAATTTTAACTTACAAGGGAATGAAAATACTTCCTGACTCCACACGGGCACATGGAAGTTGGATGATAATGATGAGCGGAATTGCCCAATTTCCCTGTGCCTGAATTTACATAGAAAATAGAATTTAAATAAGGTGGAATACATTACAGTCAGAGAAGGTGAAAATAGGGTAATTTTGAGTTTTTATTAGTTTGGAATCTGAAATTTCTCTAACAGAGAAGCCCCTTTAAATTATACTGGACCTCATCTTGTGGCAAAATTGGCAATAGATAAGCAGGGGTGCTATGGGGTGGCAAAATGATAATGACTTTTTAAAGTTAGGAAAGGTAACTGCAACTCGAATGGACCTATGTCTGTGCCACAAAAGAGCAACAGAGCAAAATAAGTGGATGGTGGTGGCAGAGAGACCATGGTGAGTTTATTTAACCATATTGACTGTTGAGACATTAGTGGATAGAGTAAATCTAGTTATTAAAACATGTGGTAGCTGATTTGGTAAATGTTTTTTCCTAGGTTATCTATCAAGGAATGTATTATCATGTTACCTACTATAAGGTCTTTAAAGACTGGCAGGAAAGCTTGGGTTACCTTGGCTATTACTGCCTACGTTTCATGTGGCTTTATGAGCGCTGAAGTGCATGACCCAAAAAGCTCTAGTACAGTTCTTATGCTTGTTCCTGTGGTGTCACTTACTGTGCTGCTATAGCTTTGTTAGCATGCAGTTTGGGTTTGTTGCATCGTGCCCCCTACCAGTGCCCACACTGTTTGAATTTCCTCTGGATTTCCTGATTTTTCTAAAACTTTTAATTAAAATTGAGCCAAAAAGGTTGTTTTTTTTTACTTTGATAATTATCTCAGAAAGGAGACATAGGTGGGTATGAAATGGATGTCATTGTGTTGGATACACACTTGATACTTTTTATTGTAAAAAATATTACTGCAACATAAATGTTAACTACTTTCTGAAAACAACTTGCCTTTTTTTTTTAAACTAAATCAAATTATTAATGGAAAAGTAATGGGTACAGTTACTGAAAAAAAAAACCCAATATGGTCAAAACAAAAGTCCCAAAACGTTGCACAATATGCAAACAATAATGTGTCTGCCCAGGGACTTTCCTCTTCAGCAATCAGTGGGACCCCTCATGGAGACCTGCAGCAGGTCTCCTGAAATGCAGAGTAGTAAGCAGTGGGGCATGCTGTAGAAGTCCAGCAGACTGATCCCCCTGTCTCCTTTTGTCACCATCCTGGCATTACCATGGCTCCTAATAGAGTTGTGACCACCCAGCATGTGGCATTGACTCATATATATGTTCCGGGCAGAACCCAAAGCCTCGCCACTTCAGGTTCTGATTAGAAAAATTCGAAGTGGCCGTGTTACAGTGGCTAATGTCAGAAATGAATTGATTTCGGCGGCTCCGGCTCCTCTCTCCCCTCGCTGGCTCTGACTCCTCCCCCTGCCCCTCCTATAACCTCTGGCAGCTGGTCCGGCATCCCTACTCACCCTCTATCTCCCCTCGCACACCCGAGTCATTCATCACCACAGGGGAAGCACTTGAAGGAGCAGGCAGCGGGAACGCTGCAGAAATTGCCAGCACCCACTCTGCAGTGCCCACCCTTCATTCCAAAAGTGGTGGCATGAATTCCTGCTTCTCTCGGTTCTTCTCTGCAGTTATGAACGGTAGCAGGGAAATAGGCGAGGGGGAAGATACAGGGTGGGTAGGGATACCAGCTGGCAGTGGTGAGACAAGGGGGCGGGGAGGAGCCGGAGCCGGTTCTCTCATGAAGCAAGGTGAAACATTTGCATCAGGCGCAGAGATTGCAGGGGCAGCATGTTTGTACTGTGTGTTTACCCTAACAGCATGCAGTCAGAGTAGGAGGAGCAAGGAGAGGAGAGCTAAGTCATCATTGGGGAAAAGCAGCTTGCTGTGGTGTGTGAGAAATCTGACAGTGAGTGAGGGGGGAGGCAGGAGAGCAGCAGTGTTTCATTTGACTTGCACAGCAGAAGGGAGGAGGTTGCACTGCTGTCTTAAGTGAGGAGGAGTGGAGTGGCTGAGGGTGAGCAGTTTGTCACAGACTCAGAGCCAGCCAGTGTGCTATTGTGTTGAACTACAAGCATGCCCTGTGAGAACATTAAATGAAGCAGAGTATATTGTCGTGTACTGTGCAATCATTCTAATTCGGGAAGGGGGGGGGGTGCATCCTCACAAGTAAGCCTCAGGCAGCAAAAAGTCTACAACCAGCCCTGGCCGGAGCTGCCGGACTCTATTTACTTATTAACTATTGGTAAACTGGTGAGAGGAGGGAGGCGGGGAGGAGCAGGAGCCAATGGCATAAATTCATTTCTGACATTGGCCTCTGTAACACGGCCACTTCACATTTTGGCCAGCCAGAACCCGAAGTGGCCAGACTTCGGGTGCTGGCTGTAACATATACAAAGGGGTAACAGGGACACCGCTCAGCAAGGAGATGCAGGAGGCCCAGGCATGCTAATCGAATGGAGGAGGAATCGAGGCAGCAGGATAGGTGAGTTATTAATTTTAGCACCCACTGCTCTGCTTATTTTACACTGGGAAGTGAACAGCACACCTTGCTACATAATAATATTTATGGTCACATATAGCTATCTAATACAATGTAGGGGTCCACCTGGCTAACTAATACTCTCTATGGCCTGGTGCACACCAGAGGAGTTTTTCTGAGCGTTTTGAGTTTTTAAATCTGCTGCTAATGTTATCCTATGTGTCTGTGCACACTGGAGCAATGAGGTTTTGTAAAAAACCCCATAGCATTACATTGTAAAGAGCTTTTGAAACCTCTAAAAGCTCTTCCCAATGTAATGCTATGGGTTTTTTTTTACAAAACCGCATTGCTCCAGTGTGCACAGACACATAGGATAACATTAGCAGCAGATTTAAAAACTCAAAACGCTCAGAAAAACTCCTCTGGTGTGCCCCAGGCCTAAATGAGTACACCTGGCTTAATACTATCTATAAGGGTACACCTGGCTACGTAATATTAAATTCCTCTGGGCTGCCTCGATCCTCCACTGGCCGTCAAAGATAAAGATAAAACTCAAAGACGAGTTCAGATCAGACAGAAGAGAAGACACCTATACAGCAATGTGTGCATAAGAATTTCAGGATATAATAAAAAATAATTTCTAAAAATAATAATACAGCTTATTGTATTTCAGATTGGCCACATAAGGCCTTTTGAACAAATCTTTTCTCTTGAGTTATCTCCATCATTTTTTCACCTTATCTAAGATATAACTTTTCTGCATACAGCAAGCAAAAAAAAGTTGTTCCTGAATATAACTGATATTACATCTCTCACCTCATTCGCAGTACTTTTTTTTTTTTTTTTTTACTTTTTTTCTTTCGGGGTACTGTAAAAAAGATAAAGGGCTCTGTGCATACAGAAAAACTGCATATGCAGTTACTGTGCATTAAAAGTTAAGGCGAGATACTGTATAACATGCTTTGCATACTGCACAAAACCACAATCACATTATATATTTATTTCATGTGTTAACTGGTAACGTGTGTAAACTTTTCTGTTATACCAGCTGTGTCTGTGGGCAAGTGTAATATTGCAATATAAAAATATGTACCATTGGAAAGGTAATTGTAACATTATATTTTTCTGTGCAGAAACAATTGCACAACCTTGGCCAGAATAAATGATGTACCTTGCATTCAAGCGATGGGAAATAGGTGCTCAAGTTGGAGCAATCATCTGTGTGTAGCACAAGACATTACAACATAATGTGGTTTATGCATTAACCCTTGTGTAAAGTGATCTCAAATGTCTACATAATCCCCTCTGCTTCAATCACCTCACACTCACCAGCTGGTGGATTTATCTCCACCACTCAACTAAATTAAGAAAAAAAGACTTATGCTGGGAATACACGATGCGTTTTTGCGTTCGTTTTTGCCATCGTTTTCGCTTTCGATCGATTCTACTCTCGATTCACTGCTCGATTCCCCTCTCGATTCCTTATCTTTTCTTATCAATTACATTCACTTGAATGAGGAGAATCGAAACGAAAGTAGAATCGACCAGATCCAACAGGTTGGAATTTATCTATCGAACCCATCTATCTAAAGTAAAAACTTAACGTGTATTCCCAGCATTAGTTAACTAAAATCTCTGGATGGTCCAGAGGCTTCCTCAATCTATTTACACCCCGCCGTTCCAGCACTGGGTCCCTTTAAACATATTCCACAAAATTGTTGAATGTGTTTCTTGTAGCCGTACTACCCTCAGAGTACGAGTGCACTGCACTTGCACAAGTAAGGTCCACGCATGCCCTGTAGAATGAGACCACTCATGCATGGCTTTTTTCTTTGTTTTACTGCGCCTGTACTACAACGCATTACAGATGCACTGGTACTCAAAGGGGAGCATGGCTACGAAGAAGAACAGGGTCCTGAACAGCAGCAGTGGGCACAAAAAAGATCTAGAAAGCCTATAGACCATTCAGAGGTTTTCCACTACTTAGATAAGTACTGGTATCTGTCTTTAAACTTTTTTTTCTTTACAGGTTTGCATTAAGTAATAATATTATGTTTAAAACAATTCTAATATAGGGCTGGTGCACAAGAGCGGTTTGAAGCATTTTTTAAAAAATGCTTTTGGGGGAAAAACCGCTTGGCTAATGAATGTAAATGGGATGGTGCACACCAAAGCGGTTAGTTTTTTTCCCCGAACGCAAACTCGGGTCCTGCAGCATTTTTGTGGTTTTCGGAAGCGTTTTTGTCTCAATGTTAAGTATAGGAAAGTGGAAAATCGCTCTGAAAAGCGCTACTTTAGAGCGATTTTGCAAGCGTTTTTGTTACAGAAGCTGTTCAGTTACAACAGTACTGTAACAAAATATAAAATCTGCTACACAAATATGCTCCAAAACACTAGGCATATTTAGAAAATTGCTCTAAACATACCTAGAATCGCTCTGAAAAACAGCTTGAAAAACCGCTAGAGTTTGCGTTTTTTTTGGTGTGCACTGGCCCATAATAAAAGAGAAAAGTATTTATAATTTCAGACATCTCACATTCTGTAAATTGAATCCAAGGTAAGATAATTCATTAGAGAAAGTTAGTGTATCAAGGCAAGAATTGGCGTTAGTACTAATTCCACACAGCACAGTACTGGTAATCCTACTTCATTCATGTACCTTTTACAAATACTCTTTGTTTCAGTATTGCAACTATTTTTTACCCATATAAGTACATTCTACCCTACTCCTTGCAATTTCAACCTGCTTATCTGGATGTTATGTGAAGCAGTATCAAATGCCTTTGCAAAATCCAAATACAATCTTGACAACTATATTCCCTGTATCGAGGGCTGAATTTAGCGCTTTGAATTTGAATTATTACAGGAAGATATAATCTAGCCTTCATGAATCCATGCTGGCTCCTGATGCTATATTTTCTGTTCAGCACTACCTCTTTGCTGCATAAAAAATTGTTGAGCAAAACATATAATTAGTTCTAAAGGATTTGGAGTGATAGGAAGTACCACTAAATGTTAAACTACTATAAACTGCAAGGGGATGATAGTACCCATTTGAATAGTGTTTAAGAACTGTTAGACACTACAGCAATGCTGATTGTGACATTTGGTAGCAAGAACACTGAACGTATGCTAACCATATGTAATGCGCACACATTTTACACAATTCTTTTACAAATGGCAGGGCAATGGTTTCTCTGTTAAAAAAGTTGTGAAACGCACACTCAGCCATCCATCTGGAAGATGCTTTATGCAGTTCATTTTTGATTTAACCTAGTAAGAGTTTAGATGCACTTTAAATCAATTTCTGTGTGTCCTCCATTTCCTCATTCTATCTGGTCATGTCTTCAACAGTAATCCCCTGATTCCACCCAACACGCCCAGCGCCGCATCTGCATGCACGCATGCTGCTTAAACTCGTGTGCATGCCACATCTGCATGCACATACGCCGCACAAGCCGGTGTACATGCTGCAGCATCAACCCCTCTCCCTCCTCCTGCTACGAGCACAGTAGGTGGCAGTTGTAATATGTGTATGCAGCTCTGCAACCACGTTATGCATATTACAACAACCTTTTATATATATATATTTATATATTATTCACTAAGTATAATATAATAGAAACATATCTGCAGCTTCTCGGATGATTTACTAAAGGTCCCAATCAATTATATAATCTTGATTCTACAATCTTACCACTTCTATGTAATATGAGGGACTGTCGATTTAACCATTTCAGCTCACAGGGATTTTTCACCTTATGCATCAGAGCAATTTTCACCTCCCATTCATTCACCAATAACTTTATCACTAATTATCACAATGAATTGATCTATATCTTGTTTTTTCCATCACCAATTAGGCTTTCTTTGGGTGGTACGTTTTGCTAAGAATTATTTTTTTCCTAAATGAATTTTCACAGGAATATTAAGAAAAAAATTGAAAAATGCATTATTTCTCACTTTTTTCGGCCATTATAGCTTTAAAATAATACATGCTACCATAATTAAAACCTATGTATTTTATTTGCCCTTATGTCCCGGTTATTACACCATTTAAACTATGTCCCTATCACAAAGTATGGCGCCAATATTTTATTTGGAAATAAAGGTGCATTTTTTTCAGTTTTGCATCCATCACTTTTTACAAGCTTATAATTTAAAAAATGTTTGTAATATACCCACTTCACATGCATATTAAAAAAGTTCAGACCCTTAGGTTAACTATTTATGTTTGTTTTTTTATTGTAATTTTTTTTTTCATTAAAAATTTTATTTGGGTAATGTTTGGTGTGGGATATAAACAGTTAATTTTAAATGTAATAATGTCTGTTTATTTCATTGAAAAAAGTATGTAGATGTAGTTTTACTATTGGGCCACAAGATGGCCACAGTCGAAACATTTTTTTTTTAAATTCTGGAAGCGAATGCTCTCGCTTCCAGAAAGGGTATAGAGGACTTTTTTTTCATTCGAAAGACAGCGGTTTCTGAAAAGAAGCCGTCGGTCTTTCTAGCGGGGACTTAGATCGATGAATGGGATTCATGTTCCCATTCATTGATCTCTGGGCTAACGGGGGGAAACATGTGCGCACGCGAGAACGCGCAGCAGCGCTATAGCATAAATGGTTAAAGTACATTTGCTCAATTTACCCTTCTTTTACAAAGATTTGGTAAGATTGTATAATCAAGTTTGTATCATTGATGGGCACCTTTAAAGCAGACCTGATGATGAAGAAAAAAAAAGAGATTCACTTACCTGGGGCTTCTGCCAGCCCTGCAGCCAACCTGTTCTGACTTTCCCAAACAATCCTCCGTTCCCCTACGGTGACTCACTTTCTCTTCTGCCAGTCACCGTCCGCGTGTGTCCTCTTTCGCACTCCTGTCACTGGGAGCATACTGTGCAGGTGCACTAGAGATTTTCTCATAATGCGCCTGCACAGGACACTCATGGCCACGAGAGCGCGTACAAGGATGCACACGGCCAGGGCCACACAGGCGCAGTGGGTGGCAACATACAAGTCGGCATGAACAAAAGTGAGCCGCGGTGGGGGAACGGAGGATCATTTGTAAACAGCGTGGGCACAGGGCGCCTGCATGGGGCTGGCAGAAGGCCCAAGTAAGTGAAACTTTTTTTTAATCTTCAGGAGATGTAAAGTAAAGAGCAATGAAGTTGCACTGCACTTATGTGCAGGGACCTTTACAATTTTAGAAATGTTGCCTACACATAACTGGATGTTTAAAGTTAGCACACAATCCGGCTAGTAGATTGCATCCACAGTGTGAAAACCCAGGAATGCAAGGAAATGCTTTGTTAAATAAAGGATTTGGAGACTGCTGATGAAAGGACTAAAGGATTTGAAATACCTGGGGCCAGTAAACATCCTAGAATTCAGGCAACAGCTCCTACATTCTAGAAATCATTCAGCAAATAAATGAATAGTTATCATACTGTATAGGCTTCATGCCTGGATGTGTTTAAAATGTGAGCTAAAATTCACCTGTATGATGCAATGAGGGCACACAAAATACCAAATACAAACTGAGCACTTCAGCTCAAGAAAAAAAAAAATCTGTGATGAGGAAGTATCCTTTTTAAATGTAAATTTCTTTATGTCCCCAATGCGATGTTTCTGTTTTCTAGCTCCATAGTGCAGCTCACTTTAAGTGCTGAGCTGCGAATACATTCCTTCTGAACTCTCATAAACCGCAGTTTGCTCCCTTAGGACAGCGAGTCACACTGTGTCAGCCTTCTAGCTCATTTCCAAGATCACTCCTCCTTCACAGTGTTGGCTCCTGACACACAGCTTAAACTGATACAGCTGTGGCGTCTCTAGTAGTTTCTCTTCTGTGCTAAATTAAAAAAAAAAAAAAAGAAAAAGAAAGAAAAGAAACCATCCACTTCTAAATGCTGAAAACCATGGTGGGTTTTAGGATGTGAGAAGTACCCCTTTTCCCTAACATGTTTACAAATGGTTATGCCATATCAGTCAAGGTATGAGATCAGCTCTAGTTAGTCTCCTGCAGAAGAATGTAGACATGACCCAATTCTCCTATGCACCTGGGAAAGGATGGGCATCTGTTTCCCTTACTATTGAAGGGGACTTACATATTTCAACATAGCCTCTGACACCCCCCCTCCCCCCCTCCCTTCCACCACATGTGTGAGTTAGGTAAGTTAGTTACCACCAAACCTCTCTCAACATTGAGGAAGGGGTTAGCCTACTGTCCTTCACATAAACAAAGGAGCGTTGCAAGAGATAGGAAGGATTTCTGCCCCTCTCTTGCATGGATCATGTATGTTGGCACTGTTCCCAAAGTGAAGCCCCATGCTGTCCAGCTCAGATATTCTGGCAATACCAGCCAGCATGGTAGAGAAGACAGGAGAGAGGCAAGGGCTGGGGAGGGTGGTAAAGTCTACTTTAAAAGAAATGAGGCAAGAAGGGATATGTGTGCGCTGAAGACAAGCTGCCTTCATATCTAAAATCTTGCTTTAAAATCACAAAGTATCTCACTTAAAGTCCCTTTGTAATGTTTAAATGATTTACTTTAATGTGTGGGCCATGATGACAGGTGAAGATCGCACACTACACTACACTAACAGCATTAAGCTAGTAAATGAATCAGGCGGTAACTTGTGTGTGATGCCAGTGGGATAGAACACTTTCACCCAAGACTCTTGTAATTGCTGAGGTGTTCATCATGACAGGTTCAATTCCTCTGCATTGGCAATAATCATACCTGACTCCAGGCTGACAGTTTCATAATACTTTCATAACGCAGCTGATTGCTTTAAAAGTCACTTTCTGACTTTCTGGAGAAAAGGGATACTCTAAATCCTTACCCAAATTAATTTTGAGAACAAATACCCATAATTGATATGTGTTAGGGCTAGCTACTTGCTATATGATAATTGTGCAACATTGGTTAACTTATTGATAGTTCATGAAATTGCTATGATGTCTTTGATCAAGATTAGTATAAGGTTCTAGAGACCCCCTCTCTCCCAGTACTATATTATAAAGTGCATTTTCTTTTGTCCCTGTTTTAACCCTGAGAAATAGAAACTAACAGCGACACCATCCACAATAGCAATTTGAATATGTTAAAGGACACCTGAACTAAGAGGGATATTGCGGCTGACATCTATTTCCTGTTAAACAACGCACATTACCTGGCTGTCCTGCTAAGCCTCTGCCTCAGTCAGATGTTTCTGAGTGGATTAGCCACATGTTTGTTTCAGGTGTGTGACTCTTCTGCAGCCAAAGAGATCAGCAGGACAACAGGCAAATGGTATTGGTTAAAAGTAAATAAAGGAAAGGAATATGGTAGCCTTTATATCCCCCTCAGTTCAAGTGTCCTTTACCATTTATGCCTCCAGGACGTAGTACCTACGTCCAGGAGGCCACGTGCACATCCGCGCGCTCCCGCGGCCGATCGCGCGCATGCACGCGCACTCCCGGCCGCGGATTCGGTAGCCCAGGAATCAATGTATCGGGCTATGGTGCCCGATCACTGATTCCTCTCCCCTGCTGAAAAAGCGACCGCTTCTCTCGGAAGCTACGCTTTTTCTGAAGCTCTGTCCCTCTAAGCGTACATTGTACGCTTAGAGTGACGTCATGTAAACAAACTCAAGATTGCCATCTTGTGGCCAAAAAGTAAAACTACAAGTAAAAGTAAAAAAACATTACAATACACAAATATTTTCCCCAATAAAACACTATTTATATTCCACCCTCCCAAAAATGCCTACATAAAATGTTTAATAAAAAAAAAAACATTACTATAAAAAAAAAAACACATAAATATTTACCTAAGGGTCTAAACTTTTTAAATATCTATGTAAAGATGAAATATTTCTCTCTATTTTTTTTTTATAAGCTTGTAAACAGTGATGGATGCAAAACGGAAAAAATGCTCTTTTATTTCCAAATAAAATATTGTCGCAATACATTGTGATAGGGACATAATTTAAACTGTGAAATAACCATGACATATAGGCAAATACAATACGTGGGTTTTAATTATGGAGGCATGTTTTATTTTAAAACTATAATGGCCGAAAACTGACAAATAATGAATTTTTTCATTTTTTTTCTTATTCTTCCTGTTAAAATGCATTTACAGTAAAGTGGCTCTTAGCAAAATGTACCCCCCAAAGAAAGCCTAATTGGTGGCGGAAAAAACAAGATATAGATCAGTTCATTGTGATAAGTAGTGATAAAGTTATACGCTAATGAATGGGAGGTGAACATTGCCCGGATGCATAAAGTGAAAACGACTGAAGGCTGAACTGGTTAAAGGATATAGGAGTTAAAAAAAAATGTATTACTGATTTAATTACTTGGTGTTTCCTCCAGCCCCTAGAAGCCTTTGTGTCCCTCACCGCTGGTTCTCCATCAGCCACCCTTCTGGCCCGAGTATGAAGAGGACACCATAGACTGGCTGGACCTGCGGTGAAGCCCCAGGTAAGTAAATCAGTAATACATTTTGTCAACTCATGTATTGTTTAAGATGTATGTTTTGCCTTCTGATAATGCAGAGAGCTAGCTGGATCATTTATGGCCTTTGGTTAAGTGTGCATAGTCTCTGCAACCTCATAAATTAATTTGCAATGTACAATGTTATTTTATTTTTGGTGGTGGGTGGGGACAAGGTGAAATATGCTATTCTTTTTACTTTAAATACTACAATATGACTTCCTCTCTGCATTTCCTCTCTGCATTCCTGATTTCTTATTTGCATGTACTGCAAGCACTTTTTACATTACCACATCTTGTCCTTTAAAAATAGTCAAGTGAATAGCTTGGAGTGGCACGCCTTTCCAAAGTTTGGGTGCATAACTAGAGGGCTAAGCAACGTTACCCATCCAATTTAATCCAATCCAATGTATGATCCTTTTCAAACTTGACATGGGTTTTCTGCAATATTATAATCTCACCTACCATTTTATTCTGCACAAAAAAATCCAGCTAATTGGGAGCTGAATCCTTGCAAATTGTGACTATTTTTAAGGACAAAAAAGTCCAAAGCCAGTTAGCACACCATGCATGTTGATTAGCACATACACGCATGATTACAGTTATCAAGATAAAACAAGCTTAGGCTATTAGGGAACCCAGTATGTATACAGTATTAAGAGGGTGAAGTAGGGAGAGGGATGGTGGAAAGGGGGGGGGGGGGAATTGTGGTGTGGGTAGGAAGGAGGTAGTAAAAGGCCAGGGATGAAGGGAACCCTCTGTTGCCATGAAACAATTGTCATTCAGTGTTGACTTATGCATGGAAGAATTAAATTGCTTTAGCACTAAGACATGGTGTGCAAACCTGCTTTGGACAATTTGCAAGGATTAATGTGACGATATCTGCGACATGTGCAACCTCTGAGAGACTTTTATTCATTATGGCTTGCAGTAAATTGGAAAATGGTATAGGTCACTTGAAATATCTGGCAGTCATGGCCAGATTACCAGAAAATGAGTCAAAGTTTTCCCCATTGTTTTCTTATCTGGGTTGGCTGCCAGGCAACAGCTGTGTACACAGCTAGCTCTTCCAGACTCTCCTACCCTCCTCCCAGAGGCTCATTTTGCAGCTTACAGGCTAGTAAACCTGAGAATGTTCCAGAGGTTTCCCATTGTCTGAATCTTATGGAAACACAGCTGGCCCAGCCAGTCCTTCCTATTCTCCACCCACAGGCCTCTGGTGTAGCAAGAAGGATATAAGGACTGCAGTGCTGGAGGTGGGAGAACGTGAGAACGGATATGAGCAGGAGAAGAGTCTGATTTGCTGGTGGACGGTGGAAGGAGCAGCAAGCTTCGGCACCCTTCTGACCACACTGCGGAGAGTGACAAATAATGAGTATGAACAGAAGAGTCGAATTTGCTGGGGGACATTGGCCTCGATTCATCATTCTCTTTGAGATAACTTTTTCCAGTTTGTTAAATTACCGAATTCGAAGTTTAGCGATTTCTAGTTGTATTCATCAAGGTTTTTCCTCATTCGGTGTGAATTCGATAACAATTCGGTAACCATTCGGTAACGTGTCGATATTTCCATTTTACAGTGGTACTTTAACACAAGGCCATAAGATTCCCATGGAATTGTGGGTAAAAGGCAGTCCTTTGAGCACTACGTAGCAACATTCTGAATAGGGCTTAACACCTGGACCAGGATTCTGGAAGTGGTTGGGACAATCCCACAATTTGATAGGAGCCTTTTCTAAAAAATTATAGTGCAGCTAGCAAATTAGTTAACCCTGACACTGCCTGTGTTCTCTTACAAGATGATTCAAGAGAAATGCAGATGTCGTGTTATAGCAAATAAATCTATTCTCTTACAAATTTATATGGTTGCAGACCTTATTCTTGCCCTTCTGCGCCTTTGAATCACTCTCAGCTGATACATAACCACTTCAAATGGCTCCATCTTCTCTGTCAGCAATGATCTGACAGGAATAACGACAGAGCAGTGAAGGAGATAACTAATCCTAAATGTAACGCTAAACCACGCCCACTTTCTTTTTCATGAATTGCACTTTATTCCGTTTTAGCGAATCGTTACCGAATCGTTACCGAATGTTCGCTAAGAGCTGTAGATAACTTTGATGAATCCTGAAATGAAGTTAACAAATTCGGTATTTTACCAAACTGTTGTTAACAAATTTGCTAAGTGTTGATGAATCGAGGCCTTTGTAAGAAGCGGTAAGCTGCGGCGCCCTTCTGACCACACTGGGAAGGAGAAGCAGAGGTGCAGAAGGAGGCTGTTACTGGATGACTTTTACCTGGATTGTTTTAGTGGACTGGACTGTTTCAGTTGGAGGGTAATTTCTGACCCTGGATGGCATTGGATGGAACTACTTCACCTCTCCTTTATACAGCTCTAGAAGACTGTCATTTAGTTGCCCTGTGCCTTGGATTGGACTGCTGACATTATTATCAGGACTTCCCTGCTGAATTACATGGGGTTTTGTTGGCTCTGAAGGTATTGTGGACTTTGTTAGGTTGCAGAGTTTAGATTCCTCTTTTACTCCTTGGAATATATTTTCTGGAAGCTGTACGTTGTCCCTCTTGTAGCTTAATAAACCTTTTAATTTGAGCTCTACCTGTGTGTGCTCAGTGCTTACCAACTCCACACAGCCCTTGCTGTGACAATAAAGCTCCCCCCTTAGTTGGATTTTTTTATGCAGAACAAAATTGCAGGTGAAATTATAATATTGCAGAAAACCCATTTCCAGTTAGAAAAGAATCATGAATACTTTGCCTACACTTAATACTATATTAGGTACATACTGTTATAAAGGGGTAGTTATATTAATTACAAATCGTGTACAACTAGAGATAACTTTGATCTATATCAGGCATGGCAAATCGGTCCTGCAAGGGCCGAGGTCCTCACACATTTTTGACACAGCTCAAATTAATTGATGGGTCTGAATTAGAAAAGGTGTGGTCCATCAGATAGAACACATTCCTATTTCTCAGTCCATCCTAAACACTGGCATGGATCTGGCCCTCCAGGCCTGGAGTTTGACACCTGTGATCTATATGGATCCTCACAGATTTATAATTATAATGAGAGCATTGACAACTAAATAAATGATAGTCTGTATGCCGCCCGTACTCTTTTTTCTCGAACTTAGAAGAAAGTAGAAACATCAGCTTAGTGGTACAGGCTGCAATGGACAGGAACAGAAACTCTGCTCCATGCACAGGAGTTTTTTTTTCTAAGATGGTTAATAGAAGAACAGAGATTCATACTGTAAAATTGCTCCTATTGAAAAGCCTACTGTCCCTGATCTTGTGAAGCTCAGACAAGCACTGTTTGATAATCCTGTTTGGATAGGTCTCTTGCTTGCTGATATGTACCCATTGGGATACAAGAGGGCTTAGCACTGCTTGATTTAGACTACATGGCCCGTGTTTAAATGCTTCACTTGCTAGGGAAAAAACACAGCTTAATATAGCTGTCTTGGATCCTGTCAAACAGCATTTGAGCAATGTGCATCTGGACACAACATGAATACCGCAAATAACAAGAAGGTAAATAAAGGTAGCAAATTCTCATTCTAGATTACTTACATGTAAATACATTGATCCTATTATTTTGAATGTGAAAACGTAAAAATAGTACTATGCAAAATGCATTTTTTTTGTCAAATCTCTTAGGAGTTGCAAACAAAGGGTGTAATTCTGAAATCAGTCAGGTAATAGCTGTTCTGAGCTATTCTGGCAGATATGCAATAATAACATATATACCAGCAGCCTATTATACCGATGCTCTCTACCATTAGTACTTTCTAAATTTACGACCCTAAACAAGTATGTGTATACAGATCAAATACTTTTTATTCTGTTTGCTTCTCGGATGTGCGACTTTTTAAAGTGGAATAAAATGGCTACCTCTATGTTCCGAACCCAGCTAAACAAAGCATTGAACAATCCAAATTCTAATAGCAATCAGCTTAATAAGCAAATATAAACTGTTCACAGAAGCAAAATGATGGACAAATCTCCCTTTTCATGAGTCAGATGTGCTTATCAGTTGCAGTACAACTTTCTCTCAGCGGATCTTTCAGAAACTGCCTTATCAGTCCGCCGACAGCGCGTACACACGCACATACTGTCAACTAAAGACCGCCCAGCGGGAGGGTCCGGCGGACCCGTTGTTGCATTTGGTAGTGCATGTGTACGCACCTTTAGAGGCACGTAGGTTTAGAGGACAAAAAAACGGGAAAAAATATTTATATACTAAACTTGGTGTGCCCATGGAACAGGGGCTTCTTGTGGGAGGGGTAAGTATCAGAAAATACTTAGTGTGTCATCCTGGAGTCTGTCAATATCTACACATTTCAAAGGCGCCCATGACAGGATAACCAACTCAGACTCTAGTACACATCAATAGTGTCTCCAGCACTGATAATACAGTGCTAAATGTCACACAGATTATGCAGAAAGGGTGTAAATACATGTATTCCGATCACTTATAAAACATTAGCTTTGTTATATCATTAAATATGATGATCTGTTACACTATTGATAAAGACTTGTCAGTCACTCCTGTGACCTGAACTCTGAGCCAGAAATAGTAACAAAAAGTATGCTCACAATGACACCTGGCCTTTAGGGGAATACATGCGCCTCACAGTGTGACAGTACCTTTTGAATAGTAACAACTGCTCTGGATAGCCAGTCTGCAAAGTGGGTTCTCCTGTCTTGCTGAATCCCAAACTCCTGTCTGAAGGGGATGACAATCTGCCATCTGCCTGTGCCTCTGTGCATGCCGTCTGCTCCCACGGCTGCCAACATGCGGAGAAACAAAACACTCTACATAGATAGCAAACACTTCCGGGAAGCCGCGAGAGGTCAGGCCTTATGCCACATGTTTCACGACACTCAGAAAGCACGTCATTTGGCACCATCTCGAACCATAAGAGGCAATGTCTTTTCCACCTCCATTTTTGGGGTAGAAGAAGTGTATCTTATGGTCCAAAAAAGTCAGCCTTTATTTGTTCCAATTTTTTATTTTTTTAATAATACTGAATTAATTAAAAAAATAGACTCGGACACTTGCGCTACATACAGTGGCAGCTATACTTAGGACAATCCACAGGGTATATGAATCATATAGAAAATGTACAGTATACCTGAAATACGCCCAAGCCTTGGTCAAACAGGTAAGAGTTACAAAGATTAAAATTCAATGACGACTCTTAGAAAAAAGTCCATGCAGAGGCAAGATTTTTTAAATGCTGAAAAGCAGGTTATGTTGTTAGCCACAAAACACAAAAAGTTAAAAAATTTTAGTTAACTGTAAAGATTAAATGACCATTGTTGATCTATTGCCAAATGGTGAGAAATAATTAAGAGGTTTTGCACTCTCTCTCTACCTATCCAGACACCACGAAGCAAACCAATACTGAAAGAAAAATCAACTATACAGAATGAATAACTAGTCTTCTCCAGAAAAAGATCAGTGCCAGTGTGTTCACATTAGTGCTTGGCATAAACATGCACAAATGGCTGGTGGTGTCATGGCATACATGTATCCTCTGACAAAGTGGTAGGAGCCACGACACAGGATGGTGAGGTTCATGCTTTTTGCATGGGCTGCTACTGTGGGCACCACGATCATGACTGTGAACACTTCACAGGTGAGTGGAGCTATACATAGATTATATATAATTATATACATTGTTTATTTGATCTGTGATTACATACCCTGATTAGGTAGGGAGTTATTACTGCAACTAATTGATTAAATTAGGCATTCATTAGTACACTATGCTCTTTTTATGTATGCAGCACTTTTTTTATATAATAAATACTGTATGTCCTTTTGATTAACTGTTCTAAGAACTGTGTAACATTTTTCAGTGATTATTTTCACTTGCACTAGCACTGTTTGATGTCCATTAATGTGAGAGCCCCTATGATATTTTTTGTAACCTCGCCCCTCTAAGATTTAAGTTTGTGCATATGTTTTTTTAATTAGTTTTAAGTTGCTACAATTGGGATAAGTTATTGATATATATTTTTTTATAATATTGCGTGAGTATTCGTCTTTCCGCTTTGTTTATGGCATACATTTAAGACACAGATGTTTTGCAGAGTTCCTATTCAGGGTTCATAGCTTTCAACTGCCTTTTTCTCTTTATGGTTACCTGTTTTTGTAATGCCAATTAAATACTCTGCAGCTTCTTATTAAATTACAAAGTTCATGTCTAATTAGCTCCATGCTCAGATCTTTCTTTAACAGATCTTTAGCATCTGGAAAGTCAGCCTTGGGAAACATTCTAGTTGTAAGGTTTATACAGTTCTTCAGTACTATTCAGTATTCACCACAAACTCAAACTTAGTATGTACCTGGTAATAACTCCTAAGGGGCAAACACTTAATATCAAATATCTGATAACAATCCACGAACACCTCTCTATCACCAGACATTTTCTTTATTCTGAAGCATAAAAAAAGAGGAACACCAACATCCCAAGGAGTTAACAAAAATCTTTCCCATAACAGATTATAGGATGGCCACCATATTAAATGAACACAGCCAGCTGTGGACCACTCTATGCACCACAATTCAACTGTTTCTGCCTGACAATGGGTGTTTAAGATAAATATCCACATGCATTAAATGAAGTACACATTAGCAAACATAATATTTTTAGGAATTATTATTATTATTATTTAGTTTTTATATAGCGCCGACATCTTCCGCAGCGCTGTACATAGTACATATAGTCTTGCCATTAACTGTCCCTCGAAGGAGCTCACAATCTAGTCCCTACCATAGTCATATGTCTATGTATGTATCGTGTAGTGTATGTATTGTAGTCTACGGCCAATTTAGGGGGAAGCCAATGAACTTATCTGAATGTTTTTGGGATGTGGGAGGAAACTGTAGTGCCCGGAGGAAACCCACACAGACACGGGGAGAACCTAAAAACTCCTTGCAGATGTTGACCTGGCTGGGATTTGAACCGGGGACGCAGCGATGCAAGGTAAGAGCGCTAACCACTATGCCACCGTGCTGCCCGGAAAGGGTCCATGTAGTGGAGAGAGACCTAAATAACCGCATGCATTAAGTTGAATGAACACACACTGAAAAACGTATTAGTGTTGGGAACAACAGCATGTAGCGGAGCTAAATAACCACATGCATTAAGTGGAGCACACACTGACGAACCTAATTTTATTGGGAACAGCGGCATGTAGCAGAGTATCAACCTGTTATCATCCTAACTGTATAGAACATCACAAGAAAGGCCGAATTGTTGCAACAGACTACTCGAAAGTGTTTACATTAGTGCTTTTGGCATAAACATGCACAAATGGCTGGTGGTGTCATGGCATACATTGTTCCTCTGACGAAGTGGCAGGAGCCACGACACTAAGTGGCAAGGTTCATGCTTTTTGCACGGACTACTGGCTGCTACTGCAGGCACCACGGCATGTAGAGGGACTAAATAACTATGCCTTAAGAGGAGTATTGTGCAATTGTTCATACTCAAAATTATGCAGAGTGAGTAAATCATGGGGTAGGAGCCAAATGCACAGATCAGACCAACAGTTTGGCTGTTTCATGTCCAAAGGACACTTGCGCACATGTGGATATGGGCATTGGGAATGGTGAGAAGAGCCAGGTAAATGTGTTACAAACCCTGCCCATGGATGCAGCTCCAGCTACCATGTATCAAAAACAGGAAGTGCACTGTGATAAATACATTAAAGGGAACCTGAAGTGAGGAAAATTATTTAAAATAAACACATAATGTAGCTGCAAATGAATATTACATACTTACCTCACTGTCAGTTCCTCTCAGAAGCTCACCATTTTCTTCTTACAATGATCCCTTCCAGTTCTGACAATATTTTGTCAGAACTGAAATATACCAGTTGCTGTCAGTTATATATCAGCAGCTGTCAGTTACAACTGAATGCGCAAAGTAATGTCCATGTTTCCCTATGGCTCAAGTGGGTGATATTACAGTTTAACAGTGTGCTGACCAGGAAGCTGTTATGGGCTAATGGCCATTTTCAAAATGGAGGCTGGAGAAATCCATTGATCACAGTGGACAAACGGGACGCAGGAAAGGAGAAAGAGATCGAGTAGTAGACTACACAGGAGGTAAGTATAACCTGGGTATGGCTATTTTGACTTTCTATTTTCAGTTCAGGTTCTCTTTAAGCATTTGTAAACAGTGCAATGAAAATAGGTCGTAATAAGTGTTACGTGATAAAAGATGTGACAAGATAAAGAAAAACTGACATTCGAAAAGCACTTATCACTGGCCGCACTTTCAGTCTGGAACTATCGACACTGGTGAGGGTGGAAGGACTCCTGCATTTGCTGTGGACCAACATGTCTGCCAAAGTGGATGCCCTTCTAAAAGTAATCCAAGGTGGTACTGGTCATTTGGATCCTAGGGAAGAATCCCTCGTAATTAAGGACCATCTCTGTAAAATGATTTCCTTGATTCTGGCAGACATGGGTGTAAAGTCAAACCAAAATGTTAAAGGCCCTGAATCCTCCCTCTCCCTAGCTCTCTTTCTGTATGTTGGTCTTTGCATGGTGTGATCACCACTTTTGGCTTTTTCCTTTGCCAGGTTCAAAATTTTACTATCATAACTTGTTGATATTCAATCCATTAGACAGAGCTGCAGCTTGATTTTCAAATATATCTATATTATTACATTTGAAGGCGCAAAAATTGGCCATATGAAATGGCGTTTTTGATGTGATTTGGGTGAAAGCTGGATATATGTAGAATAGAGTTTGCGACACTCGGCTTCCTATAGACCCCACAAATCAACCATTTCTCCTCAGGCTTGATAGTCATGTCCAGAAAGGTTGCTTTCCTCCCACGGAACTCTGAGGTGAAGCACTTATTGACTTTATTGGAATTGAGCTAGGTCATGAAGTGGTAAAACTGCAGTCACCAGCCCGGACAACAAGGACGTTGTCCACATAGACCCATTTACATATTTTTTGGAGGAAATTACTATATAAGGCACAGACATAATCTTCTTTTCAGGACCCCAGAAAAAGGCCGGCATAAGTACAAGCCTCCAATGTCCCCAGGGCTTCCCCAGACACCTGGTGGTACCACCTCTTATCAAACATAAGAGAATTGTATGTAAGAAGAAAAGTAAGGCACTCTCACAGGAACTCAATACACTTGTCATCTTTGTCAGTCCAATAAAAAAACTGATGTACTACCTCAACACCCTTGGGACATGGGACTCGACTATAAGGCCACTTCACATCGAGTGTGCCCTTAGGTTGGTTTCAATGAACCTAAAGACATCTAATGAGGTAGGATAAGACCCCTCAAAAAAGCATCCAGATTAGATGATCCAAAAACACTTGATGGCCTCTCTGTCAAAGACCCACGTCCTTGGTCATCCTGGGGTCAGTGACTAATGGGGTTTTGGGGGATGGCACCACACAGGATTCTGTGGGGACATTGGCAGCAGGTCTACAGCCAACCTCTGCGAGATGAAGCCAGATTCCATCCCCCTACAAAGAAGTGACTGCAGAGCCGATCCTGTTTGTGTCATGATGGATCAGAGGTGACTATTCCAACACGCACAGTTTGCAGTGTGAATTAGCTGTTAAGCCTCCACTAAAACCCAGTCTGAAACTCCTGAACCTTGTTCAGCTTGTGTGAAAGCCAGTATACCGAAGCAAAATAGTAGGTAGGGAAAACTAATGCTGGATCCAAAATGTTATCCTACAAGCAGCATCAGTAGCCAACATTTTTCTTAATGGTTCACCTTGACCTTGACTTGACAGGCTAGTAGTAATAATAATAGCTTTTTAGGCAAGATTTCTAGTTCTTTCTTAGTGATACAGAAGAAGACTGCATATGCAATGTTCTGACTCCACAGACTACATGCTAATTGTAGGTATGTAACATCAAAATAAGTAAATTAATAAAAGATTAGCACATCAGCCAGGCAGTAGGTATGTTTAAATAATAATAAAGATGGCAGATTCCATATTATTTTCAATTCAAGTTTTGTTTGGGAAACTTAAGCTACAGGTAGATTTGAGAGATTGGGCTTGATTCACAAAAGACTGCAAAACATTGACCACCGCAGGGCAATGTTATTGACCTGTACAGGAAATAGTACTGCTCACGATGTGCGTTACCGCAGCAACGCACGTAAACAGTGTACCGCACATTAGAATGTAGCGTAGAGCACGTTATTGGTGCAATGAGTGCTACTATTTTCAGCACAGGGTGGTAACATTGCTGTACGGTGGGCAATGTTACCAGCCTTTTGTGAATCAACCCCATTATAACTTAGGAATGCATTTGTTTTTGTCTTCCATGTGCCCACTGCAATTCTCAGCAGTTGGTGTTTCCAGGCGTGCATCAAAAAAGGGCGCCTGGAAAAAAGGGCGCGGGATATAGCCGAAATTATAAGTTGTAATGTAAAACAATATTTTTCGTTTATAGCTTGTAAACAAAAATGTAGTGCTAAATAGGTTGAATAAACGGAAATTAAATGGTAAAATACTGTCTGTAAGGATTCCTCCTGTGGTGTGTTCTGTCCGTTGCGGTGGAGCCGCAAACGGATAGTTCTGGCTTGTCAGCTTGCATTCGCTTGTGCATTCGCAATGAGTCACATTGTCATTTGCAATATCTCTGCAGTTCTGGGCAGCTCAGAATGCTGTCATCGTTCCACCAATGGTTTACTACAGCTGAACTGCAGCCAGATAGCCCTGGATTTCCTGCATGCATGTTGTTGCATAGGACTGCATGCATTGGTACAGATAGTCTTTCAGTTACCAAAAGGTAACCAAGCCAGCTCAGGATTGAATGATTACCATTCAGCTGTGTGGAGATTTGCATGCTTGCATCCATTGTCTGATGCCAGCATAAAAGTCTGCCTCCCCTTTTAGACCTCGCCCATCATAGTTTCAGCTCGGTCTAAGTTGTTACTGGGTCCCTTGATATTGTAAAATATATTCCTCGTTTTAGTTTAGTTATCTTGTGGAGCTACGATTATATATTTTCCATGGGGACATATATACGTACTCCTTCCAGTGCAGAGAATTTGTATTGTTTGTATTGCCTAGTTAGTTCACTGTATTGCTCCAGTTCAAATCTAGCTAGTCTCTTGCTTATGTTATATATTGGTTCATCGCCAATATATACATATTCTAGTCAGCATTTGTTATTTTCCTTGTATTTGTGTTACGGTGATATATCAGTGCCGCTGATATATACGTACTCGAACTGTTGATATCCTGTGTTCATCTAGTCAGTTTTTAGCACGTTTCGGTAGGTTGCGCTTAGCGTGATCACCCGTGCTTAGCAAGCCTAGTCCTGTCCTTGCGAGGTAGCCATTGCTGCGGTTGCTATTGGTTACTTTACTCTTGTCTTTGTGAATGCTTGCTGTCACTGAGGCAGTGACTAGATTAGCAAGCATTCATTCTGTCAACCTCTGTCCTCCTAGTCCTGTCCTTGCAAGGTAGCCATTGCTGCGGTTGCTATTGGTTACCTCACTCTTGTCTTTGTGAATGCTTTGCTGTCACTGAGGCAGTGACTAGATTAGCAAGCATTCATTCTGTCAACCTCTGTCCTCCTAGTCCTGTCCTTGCGAGGTAGCCATTGCTGTGGTTGCTATTGGTTACCTCACTCTTGTCTTTGTGAATGCTTTGCTGTCACTGAGGCAGTGACTAGATTAGCAAGCATTCATTCTGTCAGCCTCTGTCCTCCTAGTCCTGTCCTTGCGAGGTAGCCATTGCTGCGGTTGCTATTGGCTATCTCACTCCAGTCTGTCTTGTATCTGTCTGAATGTTTGCTATCGCGAGAGCAGCGCAACATCGCACTGCACTGCCATTGCATCTTATCAGGAGCCCAGAGCTGCAGTTACTCTGGGCAGCCTGTGTAGCCTCTTCCATTATCCAGCTCTTAGCCTTGTTGTGCTGGGTGGTTAGAAAGTATGACCCCCCCCCCCCCCCCCCCGGAGCACTACACAGTCTATAACAACAAACAAATTCTGAAATGAAACATCAAATAGCGTCTATAACAAGAAACAATATTTACACTTGTATTAAACATAGTAATACAATGGTAGATTTTTTACTGCAATTATACCTAACTGTAGGCTCAAACAGATCTCTCCCTATCCCTAACCCCTAGACCCCCCCCCCTTTATGTAAATGTACATAATTTAATAATTTGTATATATTACGTATATTGTGCTGTAACTATCCCTAACCCTACTCTCACACAGAACCCTCCCTGTACCTATCCCTAACCCCTAGACCCCACTGGTGGTGCCTAACCCTAACCACCCCCTGGTGGTGCCTAACCCTAAGACCCCCCTGGTGGTGCCTAACCCTAAGACTCCCCTGGTGGTTCCTGACCCTAAGACCCCCTTGGTGGTGCCTAACCCTAACCATCTCCCTGGCGGTGCCTAACCCTAAGACCCCCCTAGTGGTGCCTAACCCTAACTACCCCCCTGGTGGTGCCTAACCATAAGACCCCCCTGGTGGTGCCTAACCCTAAGACCCCCCCTGGTGGTGCCTAACTAACCACCCCCCTGGTGGTGCCTAACCCTAACCACCCCCCTAGTGGCGCCTAACTCTAACCAACCCCCTGGTGGTTCCTAACCCTAACCACCCCCCTGGTGGTGCCTAACCCTAAGACTCCCCTGGTGGTTCCTAACCCTAAGACCCCCTTGGTGGTGCCTAACCCTAACCACCTCCCTGGCGGTGCCTAACCCTAAGACCCCCCTGGTGGTGCCTAACCCTATCTACCCTCCTGGTGGTGCCTAACCATAAGACCCCCCTGGTGGTGCCTAACCCTAAGACCCCCCTGGTGGTGCCTAACTAACCACCCCCCTGGTGGTGCCTAACCTTAACCACCCCCCTGGTGGTGCCTAACTCTAACCACCCCCCTGGTGGTGCCTAACCCTAACCACCCCCCTGGGTGGTGCCTAACCCTAAATCTGCCCTGGTGGTGCCTAACCCTAACCATCCCCCTGGTGGTGCCTAACCCTAACCATCCCCCTGGTGGTGCCTAACCCTAACCATCCCCACTGCACAAACACCCTTACACACATATAAACAATAATATATTTAATCCTTAAAATACTTCACTATAAATAACATGAATAGAATAATATATATATTTCTAATAGAATAAATAGCCTTAAAATCACATACACATTAATAATATAAATAGAAAAAGGTATATACATATAATAGAATAGATAGCCTTACAATCACAAACACATTAAATGGAACTGAAGTAAGAGGTATACGGAGGCTGCCATATTTACTTCCTTTTAATCAATACCAGTTGCCTGGCAGCCCTGCTGGTCTATTTCTCTGCAGTAGTATCTGAGTAACACCAGAAACAAGCATGCAGCTAGTCTTGTCTGACTTTAAAGTCTGAAATACCTAATCTGCTGCATGCTTGTTCAGGGGCTATGGCTAATAGTATTAGAGGCAGAGGATCAGCAGGGCTGCCAGGCAATTGGTATTGCTTAAAAGGAAATAAACATGGCAGCCTCCATATACCTCTTTCTTCAGTTCCCCTTTAAAAATCTTAAAATAACGGTAATATTAACCACTTGAGGACCGTGGGCTTTACCCCCCTTAAGGACCGGCCACTTTTTTTTCCATTCAGACCACTGCAGCTTTCACGGTTTATTGCTCGCTCATACAACCTACCACCTAAATGAATTTTGGCTCCTTTTCTTGTCACTAATAAAGCTTTCTTTTGGTGCTATTTGATTGCTCCTGCGATTTTTACTTTTTATTATATTTATCAAAAAAGACATGAATTTTGGCAAAAAAATGATTTTTTTAACTTTCTGTGCTGACATTTTTCAAATAAAGTAAAATTTCTGTATACATGCAGCGCGAAAAATGTGGACAAACATGTTTTTGATTAAAAAAAAAACCCATTCAGTGTATATTTATTGGTTTGGGTAAAAGTTATAGCGTTTACAAACTATGGTGCAAAAAGTGAATTTTCCCATTTTCAAGCATCTATGACTTTTCTGACCACCTGACATGTTTCATGAGGGGCTAGAATTCCAGGATAGTATAAATACCCCCCAAATGACCCCATTTTGGAAAGAAGACATCCCAAAGTATTCACTGAGAGGCATAGTGAGTTCATAGAAGATATTAATTTTTGTCAAAAGTAAGCGGAAAATGACACTTTGTGACAAAAAAAAAAAGTTTCCATTTCTTCTAACTTGCGACAAAAAAAATGAAATCTGCCACGGACTCACCATGCCCCTCTCTGAATACCTTGAAGTGTCTACTTTCCAAAATGGAGTCATTTGTGGGGTGTGTTTACTGTCCTCGCATTTTGGGGGGTGCTAATTTGTAAGCACCCCTGTAAAGCCTAAAGGTGCTCATTGGACTTTGGGCCCCTTAGCGCAGTTAGGCTGCAAAAAAGTGCCACACATGTGGTATTGCTGTACGCAGGAGAAGTAGTATAATGTGTTTTGGGGTGTATTTTTACACATACCGATGCTGGGTGGGAGAAATATCTCTGTAAATGACAATTTTTTAATTTTTTTTACACACAATTGTCCATTTACAGAGATCTTTCTCCCACTCAGCATGGGTATGTGTAAAAATACACCCCAAAACACATTATACTACTTCTCCTGAGTACGGCGATACCACATGTGTGGCACTTTTTTGCACCCTAACTGCGCTAAGGGGCCCAAAGTCCAATGAGTACCTTTAGGATTTCACAGGCCATTTTGAGAAATTTTGTTTCAAGACTACTCCTCACGGTTTAGGGCCCCTAAAATGCCAGGACAGTATAGGAACCCAACAAATGACCCCATTTTAGAAAGAAGACACCCCAAGGTATTCCGTTAGTGTTACGGTGAGTTCATAGAAGATTTTATTTTTTGTCACAAGTTAGCGGAAAATGACACTTTGTGAAAAAAAACAATAAAAATCAATTTCCGCTAACTTGTGACAAAAAATAAAATCTTCTATGAACTCACCGTACTACTAACAGAATACCTTGGGGTGTCTTCTTTCTAAAATGGAGTCATTTGTGGGGTTCCTATACTGTCCTGGCATTTTAGGGGCCCTAAACCGTGAGGAGTAGTCTTGAAACAAAATTTCTCAAAATGACCTGTGAAATCCTAAAGGTACTCATTGGACTTTGGGCCCCTTAGCACAGTTAAGGTGCAAAAAAGTGCCACACATGTGGTATCGCCGTACTCGGGAGAAGTAGTACAATGTGTTTTGGGGTGTATTTTTACACATACCCATGCTGGGTGGGAGAAATAACTCTGTAAATGGACAATTGTGTGTAAAAAAATCAAAAGATTGTCATTTACAGAGGTATTTCTCCCACCCAGCATGGGTATGTGTAAAAATACACCCCAAAACACATTATACTACTTCTCCCGAGTACGGCGATACTACATGATTGGCACTTTTTTGCAGCCTAACTGCGCTAAGGGGCCCAAAGTCCAATGAGTACCTTTAGGATTTCACAGGTCATTTTTGTTTCAAGACTACTCCTCACGGTTTAGGGCCCCTAAAATGCCAGGGCAGTATAGGAACCCCACTAATGACCCCATTTTAGAAAGAAGACACCCCAAGGTATTCCGTTAGGAGTATGGTGAGTTCATAGAAGTTTTTATTTTCTTGTCACAAGTTAGCGAAAATTGATTTTAATTGTTTTTTTTCACAAAGTGTCATTTTCCGCTAACTTGTGACAAAAAATAAAATCTTCTATGAACTCACCATACTCCTAACGGAATACCTTTGGGTGTCTTCTTTCTAGAATGGGGTCATTTGTGGGGTTCCTATACTGCCCTGGCATTTTAGGGGCCCTAAACCGTGAGGAGTAGTCTTGAAACAAAAATGACCTGTGAAATCCTAAAGGTACTCATTGGACTTTGGGCCCCTTAGCGTACTTAGGGTGTAAAAAAGTGCCACATATGTGGTACCGCCATACTCAGGAGAAGTAGTATAATGTGTTTTGGGGTGTATTTTTACATGTATTTTTGCTGGATGGGAGAAATAGCTCTGTAAATGACAATTGTTTGATTTTTTTTACACACAATTGTCCATTTACAGAGAGATTTCTCCCACCCAGCATGGGTATGTGTAAAAATACACCCCAAAACACATTATACTACTTCTCCTGAGTATGGCGATACCACATGTGTGACACTTTTTTGCAGCCTAGGTGCGCTAAGGGGCCCAACGTCCTAATCACAGGTCATTTTGAGTCATTTGTTTTCTAGACTACTCCTCACGGTTTAGGGCCCCTAAAATGCCAGGGCAGTATAGGAACCCCACAAGTGACCCCATTTTAGAAAGAAGACACCCCAAGGTATTCCGTTAGGTGTATGGCGAGTTCATAGAAGATTTTATTTTTTGTCACAAGTTAGTGAAAAATGACACTTTGTGAAAAAAAAAAAAATCAATTTCCGCTAACTTTCGACAAAAAATAAAATCTTCTATGAACTCGTGATACACCTAACAGAATACATTGGGGTGTCTTTTTTCTAAAATGGGGTCAGTTTGTGGGGTTCCTATACCGCCCTGGCATTTTACGGGCCCAAAACCGTGAGTAGTCTGGAAACCAAATGTCTCAAAATGACTGTGGTATAAGCATCTGCAAATTTTGATGACAGGTGGTCTATGAGGGGGCGAATTTTGTGGAACCGGTCATAAGCAGGGTGGCCTTTTAGATGACAGGTTGTATTGGGCCTGATCTGATGGATAGGAGTGCTAGGGTGGTGACAGGAGGTGATTGATGGGTGTCTCAGGGGGTGGTTAGAGGGGAAAATAGATGCAATCAATGCACTGGGGAGGTGATCGGAAGGGGGTCTGAGGGGGATCTGAGGGTTTGGCCAAGTGATCAGGAGCCCACACGGGGCAAATTAGGGCCTGATCTGATGGGTAGGTGTGCTAGGGGGTGACAGGAGGTGATTGATGGGTGTCTCAAGGTGTGATTAGAGGGGGGAATAGATGCAAGCAATGCACTGGTGAGGTGATCAGGGCTGGGGCCTGAGGGCATTCTGAGGGTGTGGGCGGGTGATTGAGTGCCCTAGGGGCAGATAGGGGTCTAATCTGATAGGTAGCAGTGACAGGGGGTGATTGATGGGTAATTAGTGGGTGTTTAGGGTAGAGAACAGATATAAACACTGCACTTGGGAGGTGATCTGACGTCGGATCTGCGGGCGAACTATTGGTGTGGGTGGGTGATCAGATTGCCCGCAAGGGGCAGGTTAGGGGCTGATTGATGAGTGGCAGTGACAGGGGGTGATTGATGGGTGGCAGTGCCAGGGGGTGATTGATGGGTGGCAGTGACAGGGGGTGATTGATGGGTGATTGACAGGTGATTGACAGGTGATCAGTGGGTTATTACAGGGAAGAACAGATGTAACTAATGCACTGGCGAATTGATAAGGGGGGGGGTCTGAGGGCAATCTGAGCGTGTAGGCGGGTGATTGGGTGCCCGCAAGGGGCAGATTAGGGTCTGATCTGATGGGTAACAGTGACAGGTGGTGATAGGGGGTGATTGATGGGTAATTAGTGGGTGTTTAGGGTAGAGAACAGATGTAAACACTGCACTTGGGAGGTGATCTGACGTCGGATCTGCGGGCGATTTATTGGTGTGGGTGGGTGATCAGATTGCCCGCAAGGGGCAGGTTAGGGGCAGATTGATGGGTGGCAGTGCCAGGGGGTGATTGATGGGTGGCAGTGACATGGGGTGATTGATGGGTGATTGACAGGTGATCAGTGGGTTATTACAGGGAAGAGCAGATGTAACTAATGCCCTGGCGAATTGATAAGGTGGGGGGGGGGGTCTGAGGGCAATCTGAGCGTGTAGGCGGTTGATTGGGTGCCCGCAAGGGGAAGATTAGGGTCTGATCTGATGGGTAACAGTGACAGGTGGTGATAGGGGGTGATTGATGGGTGATTGATGGGTAATTAGTGGGTGTTTAGGGTAGAGAACAGATGTAAACACTGCACTTGGGAGGGGATCTGACGTCGGATCTGCGGGTGATCTATTGGTGTGGGTGGGTGATCAGATTGCCCGCAAGGGGCAGGTTAGGGGCTGATTGATGGGTGGCAGTGACAGGGGGTGATTGATGGGTGGCAGTGACAGGGGGTGATTGATGGGTGATTGACAGGTGATTGACAAGTGATCAGTGGGTTATTACAGGGAAGCACAGATGTAAATATTGCACTGGCGAATTGATAAGGGGAGTCTGAGGGCAATCTGAGCATGTAGGCGGGTGATTGGGTGCCCGCAAGGGGCAGATTAGGGTCTGATCTGATGGGTAACAGTGACAGGTGGTGATATGGGGTGATTGATGGGTGATTGATGGGTAATTAGTGGGTGTTTAGGGTAGATAACAGATGTAAACACTGCACTTGGGAGGTGATCTGACGTCGGATCTGCGGGCGATCTATTGGTGTGGGTGGGTGATCAGATTGCCCGCAAGGGGCAGGTTAGGGGCTGATTGATGGGTGACAGTGACAGGGGGTGATTGATGGGTGATTGATGGGTGATTGACAGGTGATTGACAGGTGATCAGGGGGATAGATGCATACAGTACACAGGGGGGGGGGGTCTGGGGAGAATCTGAGGGGTGGGGGGGTGATCAGGAGGGTGCAGGGGGCAGAGGGGGGATAAAAAAAATAGCGTTTACAGATAGTGACAGGGAGTGATTGATGGGTGATTAGGGGGGTGATTGGGTGCAAACAGGGGTCTGGGGGGTGGGCAGGGGGGGGTCTGAGGGGTGCTGTGGGCGATCTGGGGCAGGGGGGGGAGAAATCAGTGTGCTTGGGTGCGACATAGGGTGGCTGCAGCCTGCCCTGGTGGTCCCTCGGACATTGGGACCACCAGGGCAGGAGGCAGCCTGTATAATACACTTTGTAAACATTACGAAGTGTATTATACACTTTGTATGCGGCGATCGCGGGGTTAACATCCCGCCAGCGCTTCCGTATGGCCGGCGGGATGTGGCCGGCGGGTGAGCGGAGACAGGCGCCGGCGGAGGATCGGGTCACGGATGACGCGATCGCTCCGCCCATGCCCCTAAAAGGACCGCCACCTCTGTGGGTGAGCTGGTCCTTGCGGGCTCCACTTCCTGGCCGCCCCTGTGCGTTAGGCGGTCAGGAAGTGGTTAAAAGCAATATATTTGTAAGTTAATAAAACCTGTAATCGATGCATTATAAGTGTAAAAAACAAAGTTAGTACCAAAAGCGATGTATTTTTAATAGAATAAGGTTGAAAACGATATTTAAGCATTATACGTATGAAAACTATTTTTAAATGCTAAAATAAGTGTAAATGAAAATTTACTTGTTGCAGCCCTGACAGCGAAATTTAAAAACGAAAAAATAAGTAAAAGCTCCTATAAGCGAAATTTAAAAACGAAAAAATAAGTAAACCACAAAGTTAAAATGAACTTGTAAACGATATTTAAAATAAACCTTATTCTGTAAACGAAAACTTTTGTTAACACGATCCCTGCAACCGCTATTTCTTGGGCGCGTGTGCAACTCTTTGCCTCAATTAGGCTTGACCAAAATGTACATAAAATACAGAGAGACGTATTTGTCTAGTCTCCCCTCACTGGATCAGAATAGATTAGTGTAGCTTCTAATCACAGTGATTTGCTCAAAAATATGATGCATGAAGGTATTATATACACAAGCATTGTAAATCGCTGATTAGTAATGTATTCCAGAGGACTGTGTTCGCCGCAAGGGTCTTTGCTGATCCCCCCCACAATAGTTCAATGGGGTGTAGCTATCTTGCGGGTCTGAAGTCACTGTATCTGGACATACCAAACACAGCCCCTCCAACAATAAAAAGTATGTCGGAGACACAAAATCCACTTTGTTGTATTGGCTGGACACTTATTGTGCTGCCAGCATACCGTTTGCTAACAACAAAGAAGATAGGCCCCACAGGGGATGATATCAACACCTTCACAGAAGGTAGCTGGATAGGAATAAAATCACCATTGGGTGTATGAGCATGAGAGGTGGTGTGTAAAAAGAATGGGTGCCACTCAACAATTGTTTCACCTCATTAAAGAGGCGTCGTCAGGAGTATGTGTTGCACAAAATACACTATATACAATATATACAAAGAGCAATCCCCCCACCAACCAACAGAGATTCCCCCAGCAACCCGCTCAAGTCAGAGCCGAGTGGGTACTGTGCCGGATGGTTTAAATACACCCCCTTTTCACTGGCCATCCTAAAGGTACCTCCTCCATGTCTAAATTAAGACTAGTTCCCCTCTCACCTTCAGAACAATATGAGCCCCGTCCCATGCATCAATTGCTGTGCTGCGTGGCTGCGTTCAGCCATTATGTCCAAGGAGTTCCTGGTCATGACGTCACATCCTGTGACGTCACTTCCGCCCCCACTGCGCTGGTCTGATAGGTCGATCAGCTGACAGCGTGGTCCCCACCTACTCGTTGCCCTGGTGACCACCAATGTTGATGTGTAACCAGTCACCCCGGCAACGTTAACCATTAATAGATGCGCCGACTACGCATCACATGTACGTTTTGGACGCGTCCGTCTGTGTGATAAATGCGCCCGCATACACAACATCTGTGATCTATCCGCATTGGTAGTGCGCATTAGACGCGTCCCTCAGTACACATCCAAATCAAGTGACACTGCATGCGTGCTAACTCAGTCCCCTATTAGGTGTATAAATGGGGGGTTGTGCACGGTTCATATTAAACATACAGGACTTCTATCTATACATCACCGGTGTGCGTGATGTGCTAGATGTTTCTATGTGTCCTACTGGTTGCTGGTCGCCAGTTACCAACGCTTGGGTAGGTACAACCGGGCAATTGAGGTAATATAAACCCAGGTGAGGCTTCAAACCTAGGGGGGGGGGGGGGGAGGCGGGAGGGGGGGAGGGGGGAGGTGGAGTGGGGGGTCCATAGGCACAAATTTTGAGAAAGGACTTGGGGGATTCATCAACACATAAGAGAGCCTATACATATTGCATTGTGAACTAGGCAAAGTTTGCCCACTTCAACAGTGAATTCCATGATTGTATAGTTTGTTTTCAGAGAAACCCTTTAATAGAAAAATCCTCGTTTTCTACATCACCTGATATAGACGTCACCAGGGGGCGTGAATCACACGCTCCTCATCACCATGGTGACATGGTGATTATAGTACTGATGCTGCTGCGAGGAAGCCGGTGGTGAGTCCTTGATTTCTGGCTGCAATGTTTATTTATGTTTACGGCGCGCTGAGCCGGCTTAATAGCCGACTGTACGCTTTGTTTATGTCACCATGGTGATGAGGAGCGTGTGATTCACGCCCCCTGGTGACGTCTATATCAGGTGATGTAGTCACATGATACATACAGTCACGTGACGCTAAGACGTCATTGTGACTCTCAGGAAGCGGCAGATATCGGGGATGAATCAGCGGTGACCGGCGCAGCAGCAGGTGGTAAGGTGTGCGCATATGCGCATAAATTAGCATACATTAGCATAGTTGATGGGCGGTTTTCACTGTGGTCCGCCTGGGAAGGGTTGGAGGGATGTGGGCTGGTCTTGTGATATTATGGGATTTTTCCATTTACATGTTAAGACTGCAGTTTCCTATGTGGTCCGCCCCACCATTGCTGATTTTCAATTGGTCTAAGATGCTTGCACCTGATTGGTGCTGTGGTTCATGGACACCTATTTAAAGAGTGATTGTGTGATTTATTAGTGTGACATAATCCTATTCAGCTTGAGAAAGGTCTGAGGATCGAAACAGCGGAGCTGTCGCTGAGGGGATGATGATCCTACTATTTGAATAATAAAGAGCTATTTTTACCATTGATGGTGCTGACTTGATTGGAGGAAAAACTGATTTAAGTATCCACCAACTTACACTCAGGAGAAATTTGACCACTTGACGACCGCAGTGGTAACTCCCCCTAAAGACCAGGCTCATTTTTGCAGTGCTGGGCTGTGCAGACTTTCAGCCTCCTGCACAGCCCAGCTTAGGTGTCCAGCGATTGGACTCACCTCCTTTTTTTGTCGACGGAGGGGTCCGATCGCTGTAGGCTTTGTTTATTTTATTTTTTTCAGGTGCCTCAGCGAGGCTCTCTTTCTCCCCGCCCCCTCCCTCTCCTTCCTTCCTCCCCTCTGTCATCTAATTTGGAACAGGACAGCGATCCATCCTCTTCCGCCTCTCATAGGCATCAGCCTATGAGAGGACGGTGATCCCCGGCCAATCAGAGGCCGGGGACCGCCGATCTCGTACAGCGCTGCGGCCCCCGGCAGCGCTGTACGCTTGTAAACAAAGGGGATTTCTTTCCCCTTACGTTTACAAGCAGCCTGCTAGCCGCGATCGGCGGCTAGCAGGCTATTCACGCTTGAGAAAGGTCTGAGGATCGAAACAGCGGAGCTGTCGCTGAGGGGATTATGATCCTACTATTTGAATAATAAAGAGCTATTTTTACCATTGATGGTGCTGACTTGATTGGAGGAAAAACTGATTTAAGTGTCTATCTGTGCAGAGGCACTGCAAGTCAAAGCACATCGAATCTCCACTCCGTGGGTGCTCGCTTGACACTGAATTACTGCTGTACTGCACAAGGGGCGGATAGCAACATGGAGACGGATCAAGAAAGTGCAAATGAGACCTCCTTGTTCTCAGGAGAGGACACAGCGCAGATTTTATCAGCAGCTACAAAAGGGAATTCTTTCTTACAGAAACCAGATGAGAAACTTATAAAGCGGGATCTGGAAACATGGAGTAAAACATTAATTAATTATGAATTACATGCCGCAACATTAGCGGAATATCACCAGCAGAAAAATATTCAGAGATCTATGAGGGCCCAGGTGGCACCAATGATGTTTGGACGTGTGAAGGACTTTTGTGGCGTTTGGGAACGCATTTGGAATCGTGCGTCTTTTGACGCGATGTTACATATGATTGGTCGCATTCAAAAAGAAATCCCTAAAATCCAAGATAAGAAATTAATGTTTGATAAACAGCTGAGAAGTTTGTTATCTCTGGCAACTGCACAGGACTATAGTGATACCCTTAAAGAAAAGATGGAGACGTATCGGAAAAAGGTGGAGGTCCAAATACCACTGTGACCTGTCTGACTATACAGGGGGATATGTCTATGTATGGGAGAAGGAAGGTTTCAGCCTAAAAAAACGAGGACGCAATCCGTTTCCTAAACGAGGTGGTAAAGGGCCACGGCAACCGAATGGGGGTAATACCTCCTCTACTGATTTTTTAACATCGTCGAGGGATTCTTCCCCAACTCAGATAGGAGAACGAGAAGGAGAGGACGAAAGAGGTTCCAACAAAAAAGGCAAAAGCAGATCCGACAACGCAAACGCGAGCAAGATGAATCTACGACAGAGAGCCCAACGGGCCAACAACTAGTTGTCAATATATCACAATATACTCTTAAAGGGACTCCGAGCTCAGAAAAAAAAGGAAAGTTGTACTCACCAGGGGCTTTTTCCAGCCCAGTGCTGGTCGGGAGGTCCCACGCCGGCGTCCTGGCTCCTCTCCTTCTCCCCGCTCCGGAATGGCTGGCAGGCCACAGCCCGGGCGACACTCTCCCGAGTGTCGGGCTGCTTCTTCCGCATATGACGCGGATTACGTCACACGCCGGCCGCCTCGCGTCATCACGGCGGCCGGCGTGAAAGTACTGCGCATGCGCGAACAAAGGTGGGCTAGTATTTAATGTTGCATTTACATTTTTGTATTTACAGGGCATCTTAGTATCCAATTGTCAGCGGAGGTGGTTTTCCCCTTCCCTTCCTCCCCCCGTGATTATACAATACAATACAATACAATAACATTTGTAAAGCGCTTTTCTCCCATAGGACTCAAAGCGCATAGCTGTGTCTCAGATTAATACAGGGTTTCAGGCTGGGTTGTGTTACAGAGGAGATAGTCAGATGTTCATGAAAGCCAGACTGAAAAGGTAGGTTTTCAGTTTAGACTTAAATGTTTCCAGGGATGGGGCTGTCCTGATTGGGTATGGCAGGGAGTTCCAAAGTGTAGGGGCAGCATGACAAAAGGCTCTGTCTCCAAAGGTTTTGAGGTGAACTCTGGGGGTGACCAAGGTGTTGCGTCCTTTTGATCTAAGATTGTGGGGGGTGTGATGTAGTTGCAACAAGTCCTTCAGGTATCCAGGGCCCAGATTGTGCAAGGATTTGAATGTCAGTAAGCCAATCTCCATTTTATCGGTAGCCAGTGGAGTGAGCTCAGGATTGGTGTTATGTGGCAATGGCGGGGTTGGCTCGTTAACAGCCTTGCGGTGGCATTCTGTACTAATTGCAGGCGGCGTAAGTCTTTCTTATGCAGGCCTGTGTAGAGGACGTTGCAGTAGTCTAACCTTGATGTGACGAAGGCATGAACTAGGGTTGGAAGATCCTCTGAAGGAATTAGGTGTTTAATCCTTGCAATATTCCTTAGGTGAAAGAAGGAATGTTTCACAACATATATTATAGTACCATATTATCATACATTATAGTACTGATGCTGCTGCGAGGAAGCCGGTGGTGAGTCCTTGATTTCTGGCTGCAATGTTTATTTATGTTTACGGCGCGCTGAGCCGACTTAATAGCCGACTGTATGCTTTGTTTATGTCACCATGGTGATGAGGAGCGTGTGATTCACGCCCCCTGGTGACGTCTATATCAGGTGATGTAGTCACATGATACATACAGTCACGTGACGCTAAGACGTCATTGTGACTCTCAGGAAGCGGCAGATATCGGCGGTGACCGGCGCAGCAGCAGGTGGTAAGGTGTGCGCATATGCGCATAAATTAGCATACATTAGCATAGTTGATGGACGGTTTTCACTGTGGTCCGCCTGGGAAGGGTAGGAGGGAGGTGGGAGGATGTGGGCTGGTCTTGTGATATTATGGGATTTTCCCATTTACATGTTAAGACTGCAGTTTCCTATGTGGTCCGCCCCACCATTGCTGATTTTTAATTGGTCTAAGATGCTTGCACCTGATTGGTGCTGGGGCTCATGGACACCTATTTAAAGAGTGATTGTGTGATTTATTAGTGTGACATAATCCTATTCAGCTTGAGAAAGGTCTGAGGATCGAAACAGCGGAGCTGTCGCTGAGGGGATGATGATCCTACTATTTGAATAATAAAGAGCTATTTTTACCATTGATGGTGCTGACTTGATTGGAGGAAAAACTGATTTAAGTATCCACCAACTTACACTCAGGAGAAATTTGACCACTTGACGACCGCAGTGGTAACTCCCCCTAAAGACCAGGCTCATTTTTGCAGTGCTGGACTGTGCAGACTTTCAGCCTCCTGCACAGCCCAGCTTAGGTGTCCAGCGATTGGACTCACCTCCTTTTTTTGTCGACGGAGGGGTCCGATCGCTGTAGGCTTTGTTTATTTTATTTTTTTCAGGTGCCTCAGCGAGGCTCTCTTTCTCCCCGCCCCCTCCCTCTCCTTCCTTCCTCCCCTCTGTCATCTAATTTGGAACAGGACATCGATCCGTCCTTTTCCGCCTCTCATAGGTATCAGCCTATCATTCAATGTTTTTTTGTTTGTTAAAAAAGGTTAAAAAGTTTAAAGTAACAGCGTCCCATTGAAAAACAAAGTGTCTTTCCCCCATGGTTAAGGTTGAACCACTACCTAACTAATATGTCATCTAAACTTGGCCTTAAAATTCATGGACTCCTGTAATGGCTTCCACCCGTAGCGGATCTATGGGATTGGTAGGGTGACAGTTTGAGGACCCAGTGCTGTATAGATGCATAGCTATGCTGTTGCCTAACAATGTCTGTATAGCATTAAGGTTTGCAAACTATGCGCCATAGCGATCGTATCCAGTTGCTACAGACGCACAGACTAGTGATAATGGTACGCTATATGCACAACTAGTAATGGAATATGGCATGTATGGTATCATTTTAATAAGAACACAAATGTATTTTCAGGTGTTTTACAATTGTAGTACTTGACATGTGAAAATTAGGGAGGGTAAAACATGAAAAAAATGTGTAATTTTTGTGTTTACTCCCAATTCTCCCCAATAAGATGCCTGTAAAATTAAACAATTCTTGGAAAAAAGATTACCCAAAGCAAGCCTAGATTGTCCAGAAAAAAAACAATACATGTATAACTTTGGTGCCATGAGTAATAAAAAGTTATTGCTGTATCAATAGTGACACAGCCGAAATGCTAAAATTGTCAGGGATGTTAAGGGGTAAAAGCCCAGGAATGTGAAGTTAAAAAGGAACTAAAGTGAAAAAAACATAATTAATAAAATGTCTTATTTTTTTTACAATATTTATTTATAAATTATTAAGTCAGTATTTTTGCATTGTGAAATCTTTCCTCTCCCTGATTGGAATTCTGAAACCTATTGCAGGTGGCGACATCTTTAGTCCTGCCAAGTGATCTCTGCAGAATGTTTGTTTACTGATAGTTCTAAGCACAGAGGGACATACTGCTTGCTTGGCAGTTAGAAAGAGCAGTTAGCTCCCAAAATGCAACACGTTTCACAGACAGAAAACCACCAGGGCCAGGGGCAAATCCAGGATTTCCAAGGGGGGGGTTCCTGAAAGCGGCGTGTGGGCGTGGCCAAAACATGGTGTGGGTGGAGCCAAATACTAGCAGTTTCTAGGCTAAATTGCACTCCCCCCAGTATAGATTAGATAGGTATATGCCCCAGTATAGATTAGATAGGTATATGTCCCCCAGTATAGCTTAGATAGGTATATGTCCCCCAGTATAGCTTAGATAGGTATATGTCCCCCAGTATAGCTTTGATAGGAATATGGCCCCAGTATAGGTTAGATAGGTATATGCCCTCAGTATAGGTTAGATAGGAATATGCCCCCAGTATAGGTTAGATAGGTATATGCCCCAGTATAGATTAGATAGGTATATGTCCCCAGTATAGGTTAGATAGGAATATGGCCCCAGTATAGCTTAGATAGGAATATGGCCCCAGTATAGGTTAGATAGGTATATGCCCTCAGTATAGGTTAGATAGGTATATGCCCCCAGTATATGTAGCCAGGGGGTATATGTCCCCAGTATATGTAGCCAGGGGGTATATGTCCCCAGTATATGTAGCCAGGGGGTATATGTCCCCAGTATATGTAGCCAGGGGGTATATGCCCCCAGTATATGTAGCCAGGGGGTATATGTCCGCAGTATATGTAGCCAGGGGGTATATGTCCGCAGTATATGTAGCCAGGGGGTATATGTCCGCAGTATATGTAGCCAGGGGGTATATGTCCCCAGTATATGTAGCCAGGGGGTATATGTCCGCAGTATATGTAGCCAGGGGGTATATGTCCGCAGTATATGTAGCCAGGGGGTATATGTCCGCAGTATATGTAGCCAGGGGTTATATGTCCCCAGTATATGTAGCCAGGGGGTATATGTCCGCAGTATATGTAGCCAGGGGGTATATGTCCGCAGTATATGTAGCCAGGGGGTATATGTCCGCAGTATATGTAGCCAGGAGGGGGATATGTGCCCAGAATGTATATGTAGCCAGCAGGGGGATATGTCCCATATGTAGCCAGAATGGCTGGCTTCCAAACATTCCACCCGGCTGCTGCACTTGCCTGAGGGGACGCTCGCATCACTACTCCAAACGAGCCTCACTTCTCCAGGCAGCCTGCCCTCTCCACGGACGGTCTGGACTTGAAGTGTCCAATCATGGCCAGGGGGAGGAGCGCGGGCCGGCCGCATGGCGTGGTGACGTCACGTCAACCGGAAGGTAGCCATGGAAACCAGTGGGACGCCATCACCGGCCGCCGCCGCCGCCGCCGATAAGGTAATGTATCTGCTCTGGGCCCCCCGCTCTAGTCAGAGTCCTCCTCGCGGCGCCGCACACAGATATGAGCAGGTGGCAGCTGCGCATCTGTGGCTGCCGCTGCTCAGATTTAGAGGAGACATGCGAATAATCTGACTTCCGGTCTTGGTGCAGGGGGGTGTTCTGTACACCCGGAACAACCCCTTCCGTGCGCTTCTGATATGTCCCCAGTATATGTAGCCAGGGGGTATATGTCCGCAGTATATGTAGCCAGGGGGTATATGTCCGCAGTATATGTAGCCAGGGGGTATATGTCCGCAGTATATGTAGCCAGGGGGTATATGTCCCCAGTATATGTAGCCAGGGGGTATATGTCCGCAGTATATGTAGCCAGGGGGTATATGTCCGCAGTATATGTAGCCAGGGGGTATATGTCCGCAGTATATGTAGCCAGGAGGGGGATATGTGCCCAGAATGTATATGTAGCCAGCAGGGGGATATGTCCCATATGTAGCCAGAATGGCTGGCTTCCAAACATTCCACCCGGCTGCTGCACTTGCCTGAGGGGACGCTCGCATCACTACTCCAAACGAGCCTCACTTCTCCAGGCAGCCTGCCCTCTCCACGGACGGTCTGGACTTGAAGTGTCCAATCATGGCCAGGGGGAGGAGCGCGGGCCGGCCGCATGGCGTGGTGACGTCACGTCAACCGGAAGGTAGCCATGGAAACCAGTGGGACGCCATCACCGGCCGCCGCCGCCGCCGCCGATAAGGTAATGTATCTGCTCTGGGCCCCCCGCTCTAGTCAGAGTCCTCCTCGCGGCGCCGCACACAGATATGAGCAGGTGGCAGCTGCGCATCTGTGGCTGCCGCTGCTCAGATTTAGAGGAGACATGCGAATAATCTGACTTCCGGTCTTGGTGCAGGGGGGTGTTCTGTACACCCGGAACAACCCCTTCCGTGCGCTTCTGAGGGCCATGGTCCTGACAGTACACTGTGGGAGGGGTTTCACCACAATATTAACCAGACAGATGTCCCTGATGATCTATTTGAGAAAAAGTAAAGGTTTTTCATGGAAAAGGGGTGTAGGCTACTGATTGCTAGGAATTTAAACCTGGGTTAAAGTTCCTCTTTAAGATATTGTTATTATTAAAAAGTGTTTTACAATTCTCCATATGTCAAAAATCCCAAAACTTGTGAATATAGCACTTCAGTTTCGTATACGTTGAATAGTTGTGCTCCATCTATATATGGATTGAGCCTAATAGTCTATGTAGAGTTAACTCCCACCCAAAATACTCATGTTTAGTTTGGCCAAAGAAAACTTTGAATGTAGAGTTATTCAGTATATTTTTAGTCCCTTCCATGTAATATTTGAAATTTCTTGAAATTGGGGAAATACAATATTCCACGGTTTAAATACAAGTGCATGTGTTTATATTTTACTTTGATTATTTTGAATGTGACCCACAAAGTTCTACCATTTTCAAGCATCACTGAAACATGTATAAATGTAAATCCAGCAAACTTTATAGAGGTACCTGAAAGAATCCGGGAGGCATGGGTCCACCAGGCATTCCATCATTTGGAGGCATGTTACCCATAACCGGACTGGGAGCAGCTGCTGCACTCTATAAGAGAGGAGAAAATGTTACATTAATATAACCATACTGTTAAAAAACATTGAATTATTACACTTCTCACTATGGGCATAATTTACTAAGGTCAAAGGCCTTAAGTCATGAGGTAAATCTGGCCTAGATATTTTTTCAAGTCCTACCCAGGTTACAGGAGACCATAACAGCCATTGTTAAAGGTTAATGACGCATCAGTCATGCAACTGCAGTCGCATGTGCAGAAATAATGTTTTTTTGTAATAAAAGCTTATTTAAAATGTTCAGTGCATAGGCATATACTGTATGTGTCTGCTATCATGATCTTGCTATAGAGCTAAACGTTTAGCAATCCTCATTACAGCCTGTTGTGACCCAAGTAAGGGTTGTAAACATTTGTGACTCAATAAAAAATTATTAACAAAATCCTCAGACCAGGTTAACAGGATCGCTTGACATGTCCATTGATCTCCAGCCCTAGAGAACTTCAGTACATTAGGTCTTATGATTCAGGTTGACTGACTTATGAATACTGCAAGTAGATTCCTGTAATTTCCTGTAATTTTTACTGATTTTCAGTCTAACAAGTCATAGCAGTATACATGAATTACCCTTCCATAGCAGACACCATACCAAAAATGTAAAAAGAAAACTACAAAAAATCATGCTGCTAACCATGTGCATCTTTAAATACTACAATTGATATGTTGTAATTGTAATACATAAGCATCCTCTGAAGGAAATGAGAAAACCTTAACAAACACGGCAAAAGCATACGTTGGCTAGTGGTTTCAAATACAGAGGTGCAACAACACATGAAACAACTATTGAAAATTATTAGTGTACATATTATTTGTGATCTGGTCAAAGGCTACAACAACTTGAAATGAAAATTGCCAGAGCAGTAATTTGTCCTTCTCCACTGAGACCCTTTCCCAATTCCCTAAAAAGGTCCCCTGCTCTCCATGTGGCAATCTTATTTTGGCTAAGATCCAGGTTTGCCATAATGGATACTGCAGTCACTCAAAGTAAATTATTGCAAAAGTGAATGACTTGTCAATGTGACTGGTGGGCCTGAGATGTCATAGTGATACGTCAAATGATGTAAACATTTCTTAATTCACCAGCTGGTGAGTACTTTAGTGAATTAATCATTAAGCAAATCTGCTGTGGAAATGGATTATCCGAGGAGTTGCTTTTTTGACTTATCCAAAGCAAGTTCCTATTCTTGCACACATTATCCTGTAGTTTTCTATAATACCATGATAAATTGCTTCACTAAAGCAATTATTACAGTTTTCCTTTAGTTGGAAAATTAAGCAGAATATACATTTGCTATCTGTCCTGTGTTCTGCATTGACGGGCAATACACAAAGTTTTTGTCATTATCTCGCATCCACCTGGCTCCAGCAAAGGATTGGTGGTTTCCAGTGTTTGGCATGGACGGGTGCTTGGCCCTGTACGTGTGTTTGGCATCTCTGCAGGTCCCGCAGGCTCACACAGACAAACTACCCCTGGCGTTGCCGGGTGAGAGGGACACTCGGTGCTCTACGGCGCCGCCCCTGAACCAGGAAGTGGTTGACTGGTCCTGAGTCAATCACTAGAGGCAGGCTCGGCATCCATTGTCTGGCCACTGTGGGGAGATCTTGTGATTGGTGCACTGCAGTATAAAAGTCTAGTTGGCGCAGTTGTTAGTTGCCTGTGATAGCATGAGGTTGCTAGAGCTAGATGCTGGGCATTCCTTGCCATAGCTTAATCATTGTCTGAATCCTTGCCTGAACTTTGCCTGTTTATTGACCATTCTATTGCCTGCTGTCTGGACCGACTCTTGCCTGTTTTACCATTCTTTGGTCTCATCCCTGTATCTATCTGATCGTATGTGTATGACCTTTGACTTGCTGACTATGAGATTGTTCAAGATTAGGATTGTCTGTCATTTGATACATGTGTATGACATTTGGCTCGCTGACTATGAGATTGTTCATGATTAGGAATGACTGTAATCCAATCTGATACATGTGTATAAAAGTGTAGTCCCTACACTTTTATATTATAACTGTGAATATTCAGATTGTATATCCAACCAAATTCTTTACTCTCATTGTTCTTCAAGTGCAGTTATGCTCTCTGCTGCCTGGCAATCATGCACTCATAAGCGTGGGCTTTGAAACCAAGGAAAACTATTGAAAAAGAAATCTGAAGGGGTTTAAAGTACTGAGGGTTGTTTGCAGGTAATATGCACAACCAGAGTCATGTGAATCTCGGCAATGTGATTTCCCTACCCGTGCAGATATCCAAAAAACATCTAAGGACAAGTTTGAGAAGCACTTATATAAACACACAAGATATTTTATTTAAGCATATCTTTCAGCTGAAGACATCCTCTCCGGGGGAAATTTTTGGCATGCAAACACTGAAAGACGGAAGTGTTTAACCAAAGTTGTGTCCTGTTACTATGACAATGTCTGACTTCCATCCATTTATCAATCTTGGCAAAGAATTCACATTCCATGAACTGCAAGTACTACCATTTAATACTGTGTGTTCCCCTCAATTTGAGAGGTGGCCAGCTCACACGGCAAATGCTTAATTTAAAGAACTGTACTGTAGCTGAAGTACCAATTACCCAGCTATAGGAGTAACTATAGCCACAGTACATCAAATACATATGCCTATGTATTAAAGGCTAACTGAGTTTTGGAGAACACCAGGGGAGCTTAGGGAAACTGGCATGTGTATAGGGGGTAATATAATACATTTGAGAAACGATGCTCTACTTGGATGCTTTGAAAGTTATCAGCACATTGATTATTACAACAGAGGTATCAGAAGAGGGATTGATTTTTATTATCATGATTCATGCATTTATATATCTTTCATATCACTGGATGCCCCTCACAATCTTCTCTCAATCTTCTCCCTACTATAGACTTTGTGTAATGTCCCTGTAATGGTGCCCATACACGGTACAATAACAACGTTCAATTTTCCAGTTTATTCAACCAAAATGATGAATGGAATGAAAGTTTAAAAGAATCCTTTTTTTATCAAGAAAAAAAAATCGATTATCCTGTTTTTTCAAATAAAAATTTGATTAGACATGTTGGAAAAATTGTTATTTTCGATCTAACAAAATAATCAAACAAAACTATCTAAGCGAAAGAAACTGAAAAAAATTGTACCATGTATGGGCACCATTAGGCCTACCAGATTCCCTGCCTCCGTATCAGTCCTTATGCCCCAATCTCCTCCGCTGTCTTTACCTTGTGTGGGGCGTCCCCAGTCAACCGAGGGATGACAAGTACTTCGTACCAGCACCTGGTTACACCCAGGCCTTAATATGTGCAAGGTATAAAGATTGATCAGGAGGAAATAGAGATACTAGCAGAACCTACAAGGCAAAAACAGGCAATGAAGGAGCAGAAACGTTGTCGTTCACGCAGGGGTCATACACATGAGATCAATGTAAACACATTGGCAAAGAGTGGTTGAGTACAAGCAAAAGGTCAGTCCAGGTGGCAATCTTCAACATAATCAGATCAGGCAGCAATATGGCGAAATCAAGATCCAGGCATAAGGGCATGTACAGGGAGCAATCATAGGACGGTCAGAATACAAAGCAAGGTCGGTTTCCAAAGATCAATCACAGAAGCGCAACTAGCAGCAGCTAACGCTATCACGGGCAAGGGTACAATGATCAGAGCAGGCTTATATACAACAACAGATCACACCTCCCAGCAGCGATCAGAAACCACACCCTGCTGATCACTCACGAGCAATGAGCAGTGATCTGCAGCAATCAGCATCTGCAACGTAATGCATAGGAGGAGGTGAACATCCTGTCCGTCTCTTAGTACGCACATCCTGAGCGGCTTTCTGCATATTCAGTGCCAGAAACTGTGTCTTGCAAAGTCTGTTTACTGGAACAGCCAGACTTTGCAGAGAGCATTTCTGCAGGTGAGCTGGGGATGCCTTTTGAAGAATTCAAGCTTTCAGATTGGCTTTCTGGGATGATATTTTGATATTTTGTTTGAAAATACATTAACGTTATATTTTTGGAGTGGGAGAAGAAACCCACAAGGAGAACCTACAAACTCAATACAGATAGTGTCCTAGCCAAGATTTACGAGCGTGCTATCCACTACAACACACCATGTACATTTTGATACATTGATTTTACCATGAGGTGTCTAATGTCACTGCATACAGCATATTTTATGAAATCTAATGAGGGACTGGACAATTCTTCACTGGAGGTTTGCTTACAAGTCAGACAGTATGATGCTTCCCAAATACATTCTGGTTTTAATCCCTGTTTCAATAATACTTGTACCGAGGAGAACAACAAAAAAAACAAACACAAAAACAGGACTCTTATAAAGGGGTATAATTATTTATTGGAACGCAGGACAGCCTGTTGTCTAAAACAGGACACTGAACTGACCTCATTGCTGTTAGGGTTTAAGATAGGCAAGCTTAGGTTAAAAACAAAAGAATAAGTCCATATATCCCTTACTGGTTGTATTCTCTCTTGGGAACTCTATTTACCAGATCCATGTGCTACTACAGGTCATGGCTTTGTTCCATCCATCCTTGCAGAATTGAGTATTACTATCCACTCATTCTATTGCATTTATATAAAGTAAATCTAAAATGTAACAGAATTAATAGAATGAATGTATGTAGTAGACAGGCAAACCTGAAAACTCAAGTGCAGAGATTTCAATACCAGAGACTGCGTGAGACATAAGAAACCATTCAGTGGCTTCATGCATCACAAGTTTGTATATTGACTCCCTTTGTAATATAGCTATAGCTGATGCTGTGGGAAGGTAGCGCACAACAATTTTACCAGTACTAACGCCAGGGGAGGACCCACCCGCTACTCTATTAGCCTCATGTGCAAGTTTCCCCAGTAATGCGTGTGCCACTAGTTCAGACGGACCTTCGGAGGCGTTGCGTTCGTTGGCGTTGCGTTAGTGATGCATTCAGGCTTTCAGCAGTGTTCGCGTTGCATTCGGATGCGGTCGGGTTTTTTCCTCCCCTAGGGGGACATTACCCGTCTCGGTTAACCACCCCTGGTAGCTACATGTAGCTTCCAGGGGCTCCTTGAACGCCAGGGAAAATCGGGACCCGAGCGCCGGGTTCGTGTAACGCACATGAAAGCTTGGTACAAATGCTCCTATTCACTTGAATGGGAGCGTTTAACGCCAAGCCCCGAACGCTGGCGGTAAACACTGCACAAGCGTCCGTCTGAACCAGCCCTAACTGAAAATAAAAATATGAGAATATTTTTTTTCCTACCAATGTTCTAGTAATTACCCCTACTACACAACCAATTCATGATATCACATTTTTTTTTCGCTTCAGTGTCTCTTTAATAAAGGATACATCCTTTCAAATGTCCTTATCTTATATACCAGTATCAAGATTCATTAAACTTTTCAACTGTAAGTAACAATAAATGTATTGTTTTTAATTCACTATAGCAAGTGGCATGTTTTTTCCCTATTTCCAGGGACTGCCATCACATTTAGAATACTATCATAGCTATACAATTCATTTAGACCTGCTGTTTTCATTCCACTGTGGGCTTTCAAAATGATGTCTGCTAGAGCACCTGTTTTTTTTTGTAATATTTTTGCACAGCATTTATGTAGCTTTTCAGTGGATATAATGAGCTCCTAGCCTATGCTGTTATGCTTATTTATAGCAGTGTATCTTTTATTATGTTGCAGCTATGTTCAGTGTATCTCATCAGACCTGGATAACAAGGGGTTAAGCCGCTTAAAATTCAGATATTGCTTCACTGCCGTCATTGCTCCTCTATCACCTCCTTCTCTGCTTCCACATTGCATCGGCCAAGGGAGAAAAGTACCTTGCTCAGCAAAGCCTCCTGCATATCAATGAGCTTAGCTTCAGCAGAGAGAGAGAGGGAGCGCACAGAATGCTGCAGTAGAGGAAGAGATGTAAAATAAGAGGGGAGTGAAACAAAAGCCAGTGGTTGGGGGGCATAAGGAACAAGAGTTATAGGGTAGATTAGGTACACTATAGGAAAAGAGAAAGCATACATTTGTGCAATGTTGTGAAGGAGGCAATGTTACAAGGATGGAAAAAGAAACACATCACAAGTGAAAATGGTCTGCATTTCATGAAAAGAGATATTTTTATTTTGCCTATTTCAATGGCAAATAAATGTTTCTTTTTTTAAGTCCTCCCATCTTTTAATGCATGTGAAAATACATTTGCATAATTTAGCAATGTACAATATTTTGCAGGTTGCATGTCTGTACTTGCTGCAATAAATACACTGCTTTTACCTGCCTAGCTGCATCCTGTAGTTCCTATTCTTGTTGAGATAACAGTGCAAATTTACTGGACAAAAAGCTGTCCAGACTCCCCCCCTACCCAATCACTCTGAAGGTGCGTACACACATGCGACTATAATCATTTGAAACGATCGTTTCAAACGACGATCGTTTAAAAAAAATCAGCCAACGACCATTAAGTCTAACGACGGACGAGCTAGATCGTTAAAAACGAACTATCTAGCTTGGCGGATTTTTCCCAACGACGATCGTTAGCAAACTTAGTACATCTTTGGAAACGGTCGTTCGTACTAGGCTTGACATGCGCATTTCACTATTTCTCCATGGAACTTTTCATTTTTATGCGCAGGCGCAATAGGTGCTTTTACGTGATGTAACGTTCGTTCTAACGATGTGATCGTTACACACCTTTTAAAATTAACTTTGCTTAGGTCGTTCTTTCGTCAATTAAAAGTTCGTTCGTCGTTAACAACGAACGATAGTTGTCGCATGTGTGTACGCAGCTTTAAGGTGGCCACACACCATACCATTTTCTAAATATCTGTTCAATTCAAGAATAGCAATCAATTTTTCTGACTGATTGTAACAATTTCAAAATCTGACCAATGTACCACACACATAGCCTCAATTTTTCCCTAATCATAAATAAAATAATTGAAAGCTCAGAAAATTTTTTGGGGAACTGTACATCAAGTAATTGACAAACCATCACACCCTATACAATTCTTGATAAAGTTGGTTTGAAATTTCCATCATGTCCAAAAATCTAAAAAAAAACCGGAAATTCAATCGGATTTATCGATCGAAAACAAAGAAAATCTCTCGAATTGGTGAAAAATTGGATCTTTTACTTGTATGGTGTGTATTTTATGTGTAAAGGTGGCCACCTTTACACATAAAATACAGAGGAGCTCAAAGGAAGGAGCCACCCGCCTTTTCCCTTTGAGCAAAGAATATTTTACTCACTTTGGCCTGGTGCACACCAAAAACCGCTAGCAGATCCGCAAAATGCTAGCAGATTTTGAAACGCTTTTTCTTATTTTTCTGTAGCGTTTCAGCTAGCATTTTGCGGTTTTGGCAAGCGTTTTTGGTGTAGTACATTTCATATAATGTTACAGTAAAGATGTTACTGAACAGCTTCTGTAACAAAAACACCTGCAAAACTGCTCTGAACTGAAGTTTTTCAGAGCGGTTTGCGTTTTTCCTATACTTTACATTGGAGGCAGAAACGCCTCCGCAATCCAAAAAATGCCTCACCCCGGGAGTATGCGTTTCAGCAAAACGCCTCCCGCTCTGGTGTGAACCACCCCATTGAGATACATTAACCAAGCGTAACTGCAGCCACAAGCGGCCGCAAAAACACCGAAAAACCCGCTCGGTGTGCACCAGCCCTTTCTCCCCGGGCTGAAATATTAACTCTGGGTTACAAGAACTTTTCCAAAAGGAAGGGCTACATCAAATACGAAAACTAAGTCCCTTAGTTACTTTTACCAACAACAGAACTATCTGGAAAGATAAATTAGAGTTTTAACCTAGTCCCCTGAACTTAAAATAGTAATCAAAGTGAAGACAGGGAAAATTACCATTTATTTTGTTCTAATGAACCATGCTAAATACATAAAAAAAAGTCAAAGTAAACTAACCATGCATGTAAAAATGAGAATGCTGTAAAATTCCTTTTGATATATAGTAATTATTGAAGTTTCTAAAAACTATTTTGGTCCAGTTGCAGAAAACTTTTATCATGAGTTATCACCATCTTTCTCTAACTTTTTCTATAAGGCCTCTTTCACAGTGGGACGTTGCGTTTGATGCGACGTTAAAGTCACACAACGTGCCCCTAATGCAGCGCATGTAGGTTATAAAATTGGACGTTATTTTGTACTACGTTATATGTCTCTTTGTGCGCTGTTTTCATTGCATACTGATGGGACGAAAACGGCGCATGCATTACATTTATAAAAAAAAAAAATAATTACTGAGCATGTGCAACACACATAACGCAGCAAATTCATTGCTAAATGCACAGGATGCAGCACTTTCTAAATATTGCTACACGTTACACAGAACACAACGTGTGCACTGTGAATTTTGCACAGTTTTTGCATTGCTGTGCATTAGCCTGCGTTGGAACATTTTCTAACGTGCGACTTTAACGTCGCACTGTGAAAGAGGCCTTAATCATCTTTTATAGTTGTCCAGATAGGAGCCGCTGAAGTCTATGTGGACGCGTATTGACTTCCAGTATCGTTACGGTTAAGGGGAACAAGTGTTCCTGGTCAAAAGGTTCCTGGTCAAAAGGTAAAGTTAAAGTATAAAAAAAATAAAATAAATACATTATATATTTATTAAAATCTTATTAGACCCCCACCCTCTCCCGTAGCTACAAAAAAGTAACAGTTTAAAAAAAAAGTGACAGTTTTAAAAAATACATCAATAGTTACCTTAGGGTCTGAGCATTTTAAATATGTATGTAATTAGGGTATATTACTATTATTTTAGTAATACGGGCCTTGGAATTATTGATAGGGTTGAAAACAGAAAAAAATACACCATTATTTCCAAATAATACATTGTCGTCATACATTATACTTGGAACATAATTTAAATGTTGTGATGGCGGGCAAATAAAATGTGAGGCTTTTATTTACAGTACCATTGTTTATTTTAAAACTATAGGAGATGAAGTGGAGAAATTGTGTATTTTTTATTTTTTTCTTGTTAAAAAACTACTCACACAGTTCATTTGGCACAAAAAACCTCCTCGGATAAGATATAACGCACTAACCCTATCTAAATCCCAAGGGGGCTTAGCTGTCCCTGACCTTAAAAAGTACCACACTGCAGCCTCCCTGGTCAGACTGGTGGACTGGCACAGACATTCTGAACATAAACGATGGGTGCAACTGGAGTCAGATATGATGGGATCTGACCTACTCAATCTTCCCTGGTCCTCCCCTAAAGTCTCCACAGGCTTTATTTCACTACAATCTACGCTTTTAGCACTCTCTAAATCACGCAAGGACCCGGATATCTCACCTTGGCCGACCCCACTAGTCCCTCTCTTAAACAACCCTTTGTTTCCTCTAGGCTGCAACCTTAGAGGTTACCAGCACTGGAGAACGGATCCACCTTTAAGGGCTAAGGATCTTATAACTCACTCAAATTGGACACCTTTGGCTGACCTGCGTTCAGTGAGGGGAACCCCGTCCCTAGATTCATGGAGCCTATCGCAATTCCAGCACTTTTTGCGCGCATTAGGCACAAGGGATCAGCTGTCTCGCGACCTTACACCTTTTGAATCCATGTGCCTAGGTAAAGGCAAAGTGGAAAGGTCTCTCTCACAAATCTACCAACTATTGGGCTCAGATGAGTCTTGGGCCCTACAACTTAAGAGCAAATGGGAGGCAGATCTGGGTTACAACTTTACTACTGAGCAATGGCGAAAGATACTATTACTAAATCAAAAATCCTCCATTTCTGCAAGGATTCAAGAATCAAATTATAAACTTTTGAGTAGATGGTACTTGACCCCTGCAAAACTTCATGTGAGATACCCAGCGGCTGATCCACTGTGCTGGAGATGTGGTCTGGAACGGGGTACACTTCTTCATATTTTTTGGAAATGCCCACTCATAACCCCCTTTTGGGAAGCTGTACAAAAATATATCAAGACACTTACAGATGGTGACCCTAACCCAGACCCTTCCTATTATCTCCTGCACCACACCCCTAAACCAGTTAAAAGATTTAAAAAATCCCTCACTAAACACCTTATCCAGGCGGCTCGCATACTCATCGCCAGACACTGGAAATCCGTTACTCCACCCACAATCCCAGAATGGCTTAGTGAAGTCCAATCAATCAACCAAATGGAGTCCATGACGCATGCTCTACATGGTAGGGAAGAGGCGCACAATAAGACGTGGGTACATTGGCACATGTTTTTAGAAACTCAAGAATACAGAGACGCAATGTCTATTACCTGATACTCACCCCCTGGTTGTTCTTCTTCACCATAGCTCAGATAGCCACATATTATCTGGACACAGATGGAGTTCTGGTACTGATGGGATGCCCCCAAACTCTTCTATCCTCTTCTTCTTTCTACTAAACACCTTATTTCCTATCTCACTTTCTTTTTCTTTCTTCTTTCTTCTTTTTTCTTTTACTACTTCTCTACCCTTAGATCTTGGAGTTGCAGATTTTTGAATTCAGCGTGCTCAGCCGGTTCTAGATGCACTCGGCACACTGGACCCGGGAGCTGGGGGGTGGGAGGGGGCCCCCCCTCTGGAGTATGTGCGGCTCCCTTTCCGTAAGCATATGCACTAATTTTACTGGGTCCCTGGCAGTATGACCCCCTTTGGGCTCTGGGGACCATGGTTTATCCACAATTTTCTCTCATCCTTTTTTCTGTGCTTGTGGGAACGGAGGTCTGCGACGACCTAGTCTTATATAAATATCTTCCTCTCACCCCCTTTGGGGGGGGGCCCCTTCACATCACCCCAAGAATATACTATATTCTATATGTACGCACTATATACGGAGTCACTGGCTGACCACTATACTTGCATTATTCCTTGGTCTACATTATGTACCGGATATTTGCTGACACTCCTGATGTAATGTCCACTTTTTGTTATTATGCATATTTTACTCCTGGAATGTTTGTACAATTTCCTTGCCTTATATATTTGAAAAATAAAGAGTCTTTAAAAAAAAAAAAAAATGCATAGAAAGTAAAGTAATTACTAAAAGCAAAATCAGCCCAAAAAAGCCTAAGGGCCCATTCACACTTAGAAGCTCAAAACGCCGGCGATTTTTGCAGGCGTTTTGCGGGAGTGATTTTTTCATGATTTCACGCGGAAAAATCACTGGACAGTGCAGTGATTTCTCCACGATCGCGTTTAGCGCTTTTATAGCACTGAAATGCGATCGCCGGGAATTAGCCTCAAAATGGTGCAGGCTACGCATTTGCGTTTCGCGATTTTGGGCGATTTGCGGCGATTGCTGCAAATCGCCCAAGTAAGAACGGGTCAATAGGGTTTTATTACACTAGTGCTTTCAAAAGCGCTAGCGTTTGAGTGCATTGACGAAATCACCAGCAAAACGCTCAAGTGTGAATGGAGCCTAAGTCGTGCCGAAATAAAACAAGATATAGTAGATAACTTATGTGTCATGAGTAGTGATAAAGTTATTGGCAAATGAATGGGAGGAGCATCACAGGGTACAATTTCTTCCAAGATAAAAACAACCTGCAGGCTGAAGTGGTTATAAATGCATATCTGTTATCATGAAATTAGTCCCAGCTGGGAATGTTGCTTAGTGCAAAAATCATGAGCGAATCCAGTCGCCTAGGGAAAATGACAGTGCTGTGCAATAGAGAGAAAGTGCTCTGTGCAATGAAATATGAGCAAATCAGATCGTCAATTAAGAGAGGCAGAGCTGTAAAATCAAGGCTAAGAATGAATAATGAATAACTAACCACACCACTGGAAATAGCAAACGCACAACCCAAGTAACCACCACCTAGATGTGAAATAAGGAGTAGGAGAAACCATGAGAGAGCCAACAGTATCAGAATATTAGTGCAAAAACCAATATGAGACCTTACCAGGAGGGAGAGTGAAGTGCTGCTATGACCACCACGTGTTGTGGCAAATTGTGATAGGTGCTATAGCAATGCACCACAACATGTGGTTTCTTCAAAGGTTTGTGGCTATGGAGTGCCGAATCTGACCCATATAAATAGGAAGTGAGGACAAGCGTGGCCCCACTGTATCCGCCCGGTTGCCATGTTATCATGGCAATGCAGATGCTCATTGGCTTCAGTGTGATGCAAGGGGGATGGGCAAACCCTGGCATTGAAGCAAAAGCAAGGAGATACAAGTATATACAATACAAGTTTCACTAGCATTGTATGGCAAATTTTACATTGTTCCATGTGTTTCTTCATATATATATATATATACATTATATATATATATATATATATATATATAAATACTAGATTGCCCTGCAATGTTTTAGTGGAAAGTAATGCTCATATGGTATACCCTTGCATATCCTTGCTTTTGTTTTAATGCTGAAGTTCTATTGAATATTAATATTGAATACTGTTGGTTTGGTGCAGTGCTACGGTGTTTGGCATTTAGCAATGACCATTTCTGCACATTCCAGTGTCACTCATAGTTGTGGAATATGTCATTTATAGTTTGATGGTGCTTGTCCAATACGAGGTAAAACTGAAAATTAGACCCTCACAAGGAACCACTGCTGGCTGCACCCCCACTGGGTTTTGCCCCACAATACCTGCACAGGGCCAGAAAACAATTGTGTTTGGAGTCAAGAAGCTTTTGTTTCTTGTCCTACAAACTGATTGCTTTAAAACACAGTTTATTGTATTTATTCAATCCTTTCTCAAATTATGCTTTAATTATTATAGATGCAGTCATTTTTGTTGTAATGAATACAAACACAACTTAACATATCTGGCCAGTGTTAGTGTTTAGAATATAATGGCATTTACTGATAAAACCTAAGGCAGAATATCTAGTACCCATAGTGGGCAGTCATCTTTCAACATTCATCTTCTCTCAGTATAATTTTAAGATTTGAATCAAATGTGAAGCAACATTTTGGCCTTGATTCATAAAGCATTACCTCATGCGGTAATGCTGAAAACAGCAGACTTTCCCGACCACTTAGCAAAGTGTCAATTCATAAAGGCTGTTACCGCATAAGAAGCTGACATTACCGACAAGGGAGATAAATTACCGACTTGGCTGTAGTTACCGCCAACACATGTCAGTAAATTGTCAGCAAATGTCAATTCATAAAGCCTGCAACAAGCGCTAAGCCTGGCGGTAGTTACCGACACCTCTAGTGAGGTGTTAACAAGTTACCGACAGCTCTGACAGCTCTGATGAATGCAAAGTGCAGAGAGCCAAAGTCTGTTTGAGTCATCAGTGGAGAGAGCCAGAGAGCCGTCTGTGTGAGTCATTTGAGCAGGCAGGGAAAGACTGTGTGACTCATCTGTCTGAGTCATCAGTGGAGAGAGCCAGAGAGCCGTCTGTGTGAGTCATTTGAGCAGGCAGGGAAAGACTGTGTGACTCATTTGTCTGAGTCATCAGTGGAGAGAGCCAGAGAGCCGTCTGTGTGAGTCATTTCTGCAGGGCAAAGAGAGAATTGAGACACTGCTCTACTCTACCGCTTAATGGGCTGTGGTAATTTACCGACCTCCAAGGGCAGCTGGGGAAATCTTTATGAATTAGCACACAGACCGGGAAAATACAGAGTGCGGTATTTTCCTGACAAGATTTTTTTATCACACTGCTTTTTATGAATCGAGGCCTTTGTATTTGTTCTATTTTTATATTTTCAAGCATCTCCATTGTCCATTGATATACTGTATAATGCACATCTATTTTCAACAGATGCACATGGAAGATAATTTATTATAATTACCTTGCAATGAAGTACTGTGAACTTCATTGATCTGTTCTGTAAAGTGAACCTGTCGTAAGAAAAAATTTATTAAAGTACACCTTGCTCTAGAAAAGAGTTCTCAAATAAGACAGACAACTTACAAAGTAGGTGTCCACATTACCTTTAATGTCCTGTGCAAAAATGAATAGCTAACACGGATTTACAACAATTTTCTGTTTACTTTAAATCTATCCAGGAGAACAGATGCCTCCCTTTCACAAACAAAGAAGTAATAAGAAACTGTTTCTAATATGACCAGTAGTTGTTTCAGATAGCAGGCTCATACACACAATCAACTTAATGCACAACCAACATGACCAACCACACAACAAGTTTACCTGGCAAGTACATATACACACCCAACCAACTAAACAACCAACTCACTAATGGCCCATCCTCACGGGCTACAAATGTCGCCGCGGCTCGCGCGTGTTACAGCTTCCGCCGCATCAGTTGCCAGGTCCCTCCGCCGTGTGTATGCGAAGGGACCTGGCGACGAGCTGTCGCCAACCTGTCGCGCACACGCTCACGTGTGCTGGCGACAGGCCAAAAAGTTGCCCGTGAGTATGGGCCATTAAAGTGGATCCGAGATGAACTTTTACGCATTGCATAATTGTGTTCCTTTCCTATTGTTTATAGGGCATTCCTCAAGCCAAATACTTTTTTTGTGTTAATACTCTAATTCCCTATAAACTAAAGAAGTCACGCCCACAGGTTTTCAGAGAGCCAAGGCACTTTCAGACAGTAGCAAGGGCTCATGGGAGCTCAGCCTGGGCAGGAGGAGGGGGAGGTATTACTAGCCAGAGATTTCAGAGGCAGAGGGGAGGAGGGGGATTAGGTTTTTTTTCTCAAGATGCAGATAAGCCTGCTTCTGTGTAATGTTTACAAACAACATGGCTGCTGTCATTGTATCACAGGAATAATCAATCATATTCTATTAAAGCAGTATGCAGCTAGATTTGCTGTGTAAACTATCTAAACTTTAGATAAGATATATAGACAAGTTACTTGTTATAGTTAGTTTTTCATCTCGGATCCGCTTTAAATTCTATACGTGCAAGCTAAATGACAAACTGAACATGTCCGTATTCAAAAACAACAAAGGTATTCAAGAGACTTGTACACATGTTTAAACCTGCATGATAGTTGGGTAGATTGATCCACGGGTTGGATCTCGAAAACAATCTGTTATCAGATAGTGATCTGGTTGTGTGTCAGCCATACACATCCAACTTATCTTCCAACAGAGTTTAGGATATAGTTGGACAGATTGTTGGTACGTGTGAATGAGCCTCAAGGTAACTGTGTATATTAGGAAGAAAAGTCCAAGGAATCCTCGCTTCAGTGGCAGATATTAATCTAAAGGACACTGTCTACACCAAGTTTGAATCCTCTCCAATGTTTGTTTGGGTTTCTTCCCACAAGTTCAAAAACATATTGGCAGTTTAACCTAAATCCCCCCCCCCCCCCCCGACCCCAAATTGGAGCTAAACTATGGTAGGGAATATGGCTATAATGGAGAAAAAACTAAATGTCAGTGCTATAAAATGCATAACAAAAACAGTTGTTTTAATTTGGAGTATATGTTAAATAAAGGTTCGCTTTAATGTGAAATATTTTTCTGACTATATTCACCATATGTATACTTAAGTATTTTTTTTTTACTTTGAAATTATACATGCACACCAAAGGGATTCCACAAGCTGGGCAAATGCTATAATTTGACTTTCAACCAAAGTTCCTAGCTGTTTGATATAATATGGTGACAGACGTATATAATATTTATGAGTAAGCACCTTTCAAAAAAGGAAAAATGAAAGTATGTTTGAGTGCCGTACATTTTCCTAAGTGTTCGCACTGAGCGAAAAAAACATGGCTGAATATAATACCAGTCATTTGCTGGCTGAACCAAGTTCTTATTACAAAAGACATCCAGCAACTCATTTGTTTTAAAATTTTAGCTGTTTGGATATGTATTTATGGCTTATCCATCCTGAATAGATGACATGTTTGAAGTGAGTTAGTATTCACACTAGTACAGGATAAAGTCAACTACAGGATAAAGTCAAATGCTACAGGATAAAGTCAACTTCCTATGACATTATTAAGCTCAAATTTATGACCAATGAATACAAATGTGGTATGATAACTAAAGAGTGCATTGGAAGTGTAGGATACAAGCTTTTACTCAGATCATAGTGTTGGATGAAGAAGACAACACTTCTTCCAAAGACGAAGCCCCTTGTCAAACAAGAATTGGGGTTTGAGTAAAAAAAAAAATCCACAAGCTCAGCAGTGTCCAAAGCCATACTGGAAAGGTGTAACAGATCCATACTCTCGCAATGGGCCCTTTTACCAACATTTGCTGCTTACAGTATCTTTGAGTTGTAGTACAATGCAAGTCCACACCTTTTCCTGCACAGCGGATTTTCCATGAACACAATACAACACTATGGTAACATGTAGGGTACTTATTGACTGTAATTATTGTAGTTATTCTTGGATATGTTGCTGCCAGAAGTTATTTTTCACTCTAAACGCAGGGCCGGATTTGTACTTTCCAGCGCCCAAGGCCCGCTGCTACTAGCACCCCTGCCCCATTTTAGTAACTCATGTATATGTCTATATGTTTTCTCTCGCTGACAAATGACGGTATTTCCTGTCAGAGCAGTGTGTCCCTAACGCCTGGTACACACCATGCAATTTTCCATCAGACATCGATACCCGTCTATCTGATGGGAAATGTTTGCTACCAAATCATGGTGAAGGAACAACTTGAAGGAAATGAATACACACCTAGAGGTCGGGTGTTTTCAAGCACTGTGTCATGTAAAAAATAAAATTATTCAGGCAGTGATTGTGGTACCAGGGTGGAATCCCCTTGTAGCTTTAGGCCATAGCCTAGGTCACCTATGTGACATCCAAACCTGTAGATCGGTATATGGCCTTCTCTCTACAGGTAATGTTTGCCATATTGTCCTGATTGGCACTTTAAGGTGACTGCAGTATAACAATATGATCACATCAAACACACATCTGAAGGATGTGAGGATGCTGGCAGTTTTCTAATACATAGGAAAGATGATTTGCAGAGTGTTTTATTTCCTTTGGTGCCTTAAGGAGTTGCACATATGTAGTCATTTCACAATGTATCAGTAGGGTTAATAACAACCTTTTTTTTTTTCCTAATCCATTTTTATGCTGTCTCTTGAACTTTTACGGTCTCTCTGCAGACAAAGTTTGTTTGGCTCAGAAATGGAGATTTATGTGATGGCTGGCAGAAAACACGCTACCAAGGTCTGTTTCTAATATGGCTAATGAAAGCCAGGAATGGAAGGAGTTACAACAAAAGCTGCTTTAGCCGGGTGTGTCTACATAAACGCGCTGCAATGCATATGTGGGGAGCAGTGTATTCTCAGTGATATGAGCAAACTCATTTTCCTTCTTGATAATTGTATGTAGAATGTGTGCTATGTGATGTTTGTAAGTTTTGAAGATGCCCATATGTAGCAGTGGTAAATAAAAAAAGGCTGTGGAAATCACAAAGAAAGTGAATTAGAACCACCACACACTCCATCCTGGCTCTTTGTTTGTTTTGTGGCACTTAAAATTCCAACCAAATTTCTTTGCTAAAATAAATAAATATTGAAGGATTCACCATCTCAATACAACTGAATAATAAAGACATGTACATGATGATGTCTGCCTGCCCTAGCTCCAAGTTCTAAGCCTGGTGACATGCAGTAAGTAGAGACTATCAGGGAGATAGAGACAATGGCTATCATTCATAAAGCATTTCCGCATGCGGAAATGCTTAAAACAGCTGACTTTTCCGACCACGAAGCTAAATCTGCATTCATAAAGGCTCTTTCCGCATGAAAAGCTGACATTACCGAGCAGAGCGAAAAATCACCGCCTTGTGCGGTGATTATCATTAAAAATTTAACAAAATGTTAATTCATAAAGATTAGAGCAAGCGATGTGAGGTCGGGAAGTACCGCTCCCTCTGATGTGGCGATAACAATGTTAAGTGAATGGAGACACAGACCTCCCAGGCAGCTGCAGTAGAGCGGAACATAGAGAAATGTATCAACTCGGCAGCTTACTGTGCTTCCGCAAGCCTACCGCCAGCCTAGTTCGGGGAATCTCCGCACTGCTACCGCAACTGGATACATTTTTATGAATGAGCAGCCAGAAGTCTAAAACACCGACAGCTGTGTTTTCCTGCACAGATTCTCTTTACCGACAACAGGTTTATGAATGATAGCCAATCTAGGAATATGAAAAGCAGACAGAGGAATAATAGAATGATAGAAAGCTATGGGGACATTTCATAAATTGTGCATCAAAGCAATATACAGTAGATATCTGGGTTGTGAGTTTGCAAAGATGACTGATTTATGAATTGATCCACTACACACTTAATAACAAGGACAACAGCTGATAATGAGGACTTGGAGAAGTGTCTTTGCAATATTTTTGAGTCGATACAAAAGTTATACTAACGTTATGCAAATTTATACAGTTGGGGAATGGACCAAACAAATAGAGCAGCTGGACAGTTCTTAGACAGTATGTGGGTGTGGTCCAGGAATAGACTCAGCAGGAACAGTGCTGTATCTCGTTGTACAAACATGGTTGTAAGCTACAGGGATGTTGTGTGGTTTGTTGTCATACCTGTCAAGATCGTCTACACAACGGACACATAAAAAATGGATTGTTGTGATCCAGCCCATGGAAAATCATTGCTGGCTTCATCCCATCGAGTAATCCAGTAACACACAGTAATTTTTGTTTAAAGGCAGCCTGTTAAAGTTTTGCTGCTGCTACCCTTATCCACTTAATTCTAAAGGACAGCTAACCATTTAAACATTGAGGGGTTCATCCAGTTATGGCATGATTGCTGTTTTTCAACTGCTACCCAGTGCACGCACCGAATGATGTCACTGTGGAAGCATAACCTATAGTCTTTTCCATTTTATGTTGCCCTCAAGGGCTTCAAATGTCCATCTTTGTAAGCAGTAAAAGAATGACAACACACTGCCTTGCTGTCTAGAGGAGCACATTAGTGACCGTGTTACTGATTGAAACATTGACAGTTTGAGCCAGGAAGGATAAATGACCTGAGACACCCCCCCCAACAAGATGCGCATGGGTCAAGCTCCTGGAAATCCTAACTCCTCAATCCCCATGTGACTGGTAAAACACAAACACCTACCTCCCCCACACACACACACCATCTCCCCCCAACACCATCTCCTCACATAGCAGAGTAGTGCAGCGGAGCAGGTTGACACCTGCTCCAGTGATGAGTGGTGTCTCTGCTGTTCTTCCTGGAAGTCATACACTTTGTGCTTCTATACCTCCTTTTCCCGAGCACATGACATACCTCAGGGGCCAGAGGTATGCAGTATAGCACTGAGGGCCAATGCAGTCCTGGAGCAGTTAAATATTAAACTGCTCCACTGTGCTACTCTGCAGAAGGCAGAGGGGTCCCCTATAGTCACAATAATGACATCACTTAATTTGAAGTTGTTCAATAAATGTTAAAGAGAAACCGTAACCAAGAATTGAACTTCATCCCAATCAGTAGCTGATACCCCCTTTCCCATGAGAAGTCTATTCCTTTTCTCAAACAGATCATCAGGGAGCTCTGTATGGCTGATGTTATGGTGAATCCCCTCCCACAGGTGTGCTATCAGGACCATGGTTCTGACATCACTCTGTGGGAGCCTTGTTGCATTGTGGGAAATAATAGCTGTTTACAGCTGTTTCCAATTGCCAAAAAAGCAAGCAGCATCTCCTTCCACTGACATCACCTGCCAGCAGTAAGAATGTCACCACGTGATAAATGTCAGAATGTAAATCAGGGAGAGGAAAGATGTTACAATGGGCAAACACTGACTAAATCATTCATACATAATTATTGTAAAAATGTAGCACCTTTTTATTACATTATTTTCACTGGAGTTCCTCTTTAAATCCTGAAAAACAATTTAACCCGAGACTTAGACTATGTTTTAGATTTTTACGTGTTTGAGTTTGTCACCCCTACTCTAAAGGATGTGCATCACGGTATTATGCATGGACACTTGCATTGCATGAATGAAGCCTTATAATGGGATGACCAAAAAGCTAACTCCATTTAGGTAAATAGGTATAAGCAGTCTTTCAGCAGATCCCTTATCAATTTGCCTTATGTGTAAAACTGGAGTAAAAAAAACACATGGGAGTTGTAATAGAGTATCTTCTTCTCTCTCAATGTTTAAGTCTTCAAAGTTCTACTCTTGCACCCTCATCTAAAACTGTTACTAACATGTTTTTGGAAGGTTTCTTCTGTGTTACTAAACATTTTCATCTGTATCTCTTTTGATTGGAGAACCTTGTAATCCTGCATGTAGCCAGAGCTCTTACAGTGTCTTGAAAATAAGTCATTTTCTTTAAGCTCCAGCACTCAACTGACGTAATCCCACCAGTCCTCCTCCTTGAAGGTGGGTGATGTGGCTGGGTTATGTGGGATACTCAGATAACATCTGACAACACGTGATTGGTAGTTCAAGATGGAGGTCTCAGAGAACTATTATAAACATTATCGATATTAACAAGAAAATGATAAAATATTACAATTGCGATATCAATTGTGTAAAAACTACTCCACTGGGAATTGGTAAGGGGTCTTAGGAGAACTCCCCTACTCATTGGCCAGGGAAGGGGAGCTCATCTAATCATTTGCATAGCACCATAAACCCCCATCACGCATTACCAGGCATGCAGCCAGGCCAAAGAGTTTGTGAGATGGAAAGACTTTCATGCTCCCCTTGCAATGCATCCAGGGGGAGCACTTTACCCATGGGATCCCTTTCTGCTTGTTACCAACTGCTATTATCATTATGTATTTATATAGAGCCAACATCTCCCTTAGCATGTCATACAGTGTATATAGTTATATCCTAACTCCCTCAGAGGAGTTCACAATGTAATTCCTATCATTGTCAGTCATTGTCTAATGTTCTTATTGTAGTCTAAGTCCAAACAACATGGGAGGAAACTGGAGTAGCTGGAGGAAATGCACAGACATGGGGAAATGTCTTCCACATAGTGACTTGCATTTTCTCTATCTTATCAACTGGAGAGGTTTTTTTCCTGCAAAATGTGGTTCCTGAATAGCTCTGCATAACCACAGAAGAACTTTTTCACCAAAAACAATTACTAATTAATTTAATTATACACAACTCCTAGCAATGCTGTTCTTTGAGCTGCGAGGACTTGCTGTTGTCCACAAGTAATGTAATCTGTGTAAAAATCACAACTATATGAATCCTTTTTAACCTCCTAACTCGAACATTCAAAGCTCTCCACATTCTCTCTCCCCTGTACACCTCCTCACTAGTTTCCAGATATCAACCCACCCCCAATCTCAGATCTGCACATGACCTTCTTTTGTCCTACTTTAGAATACTTTTGTCCTACTTTAGAATCCCTCCCCCCCCCCATTCACATATACAAGATTTCTCAGGTGCTTTACATCTCCTCTGGAATCCCCTCCCAAAACACATATTTCACTCTCCAACCTTTGATATGTTAAATGCTCCCTCAAAGCTCCCTTTTTCAGACAAGCATATGCTCTACCTTAGGCAATTCCCCCTTTGACCTCTGGCCAAGTTGTACTCTTTACTAGCTAACCTAAAAACCCACTGCTTCTAGGTATGGATATTGTATACTACCCCACCTTTTGCCCCCCGCCCCCCCAATCCAATTACCAATTCTGTATTTTGGAACAATTCTGTATTTTGTATATTGGTGTACACCATTGTCTGTATTATCATGTACCTCATTCTTGTTTCTTACTTTGTACAGCACCACGGAATATGTTAGCGCTTTATAATATAATAATAATAATATGGGCAATAAAGAGTATGGAAACAACTTGTTATTCAGTGTGTTCTGCCAACTGTAATTCCAATTGAACAATAAGTTTGTCTGAGGTTTATGCTTTAAAGCAAATATGATCAGGAAATAAACAAACATATGGGATAGGGTAACACTCTTGACAATTGTTTGATTGCCAAATTTTCAAAGATAATAACATTAGTTTTTTATTTTAACAGTTTTTTAGTAGGACTAATACTTATTTTGCCTAAGTTTATCTCATCAAGTCACATGTCAGTTTAGGTATGCTTTAAATAAGTACAACTTGGCTGTGTCCTATTCCACATAACAAACATGGCACATAGCCTACAGCAGTGGTTCTCAACATTGTTACAGCATGTACCTCATTATGAAAGATGATAGTGACAGGTATCCTCTTTTTTGGGTAAAATCATCTCATGCACCCAATAACACAAACATACAAAATAGGAACGCCCAATGTATGAACAATGTATGTGTATGAAGGTTTTCTCATTATACTATGCTTTTCATGAATAAAAAATATTTATTCCAGGTTGATTATAATCTATTTTTTTTTCAAAACTTACAACAATGAATTGACTGTGAAAAGTTCAAGTACCCTAAAGCTCAGTAGAAGTAACCCCTGGGGCATACATACAACGTGCCAAGAACCTAGGTTCTACAGCAGTGTTTCTCTCGATATACCCCTTTATTAATGACCGTATTGGCCAAATATTCCCAAATGTGGGTAATATGCTCTGAAGTACCCCTTGATGCATAGGTATTGCTTAAGAGAACTTCATAATTCTGTATAAATGCTTTTCAAACATTCCTTGATACTTTTGATTATAAATACTGGTTAAAATTATTGATTTTTATATGGTTTTTAATTTTTTTAAACTCGAAAGTTAATATAATAGATTAACAATGGCAAGTTCAAGTGCCCCCTAAGTCCATCTAAAGTACCCACTAGGGTACATGTACCATGTGTTGGGAATCTAGGCATAAGAGAATACTTTTAATATTTGTAAGAGATATTTTAGTCTATCAAAGCTACTTCGTCACAGCAATGCTGGAATTTAGCGAACAATTTTTTCTATAGATTTGAATGTACAGGTCCAGTATTGTGACTTTTTTGAGGCATCTTATGTTCTTCTTACTTTGTGTGTCACATGGCCATATCTGACTGATCAGTTCACCTGGTCACACCTATGACCCAACTGTATCCAAGGAACACAGACTAATACTGATCCAGACATTTTTGGTTTACTTAAACGGAACCTGAGATGCCCTCAGCCCCTCCATGCAGATTACTCCCTCACCGGTGTCAGCCTTCTGTATACTCCCATAGCAGCCCCATACTCCGTTGCCAATCGGGTGTACTTTGCATGTGCAGCCTGGCAGCGCGCACCCACCATGCTTCCGTCCCCGGGAGTGTACTGGGCCTGCGCAGAATGCTCCAAGCCTACTGGGCCTGCGCAGAATGCTCCAAGCCATGGGAACGAGACAGGGAAGTGATTGGCCGCACTGTGCTGACTGGCCGACGATAACGGGACTGCTGCAGGAGGATCCAGGAGGCTTTGGACACCAGCGAGGAAGCGATCTGCGTGGAGGGGGCTGGAGGAAGCCCCAGATATGTACAAAACTTTTATTTCCATTATCTCAGATTCACTTTAAGAAGCATTCTGTCTACCTCTTTGCTTGTATACACTGTGTATAACATCGTATATGAAACTTTTGTAAACATGAAGTGGTTTAGGATCTACTAGATAATTGTGCATTTGCAACCTGGACATCCCTTTGTTTCAAGTCTTCTGTCCAATATGCAAATGTAATTCCTGTGAAAGGTGTATATAGACACAAATGGCAGTCATGGCTCATTCAAGATTCATTGCATTCACCCTGACAGGATATTTGCAATGCACAGATACTATGGCATGTTTACTCCACCCTATCATATATGTAGCTTAATTTTGCTTACACTGAAAGTGCAAACAATGTTATATCTGGAGCACACAATTTTAACAGGAACAGAAAAATGGGGTAGCTGAAAAATAAAGATCCTGACCTAGACTGCTTAGCAGCTTAGAGAATGGTTGACATGAACTGCACAAGGTTAACCACACACAAAACCAGATCGTATTATTGTCTTGCTAGCACAGAGCCCTTTGTGCTGTGCTCCCACACACTCTCCAGGCAACCTCCTCCGCTCGCTACTCAGGAGTTCTGGATACAAACCAAGCAATGTTTATGTGTAAGCTCTTCAGGAGCCCATGCTGTTTCTGTGCAACACAAGTGCAAATCCCCTTGACACCTGCAACCTATCTAAAAGGAATCGCGTCTGCAAATGCAGATCACTGAGTGTGACAAATGTTGAAGTAACTTGTATGTGACGAAGTAACAAGATTTCTGCAAGACAGACATATAAAGCTGATAAATAATGGACATAAAAGTAAACATCTGACGCAATTATTTGTAATTTGGACCTTGTAATTTGATCAGCTTCTAACTTCTATAAAAGAGACAGCACAAAAACAATTAAAGTGACCCTGATCTCAAATGAAAAAATAAAAAGAAGGATAAGACTGTTCTATTCACAGCGGTACTTACTGAATGATAACATTATTATTAAAAATGTCCCACTCTATGAGTTACATCAGAATGCAGCCAAGGCAGGATTTCACAGCCTTGGCATCCTCTACAATCCTCTACAGATTTTCATAGATGGGGACAGCAGTCTATATTTTTTGTTGTACCGTTAACTTTAAATGGCCTTTCTGCTGTTCTGATGCTGCCACAACCTGAGGTGCTATCATCTCAACTAAAAGGTGATTGCATAATGATCCATGGTCTAGAACACAGGTGCTAGCTATCTCTTGCAATTACAGTATCCAACCTACATAGTACATGTACCTACCCGAAATACCATAATTACAGGGGTGGTACGTGAGCTGCGTACATTAGGGGAATCAAAGTAGTAACAGTCTGTAGTATTTATGCATGGATTTTAAAATATAAAAAAGACAAACACATATTGCGCTTTTCTCCTGGCGGACTCAAAGCGCCGAGCTGCAGCCACTAGGGCGCGCTCTATAGGCAGTGTTTAGGGAGACTTGCCTAAGGTCTCCTGCTGAATAGGTGCTGGCTTATTGAACAGGCAGAGCCGAGATTCGAACCCTGGTCTCCTGTGTCAGAGGCAGAGCCCTTAACCATTACACTATCCAGCCACTATAAAGACCAAATGCTAATGCAAATTCACATTTGGGCTTAGAACATTTTATGTTTTCATGAAGCATCTTTGCAATGAAATAAGATCAGTACCCCAAGAACTGTGAATGTCGTCATTATATTTACAGTGGTTCAATAGATCCTTTTGGAAGGGGTAGATTGGTGGATGAATGATGATGTGAAAGTGCTTGCACATTCAGGAGAAAGGATCCCAATAAAAGCAGTAGCTCAGGAAAGTGAAAAGAAGTTGACAATTCTTCCCTGAACAGGATCAGAAAACAGGACATATTCAGACAATTCTTTGCAAAACTGGCTATACAGTAAATGCTAAGATTCATCCAAGAACTATCAACTGTTTATACATAACTTTAAAGTTGGTGGAGATCTGAAGTGAACTGTGACATTGACATATAAAACTGATGAAAACTGACAGGACAGGACTAGAACAGAACTGTACACATTACATGTGTGAACCCAGGCTAAGTCCCTTGTTGACATTGACAATGAACATGGGCATTTTTTAAAGGGAAAGAGGAAGGATATTTGCACCTTCCATTTTGCAAATTGCCACCAGTCTTATGGACATTGTGATATGGCGTAGTCCAGGGGACAGAGTTCTGCTTATGTGGATTCCACCCGGGTTATACCAGGCTGCAAGGAGGATGATAGGTTGGAGGAAAAAAAATGAAAATAAAAAAAGCAAAATAAAAGGAAGATTATAAACATTTTATACAAAAAAATGGAAGATATGTAACAAACATTTTCCTTATCAAATTATTAGAGAATTTGTGTAAAACACATCCCAAATCCCAATCAAATGTAACAGTATTGGTGTCACATGCTATTGAGTAGGCAAGTGCCACTGGCTTCATACATGTGTGAACACCAGTTCCTGGCATAGGTACCGAAATGGTTCTTTAGTGTTTCACCTTCCCCATCTTTCAGGCTTGTTATGATGGAACATATCATTAACAATTTACTCCATGCATGCATCTTCAAACACAAAACTGACTTATGGTGGCCATACACGGTACAATAAAAACGTTCGATTTTCCCGTTTATTCGATCTAAATGATTGAATTGAATGAAAGTTGAAAATATTTTTTTCTTCGATCAAGAAATTCGAACGATTATCCAGTTTTTTCTGGCAAAATGATCGGACATGCTGGAAAAATCTTTATATTCGATCTAATGGAATAATCGAACTAAATTATCTAATTGAAAAATTTTACCATGTATGGCCACCTTTAGTCGTATATTGCAACTGCTTTTTTAAGATATGTGTAAAATAATGTGATATGTGTATAAGATGTGTGTAAAGTAAAACAATTTTACAAAGACATATATTAAAAAAAAGGATTTAAAGTCTCAGAACATACTGTGAATCTTTTAAAACTGTTAGTACATAGACCCTTTTCTAGCTAGAAACACCCATAGTGTACAGTCAGGCAAAAAGGATAATGATTTCACATAGCCAGCTGTCCATCCACAATCTATGATTGAAAAAAAGATTTATGTTCTTATGGTTGTAAAATAATGGTGGGTCACAGTATGTTCTTAGACCTTGTGCCCTTTTTCTTCTTTAAAAGTGTCTTACTAAAGGTTTGGGTATTTTACACATATAATGGGAATGAGGTGCTTGCAGTTTACTATATTTGCTTATTTTACATTCCTAACAAAGTCCTTACAACTAGGTATGTTCATTCTGGTAACATTGCAATCAGGGATGTGGATTTGCCAGCGGTTTCTAATAATCAACAGTAGTGATTATCTTACAAAAAAACTTTAATAGTTTAACAGTTTGAACTACAAACCACCCATTTTTTGTCTTACTTGAGTTCTGCTCTGTGTGCCATTTCAGATAGGACTAGTGCTAACGAATACCCAACAGAATTTGCAACTTGGAATATTTGGCTACGAGTGCTGCAGGAGAAGGATAAACATATTCTCCAAGGGTAGCAAAGAAGAAGTGCTGGAAGGGTTAATCCTTGTCTAAAGACTCATTTGCAGAACGTATCGCCTGCTTGCCTGCTTCACACCACTGGTTGCCATAGAGACCATGGCCCTGGCTGGCTTTTCGGAGTGCTCCTGTTCAAGCTGGCCGCCCGTCAATCAAACATTGTGTAGTTTGGAGGAATTAAAAAAACACTGAGAGTAAAGGTGATTAAAGGCAGAAGAAATATTTTAAAATGAACTGTTAAGCAGAAATTGCAATCTCCCTCATACCCAGGTTATAAATATTTCTTATGGCATTCATGTGCATGATACACTGCAATAATTAAAACACTAACATGGTGCTTTCCACAGTGGGGCAGTTTAGTAGCAATTACATAATATATGCAGAATAAATGGCTTTGATAAAAAAAAAACAGTTAATATGATAAAAATAAATTAATCAGAGTGAACTTCATGGCAAAAGTAAAAAGATGTTGATGCTATTCGGTCCTTTTTATGGTGTGGTGCAGGGTGCAGTGAAAGAACATAGACTGGAAGCACCCTGCAGTAAATACAAACTACCGGTAACTGGGGAAATATAATAAGTAAGTAAATAGGTAATCTTTTGGAAGACTATGCAATAAGCCAAGGAGCTAGGCAACATTCCAAGCAAATTGAATAAATATTTGGCCTTATAACAGTTGTCCAAAAATACCCAGCCCAGATGCAATCATAAGAGAATCTCATAGAAGGACTTCTTAAAATGTCTTGTACTGTACATGAGAAGTACATAGACAGGAGCCTGTTTTACTAATCTACAGGGCTGCAGATGGTGATCCTTTGGCTTACTGTGAGGTGGAAAATGAAATCTGTGCACAAGGTTTGTATTTTCACCTGCCTCTTTGCACATCCAGTGGCACAATTGTCTTTAAAGAGGAACTGTCGCAAAAATCCTAATATTTAAAACACATACAAATAAGAAGTACGTTATTTCCTGAGTAAAATGAGCCATAAATTACTTCTCTCCTATGTTGCTGTCACTTACAGTAAGTAGTAGAAATCAGACATTACCGACAGGTTTTGGGCTAGTCCCTCTCTCCATAGGGGATTCTCAGCATGGCCTTTATTCTCTATAAAGACACTCATTGAAAAAGATTTATACAAAGATGCTGGCCATACCCTGCTCACCACACACTTTTTTGACAGTTGGACGGAGCAACTGCCATTCACTAAGTGCATTTTGAAAATAAAGAAATCCCCCATGAGGTGATGGGCTAGTCTAAAAACTGTCGGTTCTACCTACTGTAAGTGGCAGCAACATAGGAGAAAAGTAATTTATGGCTCATTTTACTCTGGAAGAAACGTTCTTCTCAATTGTATATGTTTACATATATTTTACATTTTAAGATTTTCGCGACAGAGGTCCTTTAAGGAAACAAATTAATACAAGTACATGTTTGTTGGTGTGATGCTTGTTTTTTTAAATACATACCTGTGTGCATGTGCACTGTGTAAAAAATGGAGTTGCCACCCCCCCAGTCAATATTAAAAGTTGTGGAATGAGTCTCAGAAAGAGGGATCAATATTTTCTGCTCTGATATTATTATAATTTTCTTTACAAAATCCATGTTTAAACAAGCATTGCCATGAGCTGGGGCATAAGAGTCTGCAGCAATGGTGATCCCCAAAGTGTGACTGCAGGTTGCAGGAACGCTGCTGCTCCTGGGCACATTTCTGTCCTTTGTTTCATAAGTACCACAATCAGTAATTTCACCTGATCACATTTCAGCATTGTGTATGTGGTTTTAATAAAGCAAGCTCACAGTCACATCTTTGCAGATTAGTACCAGGGAATGACAGAGTGGATCAGATCCCTGGGTAGGTTAAAATAGTATTACATTTGTATTAGAGAAAATCAACCATAAATGGGAAGTCATGACCAAGCTTAGTGAGTTCAAGGTGACTTGAATCACCAAACACTGGTAATGAAGCAAAGGATGTGTTTTACTCATGCCGAGGCTCTTGCGCATGGTAGAGCTTTCTTTAACATAAGATGAGTGCTGCAGATATTTTTAGATGTCCGAAAAATGTTTTGATACAAGTGCACAGACCCTGATCAATATGTAAAAGAAAAGAAAAACACAATTGAGAGCCCCAAAAGTGTATTATTGATGATAAAGGAATGCCAAGGTAGCAGCAATAAGAAATATACTCACAAGTATGGGTTGCCAGGTTCAGGCAACAACTTAAAGCACTTATGGGGATATTAGGCCTGTCCCCACTCAGGCTAAAAAGTCGCTCTCTGTAGAAGGAAAGAAGGGGTGTTCACCCATCCACCAGGTGAATAACAATAATTTCAATGGAAACAGAGGTGCCAGCAGAGTAAAAATTGATCATAGGTAAAAACAGATAAAAGTTGGGGGGCAAGGATGGACTTACCTCCTCAAAACCCAAACACAACCACTATGTATGGTTTAAACAAGATTTAATTAGTACTCCAGAACAAATGCAACGCGTTTCGCGGGTCACAGAGGCGCTGTACTTGGCTACACAACTTCTGAGTTGCTCCTATCTTTATTATTGCCTGAGGAAGCATGCTAGAGACCTGCGAAACACGTTGCATTTGTTCTGGAGTACGAATTAAATCTTGTCTAAACCATACATAGTGGTTGTATTTGTTTTTGGGGAGGTAAGTCCACCCATGCCCCCCAACTTTTATCTGTTTTTACCTATGATCAATTTTTACTCTGCTGGCGCCTCTGTTTCCATTGCAACAGACCCTGATCAGGCTGTCCAGCCCGCTGTAGGTCCAAGATAAAAGGTTCTATCATAGTGTGCTGCAATTTCATGAGAATGTACAGTCGTAGTCTGCACCTGATGAACAGTGTGCTTCTTCTCTCTAAAACAACTGAGCAGTTGTAGCTGTTTCTGGGCCAATCAACAGTCATTGTTTTAGAAATATTAAGATCTTGCCTTTGCAACAAGAACTACAAACCCATGTATCCTCTTTATAGCTCAGAAGTCTAACCACCAGTGTTAAATATTTAATCACAGGTGCAACTCTCATCGGCTCCCATAGAATATAACAATCAAAGAATTTGCAGTTTGGGGATCCCAAAACTGTACATAATGCCCTTTCAAATCTACCTGTTCTGTTCTTTGGTCTCTCATGAGGGCAGCTTTAAGCAGGAAGTGGAACGAGTTTGGCAACTGGCTTTTCTAATCTGTTAAATCAAGTGGTTTCTGTAAAAAAATAGCAGTGTTTGCTGCAACTGACAGACATAATATGGTTTCCTGGTCTGGCTGTAAACAACTAGACTTGTTGACTGCCAAAATGTGTTAAAGAGAAACTGTAACCAAGAATCGAGCTTCATCCCAATCAGTAGCTAATACTCCCTTTCCCATGAGAAATCTTTTCCTTTTCTCAAACGGATGATCAGGGGGCTCTGTATGGCTAATATTGTGGTGAAACCCCTCCCAAAGTGTGATGTCAGGTCCATGGTCCTGACAGTTTCCTGTCTGTGAACCTTATAGCATTGTGGAAAATAAGCTGTTTACAGCTGTTTCCAACTGCCAAAAAAGCAAACAGCATCTCTTTGCAGTGACATCACCTGCCAAAATGTCACCATGTGATAAATGTCTGAATGTAAATCAGGAAGAGGAAAGATTTTACAATGGGCAAACACTGACTAAATCATTTATACATTATTATTGTAAAAATTAAGCATTTTTTATTACCTTATTTTCACTGGAGTTCCTCTTTACGATGGCCACTAGTGATACAATTTTCTGAACTTTGAATGAAATTATAATTCAAGCTAAAAAAATACCTTAAAGGTGGCCACTAATTATACAATTTTCTGAACAATCGATTACAAACTATTTTTCATATGAACGATCATAAATGCTCACTGGGGACCACTAAGAAACAAAAATCTCCTAACCAATTAATTAACCAGATTAATGAAATTGATCCAAATTTCCGTTCAATCCCGTCTAGCTGATCGGATTGATTAGGAGATTTTTGTCCATTAGTGGTCCCAAACGATCATTTATGATCGTTCATACAAAGAATCGTTCGTACTTGATTGTTCCGAAAATTGTATCATTAGTGGCCACCTTTAACCACTTCACCACTGAGGGGTTTTACCCCTTGAACCACAGAGCAATTTTCACCTTACAGCGCTCCTTCCATTCATTTGTCTATAACTTTATCATTACTTATCACAATGAAATGAACTATATCTTGTTTTTTTTGCCACCAATTAGGCTCTCTTTAGGTGGGACATTATGCCAAGAATTATTTTATTCTAAATATGTTTTCATGGGAAAATAGGAAAAAATGTGGGAAAAATGCATTATTTTTCAGTTTCCGGAAATTATAGTTTTTAAATAATGCATGCTACTGTGATTAAAACCCATGAAATGTATTTGCCCATTTGTCCCGGTTATAAAACAGTTTATATTATGTCCCTATCACAATGTTTGGCGCCAATATTTTATTTGGAAATAAAGGTGCTTTTTTTCAGTTTTGCATCCATCCCTAATTACAAGCCCATAGTTTATAAAGTAACAGTGTTGTACCCTCTTGCCCTCTTGACATAAATATTTAAAAAGTTTAGTCCCTAAGGTAACTATTTATGTATTTTTTTTAAATTGTAATTTTTTTTTAATTACAAAAAAAAATAATAATTGGGGAGTGTGGGAGGTAATGAGTTAATTTTTTGTGTAAAACTAATGTATTTGAATATGAAAAATGTTTTAGGGTGCAGTTTTACTATTTGGCCACAAGATGGCCACAGTAACTTTTTGTTTATGCGACCTGCAAGCGTCGGAAGGACGCTTGCAGGAAGTGCTATGAGGCTGGGAATTTTTTTCTTTTTCACAATGATTGTGCTTCATTGCGGGGCTTAGATCAACGAGCGGGAACAGTTTTTCCCGCTCATTGATCTCCGGGTGAGCGGGCGGCGGCGCGCACGAGAGTGGGAGTGCGAGCAGCGGCGGGAGTGCGGGAGGTGCGGATATCTCCGTCCCCGGGGGTGAAAGGATGGAAAAAGGGACGGAGATATCCGTACAGCTGGGGGTAAAGTGGTTAAAGTACTTTATTTTTGCCTGAATTATAATTTCATTCAATTTTTCTAAATTAAATGTAATTATTGATGGCTAATTCACAAGCCTTGGTGGGAAATTTCCCAACAAGACCTATTTGAATTTGCCACCAAAGATTCCACCAGCACAGATAAATGAGCCAAGGGAAAGATTGGAAATTGGAATATTTTGAGCGTGAACATTGGAGCAGTATTCTGCAATCAAGCAAGGTTACCAGTTAACAGAACATGCACAGCGGATTGCTTTTCTAAGCACTGTATTTGCTATACAGTATCTAATTTATATACATTAGAGAGGATACTACTCTACACTGGGCTTCAAGTGTCCATGTGCTGTTTTTAGACCTCCTTCATCTCTCTATGTTGCCTTGAAAAGGGCAGGATTTACCACCTTCTTGCACCTGCCAGCAATGTGTCACTTTTTATAGTGGCTGGATAGTGTGCAGTGGCTGGAAAGTGTAATGGTTAAGGGCTCTGCCTCTGACACAGGAGACCTGGGTTCGAATCTCGGCTCTGCCTGTTCAGTAAGCCTGAACCTATTCAGTAGGAGATCTTGGGCAAGGCTCCCTAACACTGCTACTGCCTATAGAGCGCGTCCTAGTGGCTGCAGCTCTGGCTCTTTGAGTCCGCCAGGAGAAGAGTGCGATATAAATGTTCTGTGTTTGTTTATACTGTAAGGACTTTCTATAATATTCCTTTATACTAGTGATGAGCACAAATTTGGCGATGCAAAATCGTAATTATTTTTTAGAAATTTCGGGAGAAATTATAATTAATTTCATCTGTAATTGTAATCATTCCTAATTTTCACGTAATTTTCGTGTAATTATGTGCTTTATTTTCTTTCAAAACGATCTTGTAGATTTTGAGGTAATTGATTTTACATGTGAAGGAAAAATGGTTTTTAAAATGTAATTTTTCTGAATTTAAAAAAACATTTGTTCTTTGCATTTTTAGAATCGATTTTCTTAATTTATTACAAGGTCTTTTTGAAAAATTATTTTTTTGACTTGTACTCACTCTGTAATGTATGTAGCAATTTTGGTAACAATAGCATGCATTAGGGCTTCGTTATTTACCGCTAAAGTCGGCATGAAATTACACAAAAATTATGCAAAATTGCTAATGATTACACAAAATCAATTGAATAATTGCAAAAAATGTATGCAAAATTATGCATAATCGTAATTTTCTGATTACGATCATCACTACTTTGTACTAAAAGGGCTGACTGACTGCTTGAACTTGCTATACCCCACAAGTGTAAACATACTTCACCCAGGGTAGCTTAAAGTCAGGGATTACTGTTTCGTGTCTAAAGCAAGGAAAAATGTTACTTAGACGCCTCAGCTTTTTAGGTAATGTAAAAAAACAAGATAACAGTATCTATTGAACAGAAACAGCATATTCTGGAGGTTGACATTGTACACTAGTAAAGAATATTATGTAGTAATGCAAAAGACTGAAAATGTAAAGCGAAGGAAAGGTTAAGTTCAGATTTATTTATTAACAGGTCACACAAAAAAGTTAACAGGTGCTTCCATTTTCCACATTAAAACACTGTTTAAAATTAAAAATGTTTGACCACACTTGTGTTGCATCACACAAGATAAATTGCTTTGATAAACCTTTCAGATGTAATAGTTTATTCATCAGTACAGGAGGCAGACTGTGTAACACCAACAATACCAAATCATTTCCCATTTTGCCTGCTGTGTCCGCTCTGGTAGCTAACGAGCGATTAATTGAAAGGAATTAATGGCACTAATTAGCAATTCACAACAGGAACTAGAGTAGGAAAACTTTAAAGGTGGAGAAGAAGAACGCATCACAGAAGTTAATGATTCTGCCAAATTCTAGGGTCTTGAGAAATAAATATAAAGATCCTTGTTTATGAATCTGCAATGTCCTAAACAGCAGATTTGATATACTTAGAAGTGATCAGACAAATATGTAATAATGAATTGTCCTATAACACTTCTTTGATAGCAGCATTACTATGCAGAGCTTAAGCAATCACATCTAAACACAGATGAAACATGGCTTCTGCTGCCAGTGCCTTTGTCTCATATAGTAAACTCCAAGGGGCTAGGAAAAGTAGTTTTACTCTATCAGTCTATCAAAAGTTTACTATATCAGAATTGGCCTTACATTGTATATTTATGCAGATGCATTTGCTGGGACCTGAGAACTGAGTTTACTACATCCAGAGTTATTCCTTATCAGAGTTTACTACATTGAGATTCTACAGTATGTGGTGGCTAGTGCAAGAAATGGTACAGCTAAAGCCAAACATGCAACATATAGGAAAGAATGAGAAAATGTAAAAAGAGCAATTTGTTTGGCCAGATTTAAAATGGAATTCTATTTTTAATAATATATATATCAACATAACTGAAGTGGCTGAGAGGTGACCTGAGTAACGTATAAATACATCAGAGGTCAACACAGCAGCTTGGCAGATTAGCTTTTTGTCCTTAGAGTTTTACAATGGACAAGGGGACATGATCTACGTACGGTGGAAAAACGTTTTTGCCATCTATTTAGAAAAGGGTCCTTCACAGTAAGAGTGGTTAAAATCTGGCATATCGTACCTCAGGAAGTAGTTATGGCAAACTCTATATCTGCAGTTAAAGAGGGCTTGGAAGCTTTTCTTGCATTGAAAGGCATCCACGGCTATAATTACTAGGTTGATCTAGAGATTTATCTGACTGTCTTCTGGAGTCAGGAAAGAATTTTTCCCTTCTAAAGGACAACTGAAGCAAGAAGGATACAGAGGCTGCCATATTTATTTCCATTTAAGCAATACTAGTTGCCTGGCAGTCCTGCTGATCCTCTGCATCTAATAGTTTTAGCCATTGACTCTGAGGCTAATTTCACACCAGGACGTTGCGTTAGAGGGGGCGTTAAGGTCGCATAACCTCCCCCTAACGGAACGCCTGGTGGTGCTGGATCTGGACGTCAGAGTGAGCCGCGTTGTGCAGCTCACTCTGGCGTCAGTGATGCCGTGATGCGCACTCTTGTGCGCATGCGGCATCACGTGGTCCCGCCGGTCAATCGCCGCACAGAGCGGCCGCTCCAGGAAGTAAACACTGCACGTCACAACGTGCAGTGCATATTAATTAGCCATGTGCCTGGCCACTCTCCGCTCCTTCACAAGATTACTGAGCATGTGCAAGCAGTCTAAAGTACTGCATGCAGTACGTTGTCTTGTGACGCAGCGTTACAATGTAACGCAACGTGGGCACTGTGAACAGCCCCATTGATTTTTCATTACTGTGCGGTGGGCTGCGTTACAGGCTGCTCTAACGTGCGCCTGTAACGTCCCACTGTGAAACCAGCCTGAACAAGCATGCTGCAGATCAGTTGTTTCTGACATTATTGTCAGTTCTGACAAGATTAGCTGCATGCTTGTTTCTGGTGTTATTCAGACACTACTGCAGTCAAATACAACTAGTATTGTTTAAAAGGAAATACATATGACAGCCTCCATATCCCTCTCACTTCAGTTGTCCTTTAAGGCTACGTGACCTAGGCCTTGTAAGGTTTTTCGCCTAGTTAGTATACAGTTTGTAAAACAGTGTACATTTCCTGTCCCATCAAAATAACTCATAGAACCACTAATGGCTAAACCATTGGCAACAAAAGTGCTGCACACGCTCACAAGAAGCACACTAAGCAAAGGAACAGAAGGTTGATGTCCACACCATCCCAGAACACATCCAGGGCTGGCATGGGAGATGGATGCCAAGGGTCCCAAAAAGGAGTCCAGGGCTGGATTCCAAATAAGTGTAACAATCTCACTGATTGCACCCTTTACCACACTAGTTAAAAAACTCACATATTGAAGATCATATTTATCAATTACATTGAAATACCCAAAGTATGCTTTTGTGAAGTTTAAGAGAGCCAACCAGTGGCGTAACTAGGGGGGGGGGGGGGCAGTCCCGCGACTGCAGGGGGGCCCAGAGGTGTTGGGGGGCCCAAATGCTAACCCTTCCTTTCTCTGATACTTCATATCAGATGTTTTTGTGGCTACACGTTATGGGTGTGATGGTCCTGGTGGCCACACTTGTTTTATGAGCCTTGTAAGATGGGCCCCCAAGCTGTGAGGGACACCAAGAGGAGGCAATGGAAGGGTTGTGAACATTAAAGTAAACCTAAACTGTCCAAAAGTAAAAAAGATTCATGTACCTGGGGCTTCTACCAGCTCCCTGCAGCCGTCCTGTCCTGCGCCAGTCCTCAACGATCCTCCGTTCCCCTGCGGTGGCTTAGTTTCGTTTTCTGCTGGCTGACAGTCGGTGGCCACTGCACCTGCACATCTTCATTGGCAAGAGCATCCTGGCAGGCGCAGTAAGATTTACTTCGTACTGCACCTGTACAGGACACTCTTGAGGATGTGAACGATGACACATGTGGTCAGGGCCGCGCATGCGCAGTGGCCCGCAGACTCATCAGTCGGCAAAAATGAAACTAAGCTGTGGTGGGGGACCGGAGGATTGTTGAGTACTGGCGCGGGACAGAACACCTGCAGAAGGCTGTTAGAAGCCCCAGGTAAGTGAAACTCTTTTTCTTTGTGACAGTTTAGGTTCACTTTAAGAAGCCCTATGAAAGTTTTGCTGGGTGGGCCCCATGATTTGTAGTTATGACCCTGGAACCAACAAGTTTGCTTTGCCTCCATATTATGAGTAAGCACTCTCCATGTGTAGCATTGGATTTGTTACTACTAAATGCTTAGAACCTCTCTGTATGTGCTGATCTTTTTTTTGAGGGAAACATTTCGCAGAATTTGTGTTTCTGCAGAGAGAGTAAATTCCTCTGACAATGTTTTATGTGAGTTGCTGGCACCTTCTTGGCTCATGTCCCAACAGAACTTTCTAGATGCATTACTCAGCCATGCATCAGGGAGGATCCTGGCTGACTGTGACCACAAGGAGATTTGTGCACAAGGGAGATATTTATTCACTGCTGCCAGTGATATTAATGTGCAAAATCTGCTTTGCTTTTTGCTTTCTCTGTATTTTTTCAAACCTGTATTCTGCATGTTTCTTTGATTGAGAAAATATACATTGGAACTGACAGGCCTCTTTCCAATGTATGATGACCAGTTTGATTCAAGGTCCAAGGAGCCTGATGCATGAAAGTGCAGTAATATTGCTGTGCACAGACATTGCATCCCGTGAGTTACAAGCGCAACTGCGTTCCTCGACAAGTGTGACTGTTTCTAGGGTAATGCACGGTACACCCTTACGATCGCCCTCACCGATCGTAAGGGTGATATTGCCATGTGAAGTCTGTGCACGGCAATATTACAGCACTTTCATCCATCTTCCCCAAAGTCCCCCAGTTTGGGTCTTAAGCAGCATTCACTTGTCAAGTCAGTTTTCTGCAGTTTCTCCATGCGTTTTCTGCACACCATGGGCCATATGCAGTTCACTTTTTCTCCTGGGTTTTCTCCTAGGAGATCATTTTTCATCTTTGATTTAAAACAACTTTTTAGCACTTTGCAATGGAAAAAGTGCCAAAAAGTAGGTGAAAAAGAACTGTCAGGCTAGATTCACAGTGGGACCTTGCGGTTTGATGTGACGTTAAAGTCACAATGCAAACCTACAACACAATGCGCCACAAAAGTCGCAACGCAGCGTTACCATTGCATACAGCAGATACAGTAGAAAATACAGGCAATGAAAAGTATGCTTCCAAGTCATTACTGAGCATGTGCAAACAGTGTAACGCAGCTGATATTATGCATAACGCACTGCATGCAGTACTTTCACTTAACGTGCATCGTTAGACACCAAAGCAACGTGTGCGCTGTGAACGGAGCATTGATTTTTCATTGCAGTGCGTTATTTGCGTTAAATGTTGTTTTAACGCGCGTCTTTAACGTCGCACTGTGAACTTAGCCTCAATATTATTATGAGTAATTGTTTACATGTTGGTTTGAAAAGAATTTTATTTCTAATTTGTGAAAATATCACCTATGAGAAAACTCAGGTGAAAACGTTAATTGCATATGGCCCCATGTGTGTTTACATGTAGAAAAATGTGAGTTTTTTTCACAGAGGCTAATGTTATTGAGAGAGAGAATGCACACAGTGCTGCACTGCTGTCAGGTGTTTTGTTTCTGAATTTGAAAAAAAATGTATTAAAGTGTAAATTGTAAAGTAGCCCATGATTAACATTGGTTGTCAGTTTAAATGTGTTTTCCTATGCAGAAAATGCATACAAAAAGAGAAAAGTGTACATGCCGTACTGAATACAGTACAAGATATTTGAAAGTACCGTATTCAGCATCACATAAGCAATAACTGAGGCAGGAAACACACTTGACTGTTTTCGTGTGCGTTTTCTGCGCAGAAAAAATGAGAACTCATGTTAATCAATGGGCTAGTTCACACTTAATGCGTTTTTCGCCTGCAGAAAAAAAAATGACATTCTGCAGGATAATTCTGCACATTTTGTCAGTTTTCTCGATCAATTACTTTAGCTGCTGTGAATAAATGCACGCATTTTTCTTCATACAAACACACATGGGGCTATATGCAATTCACTTTTTCACCTGAGTTTTCTCCTAGGTGATATTTTCAAACTTGTTACTAAAGTGCCTTTTAAACCACCAGCGAGCAAAAAAATACTCAAAATAATTTTGATAGTACTTTTTCACCTTCGTTGTGGTACTTTTTCCATTGCAATGTGCTGAAAAGTTAATCTAAATTGAAGATGAAAAATTATCTCCTTGGAGAAAACTTTGATGAAAAAGTGAATTGCATATGGCCCATGGTGTGCAGAAAAACGCACGCAGAAAACTGAAAGTTAGGTGTGTCCCCTGCCGCAAAGATTTCTTTACTTTATATAACAAGTGGGTCCTTTCTCTAGAAAAAGTGGCTTGCAATCTACCTGCCAGGCATTATTATGCATCACTAGGAGGTCAGGTACATACCCTAGAGTAATATGCAATGAGGAGTGACATTACATAGGGGGTACAAATACACAGGGAGCACTATAAGTGGATCCTGTGAATTGCAAACACCATAAAGCAGGGCATTATAAAGGCTCCACTACATTGGAAAAGCTATAAATGTAATGGAGCAGCGATATATAGGGGGCACTATTAATGTGGATAACTATACAGGGGGCACTATAAACTGGAGGCAGTGTAAACAGGAGCACTATAAGGGGGAAACTATGTAGATGGCATTACATAGAGCACTGTGCAAATAAGGGTACTACCTTGGAGCACATGAGGGGTCCATATATTGGGGGCACTTTGTAGAGGACTATAAATTGGAGGCACAGTAATTGGAGCACTATAATAGACCTTGATATAGAGGGCACAATAAATGGAAAGCACTAGGTTACTATATAGTAAGCACTTTATATGGAGCCACACAGGCATGATGCCATTATGTATGAGGCATTACATATGCAGGGACTGTAATAAGAGCACACTGTAACTGAAAGCACTATAATAGATGATCTCCAATACATGAAGAAAAAGAAGGCAAAGCAGAGAAAATATATCAGTATTTCAAATTCAAGCATTCAAGCATTGCCATCATACATTGTCAGATTGTGATAAACAGGAAAATAGCTTATTGCAGTCTTCTTTTTAACTACAGTAGTAAATGTATTTTATGTAATGGTAATATTGCCATGCAGGCATTACCATTACTACCACTAGCAGAGTGCTGCAAGCTATGAAATTAAAGTGAACCGCATTATAGGAGTAAAATGAGCGTTACTAAGGTAACGCACGTTACCCTACTTACGTAATGCACATTAAAATAGTAACGCGAGCCTTACTCCTGTACTGCAGGTCATGCTAATTGTGTAATGCATGGTACATGCCTGGCGGTAGTAACAGTTAGGCCTGGAACCCACTGAAATCCGCAAACACAAACCGCAACCGCTAGCGTTTTGTCTGAGCGGTTTGCAAGCGGATTCATGCGCGTTTTTGGTCGTGTTTTGCAACATTGTATTTTTTTGCCCAGCGTTTTGCGTTTTGCGTTTTTATCCTGATTGGTCCTGTGAATTATTTTTCATTTTGTTACAGTGTGCTGAACCGCAAAACGCTAGCAAAACCGCTCAGTTTAGGTTTTGCTGAGCGTTTCCGCTAGCGGTTCAATACTTTACATTGAAGCACTAACGCTCCCAAAATGCTGCACGTCCTGCGTTTGCGTTTCTGAGAAACGCAAACGCTCTGTGGAAGTTGCCCCATCCATTAATATTAGCCCAGCGTTTTGGCAAGCTGCTAGCGTATCGCAGTGCTGCCAAAACGCTGCCAAAAGCGCTCCTGTGGGTTCCAGCCCTCAGTGCATCAAGCCCTTGACTGTAAACTGAGAGCACTTTCTTTTATTTTACTGCTGTTTGGGCTCCAGCTAAATAGATTTCTCATTGCTCTTAGTGACTGGATCACCAAATGTGTGGTGACATTTCTCCACTCACAAAACAAATAAAAAAAATATTTTTTCAGGAGTTTGGGAAATAGTCAGATTTTTATTGGTATTTGGGTCATTTGCAAGAAGATTCTCTGCCTGTCCCATTTGAACAATTAAAGAGAACAGGAAGGAATGGAAAACTTCCCAGTTTAACAACAATGAAAACCTGCATTTTTTGTTGTTGCACAAAATACAGTAAAATGTTTTGGCTGAAGATAACATACATTGGGGGTATATTTAGAAATGTTTGATAAAACTGCCATGTACACATGGCACATGGTAATATTGCTGGTGTCTATGCTAGTAACATAATGTGTATTGGATGTATTACGCAACTCAACATGTAGGTTACAATATAAAACATGTAATGTGCTACGCTATGTGCACAACACATGTAACATTATTTGCATGAAAACCAACAAAATTGCCAATTGTATCCAGTCATTGTGATGCCCATACTAACCTGTCCCACTGCCTAATCCATAAGCTTTCTTGTGTAGATACTTTTTGGAGCAAGTCCCAGGACAAGAAATCTACATTCACTTGAGTGTTATCTCTCATGCAATCAATTCTCATTACTCCTTATCACTGTTATAGTGCCCATGTACGATACAATAAAAACGTTCAATGTTTCTGTTTATTCGATCTAAATGATTGAATCAAACGAAAGTTGAAAATATTTTTTTCCGATCAAGAAATTCGAACGATTATCCCGTTTTTTTGAGAGAAATCTGATCGGACATGCTGGAAAAATCTTTCTATTCAATGTAACGGAATAATCGAACTAAATTATCTAATAGAAAAAATTGAAAAATTGTACCATGTATGGCCACCTTTAGATGAATCTTCATTATTTTGTTAGCATAAAAGAAATAAAAAGAGTATGGATCAACCTCTTAACCTCTTGAGAAGACAAGTGATACATTTTAAGAGAAACTGTTGAAATTTGTAAAACTGAAAGCTAAAGCCTAGTTCACAGCATTTAGCGCAGATGGCCGTGAGATCAGAACACAACTCGTATGATTGCATGCCATCTGCGCCGCTATGTGCTACTGATCCTATTCACTACAGTGAACGGGTCGGCGTTGCAATTCCCCAAAAAAATGCATGCAGCAGTGCGATAGCGCATCGTACTGCTGCGCAGCGCATATGATGGGAACGGCAGAAGTGCTGTCTATGTACTTCTGACGTTTTTGAGTGATGCACACTATATGCGCTGCCGAAATGTGCACGGCAGTATAATTGTAATGTCTTGAGTTTGAGAGCCACAATATTTATAACAAACAGAATTGTCACAAAAATATTGTTGTTGAGAGTTTCTCTTGACTAATAACTGTAAGTTTGACTGTATGTTTGATGATTTTCAATGGGAGAAAACTTTGGTATTCTTATCTACCAATTCCCGTTTCACTGTGGAATAGCTGGATTTTATATGTACATAAAAGGAAAGTAATCAGCTGGAAAAATGTTGCTCCAATGTACACAGCCAAAATAAGATCTCAAGTTTTTCTCAAAAAAAGTGGAATGTTCTTTAACACATAACTACATGTGTACATTCCCTCCTAACCTTTATCCTATACAATAAAACCTAACTTTCCCTGTAACATCCACCTTCCCTGTCGGGCGGGGGGGGGGGCACACACGCGGTGGCGGGAACGCGTGGGCGCACTGACTGGCGGCGGGGGTGGCACGGTAATATCACTACCTAGAGCCTGTTTTTAAATGGGCTTAGGCTCCCTGCACACTGCAAATCTGTTTTGTGATTCCAATTCTGATTTCCCCTGAATACATTCAACAGAAAAACAGATCAAAAAATGCAGCATGCAGTACAGATTAAAAATCGGAATCGGATGTAAAAAACGATTAAAAAGCGGAATCTGAATCGGAATCGCATGCAGTGTGCAAGGAGCCTTAGGTAGACTAGTAGTTATATAAATACTTAAAGGGACCCTGAGCACTGGGTAAAAAATGAAATATTGACTTACTCTGAGCTTCCTCCAGCCCACTGTGGGCCGCAAGGTCCTCCTGGCTCCTCTCCCTGGCTGGCGGCTCCGTGATCAGACGACTTTAGACCAAAGTCCTCAGTCCTGCTTCCCTCTTCCTTAATTAGCATCTGGCCGGCGTGAGAGTCCTGCGCATGCATGGTTCAATATTAGAGAACTACGCATGTGCAGGACTCTCACGCCGGCCAGCATGATGACGCATAGCTGGCCGGCGTGAGGATGCTAATTAAGGAAGAGGGAAGCAGACCTGACAACTTCGGGCCGAAGTCATCTGATCACGAAGCCGCCAGCCGGGATCAGGAGGGGAGCCAGGAGGATGCCGGGGGACCTTGGGGCCTATGCTGGGCTGGAGGAAGCCCCAGGTAAGTCAATATTTTATTTTTTACCCATTGCTCAAGTTCCCTTTAATGCAGGATGGAGTGAAGGCAAGTCAAAATAAAATCCCAAACTGTTAAGACACTAGGCCAGGATGGCATACACCTTTAGGTGCTAAGGGAATTAAGTTCAGTTATGGATAGACCCCTTTACGTAAACTTTTGTGACCCTTTTTAAGTATGATACAGTAATTCCAATGGACTGGTGTACAGCCCACATTTGCTCATTACTTAAGAAGGGCAAATAATCATGTTAAGGAAATTATAGACCTGTAAGCCTAACATATGTTATGTGCAAACTATTTGAGGGGTTTCTAAGAGATACTATGCAAGACTTCATAGCAGAGAATAATCTTATTTCTCAGCATCAGCATGGGTTTACCTAGGGTTGTGAATGCCAACGTGGATATTGAAAATGCTGTAGATGTGATTTACTTCAACTTTGCAAAAGCCTTCACCATAACAGTCTAGTGCAGAAGTTGAGGATGCAAGGACTAGGGAATAATCTGTGTATATGAATAAGTAACAGGCTAATGAACAAAACCAAAGACTTGTAGTCAAAGGATAATATTTAAATGGGTGACTGTTAGCAGTGGGGTCCCACAGGGGGTCGGTGCTGGGTACAATACACTTCAATCTATTTATTAGTAGTAGTTGAAGTACAATGCAGAAGAATCTGGACAGGATGGCTATACAGGCAAGTAAATAAACAGGATACACATGAGGACATCAAACTTGGAAAGAGACTTAGTACTGGTTGATAACAAGTTAAATAATCATATTTAATGCCAAGCAGCTGCAGCTAAAGCAAAGGCAAATGTTGAGTGCATTAAAAGGGAAATAATAACTCGAAATGCTAGCAAAATACATCCCCTGTTTAGCTCTCTTGTAAGGCTGTATCTGAAATATGGAATACACAGGAGGGACAGTGGTGCAGTTTTAGAGCAGGTGCAGAAATGAGCAAAGAAAATTGATCAGAGGGATGGATGGTCTCATTTACCAGGACAGGTTTGATAAACTAGGCTTATTTTATCTGTAGAAAAAAAGCCTTAGAGGAGATCTAATTATCATGTATAAATACATCAGAGGGCAATATAAGAGTTTGTCATATGAGCTTTTTGTCCCTAGGCTCATGCAAAGAACTAGGGGACAGGATCTGCGTATGGAGGATAAGAGATTTTAGTCATCTATTTAGAAAAGTGTTCTTTACAGTAAGGGCTAGTTCACAGTGATCAGTTGTGTTGCAGAATAATTCTGCATGTCAACTCACTGCCCATACACTTCTATGGGGCTGTTCACAGTACTGTCTTGTAATGGATTGTGTTATTCTAAATTGCTGCATGCAGGTTTTATATTAAAGTCTACAGTATGTCCAGTCTTCATTGCAGTTCACCCTCATTATACCGCATGGATTATGCAACAGACCACTGTGAATCCAGCCTAATGCCGGGTATAGACGATTAGATTATGCGCTGGTATCGAGCCAGCGGCTCGATGCCGGTGCGTCACCGCTCATCCGCGCGGATCGATTCCCGGCAGGTCATCCGGCAGGTCATCAGCGGCTCGATTGATAAGCAAGAAACGAATAGTGTATGCCCAGCATAAGAGTGATTAAAATGTGGAATGTATTACCACTGGAATTCAATTTGGCAAAGTCTTTATCTGTGTTTAAAGGGGGCTTGAATGCTTTCCTTGCATTGAAGGACAATCATTACTAGGTAATTCCAGGCGGTGTTGATCCAGGGATTTTATCCGATCTAGAGTCAGGAACATTTTTTTCCCTTTTGGGGCCAATTTGTCAAAGCCTTCTAAAGGTGCCCATACACTAGAACAAATATGGGCAGATTCGACCAAGAGACAAATTTATCTCTAATCGAATCTGATTACAGATAAATATGTCTCTAATCGAATCTGCCCATACACTACAGTCCGATTCCCATCTGATTTTAGCATGAAATCATCCGGGAATCGGCTGAGCCGCCGCTGCCCGCCCCGCCGCTGCCCGCCCCGCCGCTGCCCCCAAAATGTATAAATGTATGTAAATTATGTAGTGCATTTATACATTACCTGTCCTGAAGCAGCTCGCCGGATCCATCTGTCCATCTCGCCGGGTAATCCGCATACATGCTAGCGGTGCATAACGTCTGTTGTCAGCCGCTATGCGCCTTCGTGACGTCAGAGCACCGCCGGCGTGTATACGGAACCCGGCGAGATGGACGGAAACCGCGTGGAGGCTGACACCGGACAGGTAATGTATAAATGCACTACACACTGCATACATTTATACATTGCGGCGGCATCGGCGGGGGTTTCGTCGTCTCGTCACTCGTTCGCAATTCGGCTGCAATACCGCCGCGCACCCAACCAACCAACCTCGGCCTGAAATTTTCCAGCATGCGCGATTGACCGTGCAGTCAATTTCTGTCGCGAAATTGGTCGCTTATTCAGTCGGGCATGCACTTGGCAGCACCAATTTTCATCCAATTCGATTATAATATTCGAATTGGATGGTCGATTGGTTGGTTGGTCGCCTAGTGTATGGCCCCCTTAAGGATTTTTTGCCTTCCTCTTAATCAACTGAGATATTTGAGGGTGCTGGCAAGTGTAAAATTTTGTTTGCAATAGTGATCTTTTAACTACTCATTTCTGCTTAGTGAGAGCCTTCAGGTGAACTAAAAATACAGGTCTGCGGAAGCTATATTGGTAGTAGAGAACTACTCAAAATGTTTGGTGGGCTTCCTGTGCGCACCAGTTGTGCATATTGTTCTGGTTCTGAAGTGTGAGACTTAAAGAGACACTGAAGCGAAAAAAAAATATGATATAGTGAATTGGTTGTGTACTATGAATAATTACTAGAAGATTAGCAGCAAAGAAAATATTCTCATACTTTTATTTTCAGGTATATAGTGTTTTTTCTAACATTGCATCATTCTATAATATGTGCAGATTACACAACACTCAGCATTCAAAATGAGTCTTTCAGAGCAGTCTAGCAGAGGAAAAGTAAATAGTCCAGGAACAGTTGAGATAATAAAAGTCAGATAACAGCCCTCTCCAAGACTAACTTAGTCGGAGAGCTTAATGGCTTGTTTGCATAGAGATAACAACTGGAGTTTCTCAACTCTTCCTGTACTGGAAACAATTACACTGATGTATCTAATCTTAATGTTTTATTTCTTAGCTGTGCTACACATACAAATCATAATATCATCATTTTTTTCTCGCTTCAGTGTCTCTTTAATATCTTCCCTAGTCTAAACTGCTAAGCAACAAATGTAAACACTTTACCTCGAGTCATCTATAGATGAGGTAATATGTAATTTTGTTCAGTTTAGCTGTCTTCATATTGAAAGGTCACTTATTTTACTTACTCCCTAGCTCTGGAGAACTTAAAGAGGGGATTTAAACGGCAAATAGAGTAATCTGTTTTTTGTTTACTTAAACCTACAAGGACTCTTCTGTGACCTACAAAATAGATGACAAAAGTTAGACAGACAAATCATTTGTCAAAGCTCCAGTAAATATGGGTCACAGTGGATGTAACATGTGCAGTTAACCCTTGCCCCCATTGGTGTCCTATTGCAGTAAGTTTGCTGATGTATTAGATAAGGGTGGGTTGCTTAATGACCAGATGCTCTTTTGAGCATGATTTGTGTGCAGACTTTGAGATGGTTTGAGCATTGATAAGGTAAGTGCCACTATGCGAGGGATGATATTGTATGAAATAGCTATGCTGAGAATCTCCCATGATGAGATGGACTAGCCCAAAACCTGTCGGTTCTGTCAGATTTCTACTACCTACTGTAAATGACAGCAACTTAGAAGAAAAGTAATGTATGGCTCATTTTACTCTGGAAGAAATGTACTTCTTATTTGTATGTGTTTACATGTATTTAAAATTTTACATTTTTTTGTGATAGTGGTACTTTAATTACTTTATGTGTTATATGTTTAACGTCTTTATTGAAGCATATTGAAGCGTAGTTCAGAAAATGGACATGACACATGATGATGTCAGATGAACATAACTTGACTGTGGTGTATGATCGATTTAAATGGGACCTAACAGACCCAAAATGACGGTGATTTACATGTTGGACCCAGTGAATATATGCACTTGTAACATATGGAATATCATACTCAAATATTCTTCAGAGAGGCACGGGTGATTGGTCATATTGTTCTGTCATATCAATATTACACCAGAGGTGGATGAAGTGACCTTGATGGATTTTCATAGTTTGAAAAAAAGTATGTAGTAAAACGAGTACTCACAAACCTGGGTTGCCTAATAGCAATAGCATATGGGGAACACTCGTCCCGCACTCAGTTGTGGAAGATCTTTTGAAGCACAAGTCGCTCTCTAAAAATTGAAAATATGGACATGAGGGTAAAAGGAGCCCAGTGGACTGATTTTAATTGTTTTCAACTCTGGGTGCCTCTTACCCTTCTGTCCCCATATCAATATTATATCAATCAGACTACCACCTATTCTGTTAGTGTAGAAAACTATTCATTTGTGTAGACCACAGGTGTCAAACACAAGGCATGCGGGCAGAAAGCAGCCCCCCTAGCCATTTTATGTGGCCCTCAAGAGCTTCCAATGTCCATCATTGTAGGCAGCAAAATAAAAACAGTACACTGTATTCCTGTCCAAAAGAGCACACCTGTGACACTGTTTCTAAATGAAACATTGTCAATTTGACATGGGGTGCAGCAGTAACCTACAGCCCACCCTCCAAAGAAATTACCATGGGACCCCCTCCTTGGATACATGTAATGTTTGCCTGCTCCATCAATACGTTGTCTCTTCTGTTCCTTCCGGCAGTCACATGCTCTGTGCTTCCATACCTCCTTCTCACGATCATGTGACATACCTCAGAAGCCTGAAGTATGCAGCACAGAGCGTGTGGCTGTCAGGAAGATCAGAGGAGACTGAAGCAGGACTGGAGCAGGTAGATACTACTTTGCTTCACTGCGCTACTCTGAAGAACGGGAGAAGCAGCTACAGTCACTATAGTTACATCAGGTTTTGGGCCAGTCCATCACCTCATGGGGGATTCTCAGGGTTTTCTTTGTTTTCAACAGCATTTCCTGAACAGCAATTTAACTGCTAATATAGTAAGATACCAGCCAGCCTCCCTACTCACTTGCACACTATTTTGTCAGTTACACTTTGCAACTGCTGTTCAGGAAATGCTGTTGAAAACCAAGAAAACCCTGAGGAGATGGACTGGCCCAAACCCGGTCGGTTCCATCATATTTTAACTGCCTACTTTTTTTGCGATAGTGGTCCTTTAAATGCTCACCACAAACACAGAGATTCAGCACAAAAGGTCTTAAACATAATTGAAAACAGAATAATGGCTCAACTGAATATATGAAAACACACTGTTTATTTCAGCACCAGGAGACCAACTGTTCTCAAAAGAATTGCATGCCTAGCTTGCACACCACAACCGCTGCACAAAGCCACTGTCAACGCTAAGCCGCCACCCATAACTGCAATGCCCACACTACGTTGCTGCCCACAACTGCATCGCCCACATTAAGTTGCCAACCACAACTGCACTGCCCCCACTAAGCCGCTGCTCACAGGTGCTTCCAGGTCTGTGCATATTTACAATCTTTGGTTAGTATATGCGATTCCTGGCACATCTTTCATTAAGTAATCACGGTTGGATCCCAGCTTCATTGGTACCACAGAAATGTGTGGGGCTCCCAAGGAAGGGCAGAGGCCCAGAACATTTGCTCTACCATTAAAGCTACCAGTTTACAAAAATAAATAAAAAATGTTGAGTTCTAAGTAGCTCCAAAGAGATGATACCGGTACTTTTATAGACTTGCACATACAAACTTAAACAATTATTGTTTATGGCTGTATCTTTCTAAGGATTATCTGACTGGCAGAAATCATGTTTGCTCATTTCAGATAATAATAGCAACTAGAAAATGTGTAGTATGAGACAGCAGGCAAATTGTACACATTACTTTAAGAGGAAGCAAATAATTTAGTGATGAAATATTGTGTGGATTTTAAAATACAGAATGAGGCAAAACCAACATTACTGGGAGCAGACACTTTGAGAAAATAACTGTTGACAACCAAAGCCATAAATAGCTACTGTCAAGGCATTCCTGAGATGAGCACAGAATGCTCCTTTCTTCTGCTGCTCTTAGTGAAACACTTCACTCTGATAGGATGTGTATGCTTTAGCTACCTACAAAATAAGTAGCCCCTGCAAATCAAAAAATGAAAGAGGTTACAGTCTCGATGTGCTGCTGTATTCATTACAAGGGTTTGTTCTTTTCATGTATAGATGTTCATATGAAGGGTTTATTTAAAACTATTTAGGTTTGAAAGATCTTGGTTTGCACTTTCTGCACAGAATGTTTATGAATTCTGTATGACCTTTTGGGGGGGGGGGGGGGGGGGGCGGGGAGGGAGGCTACTAAAGGTGAGGTGTAATGAAATAAAATTATATTCACTTCAGTCTTGGAACACCCAATCATAAGCAGGGCTGTCTCCCATTTTTAAACCCTCCACATGTGACAATTTTTTGAAAAGCCTCAAATCTCCACACAGTAGATAAGTGGTTAGCTCTTTTGTCTTGCAATGCAGGTACGTACATATCCTGGCCAAGACACAGTCTTTAAGCCTTTTATACATTATCTGTTTGTATGGCTTTCTTCCAGTCACTCTGGTTTCACACCCAAGAAACATACTGGTAGGTTAATAAGCTAAAACTGGTTTTAGACTGTAGTGTAGACATTCATTTGTGAAAGGGTGAAGGTATGTATCTGAACTGCATGTTCCACAGCCAACTAATTTAGATAATCACTAAACAAGTCACTTTGCGACTGATGCCCTTTGGTATTATCTTTCAACAATGAGTTGCAGCTACTATAACTTTGTTTTTGTTGTTGAATACTTACTGAAATAATGTCAACAACACTTTTTTTTTTTTGTTTCTCAGCACCACGGATGCTGGTACTATTTAAGTCAATAATAATAATAATAACAAAATACTTGTCCCAGAGTTAAAGTTATCCAAAATAGGATGAACAAAATGGACTTTATTCACCTACAGTATGTGCTGAAAATACCGTTTTACAACATTTCAGGGCTGCAGAAGGACCCCTCTTCAAGGCACAATATATGGCAACAACAAGCCTGTACACCAAATGTGTAAACAGACAAGTGAAATACAGAACAAATAAAATACATTATTCTTCCGCACATTGATGTAATATTTCAGTCAACAGTGTGTAAACAGTAAGTATGCAATACATTTAAAGGCTGCCAATGTGTTGTGCACATAATATAAATCATGAAAAACCTCTATGCATACCATCATCATACTGCTGTGGGGACTAAGCCATGCACAGTAGAGTCCCTGAATTCGTGACAGGAAAAAATGGCGCACAGCGCCAATGCACCCTTCTGGCGCGCCATACAGAACAACAGTAAATCACTATTTACTGTTGTTAATTGTAACTTTCTGGCGAGCGCCTGCCCGAAGTGTTTAAAACGCTATTTTGCATTTTAATGTTAAAACATTAAAACGCAAAATAGCGTTTTAAGCAATTTAGTTTGTTTATGCACATTTGTTAATTTAAGTGTATAAATATATATATAAAAAATATATATATGCATATATATATATATATATATATATATATATATATATATATATATATATATATATATATATATACAGATAGACAGATAAATAGATATATGTATAATATATATATATATATATATATATATATATATATATACACATACATACATAAACACACACACACACACACACACACATATATATATATACAGATAGACAGATAAATAGATATATGTATAATATATATATATATATATATATATATATATATATATATATACATACATACATACATACATAAACACACACACACACACATATATATATATACAGATAGACAGATAAATAGATATATGTATAATATATATATATATATATATATATATACATACATAAACACACACACACACACACACACACACACACACACACACACACATACATACAGTATGTATATATATATATATATATATATATATATATTCACATGTGTATGTATGTGTATATATGTGTGTGTGTATATATGTGTACATATGTATATATGTGTGTGTGTGTGTTTGTGTGTATATATATATAATATATATATATATATATATATTTATACATGTATTAACTTGTATATAAATGTATTTTATTTATTTTTTTGTTTATTGTTTGAAAAAAAACAACGACGTGGGGTCCCCCCTCCCAAGCCTCTTTAACCCCTCGTCACCCATGCAGGCTGGGATAGCCAGCATGCGGAGCCCCGGCCGAGTGGGGCTTCTCACCCTGAGCTATACCAGCCCGCATGGTCCATGGTATGGGGGGGCTCTTGGGGGAGGGGCGACCAAGCCTCCCCTTACCCCCGGAGCCCTTGTCCAATCCATGGAAAAGGGGTTCTTCCCCGCCTCCCTTGCCGCAGGTGGAGGCCCGGGCGATGACTCCCTGGGGGGGTTCATGGTGGCATCTGGAAGTCCCCTTTAAGAAGAGGACCCCCAGATTCCCACCCCCCTCCCTTACCTATTTCCACAAAGGGTTAAAAGAAATAAAAACACAACCAAGAGAATTTTTTTTTTATTAATCTTAATTAACCAGAAATACTTACCTGTACCTTTAAAAAAATGTTCCCATGCCCATATCCTCGGAAATGATCCAACGAATACAGTATCCTCTAATGTTGTCTTGATTGAAGATCTCCGCTGACCGTGCACCCGACGCCACACACCGACGCTCCCCCGTGCTTGCTCTAGCTATACTGAGTATAGCTAAACCTAAAAAGCATCTTTGAATTTGGCTCCAAGGAGCCCCATTGGTCTATTAACAGACCAATGGGGTTCCTCCTGATACCCATTGGTCTGTTATTTGGGGAGCCTTGGAGCCAAAATTTAAAGATGCTTTTTATCTCTAGCTATACAGAGTATAGCTAGAGCCGCTCCGTGGTCCCTCCTGTGTGGCTTTCCGCACTTCTCTCCGCACATACAAATCTATAGTACCCACCCACACTGTCACCCTGGAGCACCCATAGCACCCTGGGGACTCCCAGATGCCACCATGAACCCCCCCAGGGAGTCGCCCCCCCCCCCCCCGCCTCCACCTGGGGCAAGGGAGACAGGGAAATGCCCATTGTCCATTTTTTACCCCGAGCCGCTTTTTACTGTATGCCCCTGAATTAGCCCTGATACTCTTTGCATGGTTTATCTTAAAAAGTTCATGTATGTCTGGTGTCTGAGGATCTTTGGTAAAAGGAACCTCCTCTGGAGTAAAATAACTCAGCAGGTCAAACCAAAGCAAGATAAACTCTGCTCAAGCATGAATTCCTTTCTCAATATTTCGCATACTTATTATTTTCGTATTTATATAGCACCAACATCTTCCACAGTGCTGTACTGAGCATATAGTCTTGTCACTTAACTGTCCCTCAGAGGGGCTCACAATCTAATCCTTACCATAGTCATAGGTCTATGTACGTATGGTGTATTGTATGTATGGTAGTCTAGGGCCAATTTAAGGGGAAGCTAATTAACTTATCTGTATGTATGGGTTTACTAAAGACAGGTCCTGTTTGACTAACATGCTCAGCTTTTATGAGGTAGTGAATGCTAATATGGATATTGGGAATGCTGTAGATGTGATATACTTGGACTTTGCAAAGGCCTTCGACACTGTTCCCCACAAAAGTCTGGTGCAAAAGTTGAGGATGCAAGGACTGGGGAAGAGTCTGTGTTCATGGATAGGGAACTGGCTAATGGACAGAAAACAAAGAGTTGTGGTCAATGGATCGTACTCAAAATGGGAGACTGTTAGCAGTGGGGTCCCACAGGGGTCTGTTCTGGGTCCAGTGCTCTTCAATTTATTTATTAATGACCTAGTAGATGCAGTAGTGAGCAATGTTGCTATTTTTGCAGATGATACAAAATTGTGCAGAATCATCAATTCTCAGGAAGATAGTGTGATAGGATGGCTATATGGACACATACATGGCAGATGAAATTCAATGTTGACAAATGTAAAGTCATGCATTTCGGACGTACTAATGGTCTAGCACCATACAAAATAAATGGGATACAGTTGGGGACATCAAACTTGGAGAAGGACTTAGGAGTACTCATTGACAACAAGTTAAATAATCGTACTCAATGCCAAGCAGCTGCAGCTAAAGCTAACAAAATTTTGGGATGCATTAAAAGGGAAATAAAAACTCGAGATGCTAGCATAATATTGCCCCTGTTTAACTCTCTAGTAAGGCCACATCTGGAATATGGAATTCAGTTCTGGGCACCACATTACAAAAAAGATTTTGCAGTTTTAAAGCAGGTGCAGAGACGAGCAACAAAATTGATACGTGGGATGGAAGGTCTCACTTATCAAGAAAGGTTAGATAAACTGGGTTTATTTAGTCTAGAGAAAAGACGCCTTAGAGGGGATCTAATTAACATGTATAAATACATCAGAGGGCAATATAATAGCTTGGCGGATGAGCTTTTTGTCCCTAGGCCTTCTCAAAGGACTAGAGGACATGATCTGCGCATGGAGGAAAAACGTTTTAGCCATTTATTTAGGAAAGGGTTCTTTACAGTAAGAGTGATTAAGATGTGGAATGCATTGCCACAGGAAGTCGTTATGGCAAACTCTATACCTGCATTTAAAGGGGGCTTAGATGCCTTCCTTGCGTTGAAAGACATCCATGGCTACAATTACTAGGTAATGCCTAATGATGTTGATCCAGGGATTTTATCTGATTGCCATCTGGAGTCGGGAAGGAATTTTTCCCTTTTGGGGCTAATTGGACTATGCCTTGTAAGGGTTTTTTCGCCTTCCTCTGGATCAACAGGGATATGTGAGGGAGCAGGCTGGTGTTGTACTTTATACTGGTTGAACTCGATGGACGTATGTCTTTTTTCAACCAAAATAACTATGTAACTATGTAAGTATGTGGGTGAAAACCAGAGTGCCTGGAAGAAACCCACACAGACACGGGGAGAACATACAAATACCATGCAGATAGTGCCCTGGCTGGGATCTGAACCAGGGACCCAGCACTGCAAGGCGAGTGTGCTAACCGCTACGCCACCATGCTGCCCAAACTGCATACTGAAGTGCTTTCATTAAAGAGAATCTGTACTCTAATATTCTTACAATAAAAAGCATACCATTCGATTCATTATTTTCTCCTGTGCCCCTCTGTGCTGTTTCTGCCACTCTCTGCTGCAATCCTGGCTTGTAATTAACAGTTTTAGGCAGTGTTTACAAACAAACTAACCAGCTTCTAATAGGCTCAGCTAAGCATAGAGTGTGAGTCATTCAGAGTATGCAGGGGGCCTGCAGAGGATGTGTATCGCTTCTACCAATCACAAGCAGCCCTGCACATTCCACACAATCAAGCTTTAGCCCGACAAACAGGACAGAGGAAAGATACATTGATTTATTACAGAGACAGTGCAGTTAGGAAAGACTGCAGTAAGCCAGAGCAGATTAGAACAGGCATAGGAACTTATAGGATAGAAGAACTAAGGCTGAAAAATTTGTTACAGAGTCTCTTTAAACTCCACTCTTGTTTAAAAAAATAAGACAACAAATATCACTTTGGCACAGTTACAAAGGTTCGGAACTTATTTTGTCAAAATGGTGACAAATTTTTTAGCAGATATTTTTGTTTTCTTCACCAAACTAAAGAATATATTTTTACTTGCTTTCAGTAATTTCATAGTTTTTACAGTGTGGAAAATTACATTTTATCCAACAGTTGTCATCGCTTGTCTCCATCCTGATAGTACTAAAATTATGCTGAAAAGACTAATCATTTTGTTCAATTCCTTGAAATTAAATCCTCAATACCTTCAGTGTACCGGAACCCTCTTAACCAGAGAAAAAGGGGTACATTTGTGCTTACATTACTTTAGCCATATGTGAGTTGGGAACCTGGCGAACCCTTGAATATTTGAACCTCCCTGGCGTTATGATTATTTCCATATTTAGGGTCTAAAAGCCATGCATTTTTTCACAAGCATTTAGACTCTAAAAACAAAGAAAAAAAGCTATACCACAGAGAGATCTGCAGCAGCTCCTGCCTATCACACAGGTACGGATTACCGCTCTGAGCTGTGGATTTCTATCCCAAAAGAATACACAAAAATTGATCCTTTCAGACGTATAAATATTAAAACATAACTTTTACTTGTATTCTATAAAATCACTATGTGCTAGCTGAAATCAAAACCATATCAAGGTAGGATTGCACTATACAGTAAATCAAACAATTCTGTCACTAGACTAGATAATATTTTTGATCTCAATCCTAGACCTTGACTAGATTGTTGTCTTACATTAAAGAAAAAATCCCCCAACCAATCCAACATTTTCAACTCCCTAAAATGGAGCCGTCGTTAGGGAAAAAGTGCTCAGTGCAAGGGTGCTAGTGCATTAAGAAAGAAAAAAAAGCACTGTAATCACATCACATATGTAAATAATAATAAATGAGAGCGATGTGCTCTCATGATCAGTCAGCAATGAAATAAGCCTGTTCCCAGACCAGTCTTATATACTCTCAGGGAGGGGTGATTCTCCCATTCACTGGACCACCCTCTTTTACAAATCTCCCATTGGTCAAGACCGCTTTCAATCATTGTAACTGTATGGCCATTGGTTGGCCTATCTATCTCCTTTATATCTCAAACATATCCTAAAGGTGGCCACACATGATACAATAAAATTATCCGATTTTACGGCAATTCGATAAAAACTATTGTATCTCCCGAAAAAAATCGAAAGCTTTTTTTCATTCGACTGAAAAGTCCGATCGGATTTCCCGTTTTCTTCAATCTTTCTAAAGATTGTACGATGTGTGTTAGATTGTCAGTTTATCAATATACACACCCTAGCAATTTTCTCAGAGTTTCCAAACCTTTTTATCATAATTGGGGACAAATTGAACATAGGTGTGTGGTACATTGGTCATATTTTTAAAATGTTACAAGCAGTCACAAAAATTGATTGCAATTCTTAAAGTGAACAGATATTTAAAAAATTGTATGGTGTGTGCGCACCTTTAGAGAGATTAAATCACCCCATAACTCGCTTGAGATAAACCTCACTATGTAGCCAGTCTGCTCCTCAAGTTTCGCCGCAATGGCTATTGTTTAAAAGCAAAAACACCGTCCTGCATTCCTGTCTCCATAGGGAGACATAAGGAGCATCCCATTGGTTGATTCACATCACGTGGTCACACCCTCCCTGCCTTCCCTCCAATAACCGCATTACTTGTCACTTGTTGTAAGCGGTTTTCATGGGAACCCGGCGCGGTGTGTGGAGACAGCACTCTCCTCCAATACGAAGGTGCCACATCACTGAGCAGGCAGCTGCTCACTCTTTTCGGCTAGATACTCTGCCCATTCATCTCGTAATGCACGGCGGTTCTGGTGCTATAGGTCTATGAAGCCTCATGTGTTACCACCCACAGGAAGTTTATATTAGCCAGTCTGGAGAGCAATCTTTCATCCTGTGTTTAATATTTCATATAAGTGTCACATCACCAGCATTTGCTATCCATTACATACAAATACATAGGCATTTATTAACATTGCCACAAATAGGTATAAATTTATAAGCAATCTTTTTGCCCACCACCAACAACGATACATATATTGCCCACTACAACCATTGCTGTCTCAAGATAGGCATATATACATTTATTTTACTCATCAGATAATGCATATTATAGTGCATCATTAATTAAACCAATATAGAAATCCTGATGATACGTGACGTTGTTGATAAGCAACGACTGTCAAGTGCCTTTCGACCGCAGGCATAGTCTTTATTAAAGGAATACTGTAGGGGGGTCAGGGGAAAATGATTTGAACTTACCCGGGGCTTCTAATGGTCCCCCGCAGAGATCCTGTGCCCGCGCAGCCACTCACCGATGCTCCGGCTCCGCCTCCGTTCACTTCTGGAATTTCAGACTTTAAAGTCCGAAAACCACTGCGCCTGCGTTGCCGTGTCCTTGTTCCCATTGATGTCACCAGGAGCGTACTGCACAGGCCTAGTATGGTCTGTGCCTGTGCAGTACGCTCCTGGTAACATCAGCGGGAGCGAGGACACGGCAATGCAGGTGCAGTGGTTTTCAAACTTTAAAGTCTAAAATTCCAGAAGTGAACCGGAGGCGGGGCCGGAGCATCTGTGAGTGGCTGCACGGGCACAGGACGTCTGCGGGGGACCATTAGAAGCCCCGGGTAAGTTCAACTCATTTTCCCCCGACCCCCCTACAGTATTCCTTTAAGTGTAACAATATTAGCATTTTAATTAGTACATTTATAGCATATAGTTAGTTGGCCTATATCGTTTATAAAAAGGACATAGTGCTGGGTATTAGTGATACTACAGATTTCCCATCATGGCTCGTTCTATAAAGGTAATTAGTACTAGATCTTACATGTACAGATACGGTCTCATTCACTGTGGGTGTAATATTTTACTCAAAATGAAGGAAGAATATTATTATGTCATTATTGCTTTATTGAGGTATATATAATGGAGAAAGATTTTGGGAATTGAATAAATGGAGTATATGTAAAACCCTCATTTAGGCCCTTGGGGCTTAAAGTCCCCAGCCGATAAATCCATTTTGCTTCTAATTGGCGTAATTTTAAATCCAAGTTTCCTCCTCTTGGTCCCATCTTTCACTGTTGTATCACACAATATTTTAGACAAGAAGTATCACCATCATGAAATTCCCTGAAATGTCTTGAAACTGGTGTATCCTTAGGATTTCGCACATTTCCTATGTGTTCTAGGATTCTCTGTTTCATTTGTCGAGTTGTTTCACCTACATATAACATGGGGCACGGGCATTCTATACCATAGATCACACCTTCGGTTTCACAATTAAAGAAATCAAGGATCTCATATGATTTCCCATTTTTAGGTGCCAGAAAATTCTCGCAAACATTGACATTAGGGCGTGCCTAGAACATTCCTTTGAGGGGCCTCTCTAGCCGCGTCTTTTTTATCTTCTTCTTAGAAACTAGTAAAAAGTAATGTACAAGTTTATGTCCAATGTTTTTCCCCCTCCTATACGTGAAAATTGGCATACTCAGAAGTATCTCTTTGAACTGGGAATCCAATTTTAAAATTGACCAATGTCGACCGACAATTTTCTTAATTTCTTCTGACTGTAAGGAAAATGTGCTGATAATTCTCATTTTATTGTCGTTTGAATCTGTCTCTCTATTTCTCGGGATTAACCAATCCTCTCTTTTTGTTTATTGTGCCTTTATTTGGGCCTCATTTATGACGTGATCAGGGTAACCCCTATCACTAAACCTCTTTTTTAAAATTACATATTCCTGATCAAAATCAACATCACTTGAACAATTTCTATGAGGCCGCAGATATTGTCCTTTCGGAATTCCTTTTTTAAGGGGAATAGGGTGGTGACTATTCCAAGATAGAAGGGAATTCGTAGAGGTTGGTTTGCGAAAGATTTTTGTTTCCAATTTACCCAGATCTGACCTTGTAATTTGAACATCAAGGAAACTCAACAAGCTTTTTCAATTTCATACGTGAAAAACACCCCAGTGTCATTTTGATTCAATTCCCCACTGTGCCATTCGCTCCACTGGTTACCTATTACCCAGAGGATCCAGTTCAAACTCCTGACTCTAACATACAAAGCCCTCCACGAGTTGTCTCCTCCATACATCTCCTCACTAATCTCAAGATATTGTCCCTCCTGCAACCTTCGCTCCTCCCAAGAAATTCTCCTGGCCTCTAAGCTGATCACCTCCTCTCATGCTCGCATCCAGTCCAGGACTTTACACGAGCATCACCCCTTATCTGGAACTCTCTTCCACAGCCTGTACGTCATGCTCCAAACCTGGACATCTTTAAACGCACTCTTAAAACATTCCTTTTCAGACAAGCTTATATCATTCTATAGCCCGTATTTACTTCTCTGTCACAATGTAATCAGAGGCAAAGAATCACTGCCTCATCCATCCTCCACCCCCTTACCTAGTGTGTCCCCCACAACCCATTACATTGTAAGCTCGCAAGGGCAGGGTCATCCTCCTAATGTTTACTGTTCTTGTAACAATATTTGTGCTGCTTGGAACTCTGCTGTACATTTGTTAGTTGTATCTATGTTCCCCTTGTCGTCTTATTGTGCTTTGTAAAGCGCTGCGGAATATGTTGGCGCTATATAAATAAATAATAATAATAATAATAATAAAAAGTTGTACAAAGTCCACAAACACAGCTCTGGGACTGTCCCACAGAATGAACTCATCATCTATGCCAAATCCTCAGAGAAAACCACTGTGTCCTCCCACCAACCAAGAAAAACATTTGCGTACGATGGAGCACATTATGTGCCCATCCCAAGCCTGACTCGGGATTACCGCTTAGAAACTTCTTTCAACAGGTTTGAAAGGGGTCTAGTGGGAGGATGAGGTTTTCTAAGAACTGCACACTTTTTCTCCTTGGTTGAGACAATCCACCACAATTACTTCACTCTGATATATCTTGAGTAAAAGCACTTTATTTGCACTTTCAGATCACAGCACAGCAGGTGCTTAAAGAAGATTTTTGCTTTACAGATAGATTAATAATATTTAGTTAACTTTTGTGATGTGTGATTCTTGAGATAGCCTCACTTCTAGATTCATATAGCAGTTGGCAATAGTCCATGATTCCCGCAAAACCTCATCTCTTTTGTTCATATAGTGTCATCATATAGAGTCAGAAATGGAGAGTAAATTATATTATGTAATTGTCAGAATTTGAGAGAGCAATATGGCAGCCCCATGCCACAAAAACCATAGATCCTGTAGCAAGGTGAGGTGACTCTGTGGATTAGTAAAGCAATGTAATACGTGTGCAGAAGAAGGCATAGATGAGATAAGCAATGGAGTGTTTAGTTCAAGTTTGCTTTAAATGACCAAGAGGGTATGATCAAGAGGTAAGCTCACTTAACGTTCACATTACCTAGTAGCATGTAGCTCTGGAACTACAGTTACAAAGGGTTTCTTACCTTCCCCTGGATCAACTGGGATATGTAAGGGTGCAGGGCAATGTTGTACTTCGGGACAGTTAAAAATGGCGCACAGCGCCAGGGGAATAAGAAGGGCGCCCCATAGACTTGCATTATATAACGCTATTTAGCGTTATAAGTGTTAAAAAATGGCGCAGGCAGTGTGCCTTACACTTATAACGCTAAATAGCGTTATAAAGCTTAAAAATTTCTGAGGACAGAGGGGTCGGGGGGAAGAGAGAGGCAGCGGACACTGGAGGGCATAGGCAGCGGACGAAGATGTGTGCAATATGCATACGTTACCTTGTCCCGGGCCGCCGATCGCTCCTTCCCTCCGCTCCTTCACTTCCTCCATTCGTTTACTGTAGTCCTGCAGCCGGCCAATCACCATGCGGTTTCAGTCTCCGCATGGTGATTGGCCGGCTGCTGGACTACAGCAAACAAACTAGAAAGTGCAGGAGCGGAGGGAAGGAGCGATCGGCGGCCCGAGACAAGGTAATGTATGCATATTGCACACATCTTCGTCCGCTGCCTATGCCCTCCAGTGTCCGCTGCCTCTCTCCCCCAACCCCCGCTGCCTATACTAGCGACCCGCAGCCCCTGCATGCTTTAATGGCGTACCGTGCTGAAATAAATGTAGCATAAAACGCTATTTACCGTTTTAATGTATTTTCGGTAAATAGCGTTTTATGATACATTTATCGGCAGAACGGTGCGCCATTTTTCTCCCTGCGCCATTTTTAGATGGACCCGTTGTACTTATCATTATTTTTTCCTGATTGAACTAGATGGGTTTTTTTTTTCAACCAAACTAACTAACATTTGAAACAAAATCTTCATTTAATAGAAATCCTGTTTATATATTTGTCAACATGTTAAAGCCTTTATTTCCATGAATGTTGCAGGTAGACTTTAAGAAGGTAGGCTGCCAAAGCTGGTTCTATTGGTTATAAAATGAATTAGAATAATGACTAAACAGAAAAAAATAATATTTAGAATATATTATATCACCATGGCAAGAAAATGTTATGAAAAAATTAACAATATAAATTGGATAAAATTTCAAGTGGACCTAAACTCTAGCACAGGACAGAAGGAAAACATAGAGAAATGTACCCTGTATGAATTTAGAGAGTTTAGCCTGTCTAATTCCCCATTATCTGTGACTAAACACAAGCTGTAATTTGATCCCTCAGCTGACTGCCACGGCAGAGAGCTCACTTGTAAACACAGCATGTTAGTAATATGTCTGCTTCCATGAAAACAGGAAGTAGACAAACTGCAGATTTATTGTAGGATTTGTATCAGCTGTGACAAAGAAATGTTGTTTTTTGTTTCAAGGTTATTATGCTGTTGCTAATCTTTTAGAGCAGAGAGGAAGTTTTGAGTTCAGGTCCGCTTTAACAAACTGTGAAATGTACATATTGTTGTACAAACAGAAAACATTGCTAGATAAGATATGCATTTTTGAAGTTATTCAAATCAAATGACCACGTCTGTAATATGAAATAGGGTGCAAAGAAAGTGTGGAAATGTTCAGCTACTTTCAATAGGCTTTATTTTGCTGTCCGGCAAACAGAAACACTGCAGCAGACATCATATTTCTTTGACTTGAAATGCTAAGCAGTGAAAAGAATAGCAAAATGCTAAGTGAAAGGATCACCGCAAGCTGTTTTTGTTTGCCCAAAGGCACAGCCTCTTGTTGGAAAAGCTACAAGAATTTCTGATGCACCGAAAAGCTGGCTAACTTAACCACTTCCCGACCGCCCACTACACAGGGGCGGCGGGGAAGTGGAGCCCTGCAGGACGGCCTCACCCACAGAGGCGGCGGTCCATTTAAGAGCATGGGCGGAGCGATCGCGTCATCCGTGACGCGATCCTCCGCCGGCGCCTGTCACCGCTCGCTCGCCGCAACATCCCGCCGGCTATACGGAAGCGCCGGCGGGATGTTAACCCCGCGATCGCCGCATACAAAGTGTATAATACACTTTGTAATGTTTACAAAGTGTATTATACAGGCTGCCTCCTGCCCTGGTGGTCCCAGTGTCCGAGGGACCACCAGGGCAGGCTGCAGCCACCCTAGTCTGCACCCAAACACACTGATTTCTCCCCCCCCTGCCCCAGATCGCCCACAGCACCCATCAGACCCCCCCCTGCCCACCCCCCAGACCCCTGTTTGCACCCAATCACCCCCCTAATCACCCATCAATCACTCCCTGTCACTATCTGTCAACGCTATTTTTTTTTTATCCCCCCCCCCTGCTCCCTGCCCCCTCCTGATCACCCCCCACCCCTCAGATTCTCCCCAGTCCCCCCCCCCAGACCACCCCCCCCTGTTTACTGTATGCATCTATCCCCCTGATCACCTGTCAATCACCTGTCAATCACCTGTCAATCACCCGTCAATCACCCGTCAATCACCCCCTGTCACTGCCACCCATCAATCAGCCCCTAACCTGCCCCTTGCGGGCAATCTGATCACCCCCCCACACCAATAGATCGCCCACAGATCCGACATCAGATCACCTCCCAAATCCATTGTTTACATCTATTCTCTCCTCTAAACACCCACTAATTACCCATCAATCACCCATCAATCACCCCCTATCACCACTTGTCACTTTTACCTATCAGATCAGACCCTAATCTGCCCCTTGCGGGCACCCAATCACCCGCCCACACGCTCAGATTGCCCTCTGACCCCCCCTTATCAATTCACCAGTGCATTAATTACATCTGTTCTTCCCTGTAATAACCCACTGATCACCTGTCAATCACCTGCCAATCACCTATCACCCATCAATCACCCCCTGTCACCCCCTGTCACTGCCACCCATCAATCAGCCCCTAACCTGCCCCTTGCGGGCAATCTGATCACCCACCCACACCATTAGATCGCCCGCAAACCCGCCGTCAGATTACCTCCCAAATGTATCGTTTACATCTGTTATCTTCTCTAAACACCCACTAATTACCCATCAATCACCCCCTATCACCACCTGTCACTGTTACCTATCAGATCAGACCCTAATCTGCCCCTTGCGGGCACCCAATCACCCGCCCACACGCTCAGATTGCCCTCAGACCCCCCCCCCCCTTATCAATTCGCCAGTGCATTAATTACATCTGTCCTTCCCTGTAATAACCCACTGATCACCTGTCAATCACCTGCCAATCACCTATCACCCATCAATCACCCCCTGTCACTGCCACCCAACAATCAGCCCCTAACCTGCCCCTTGCGGGCAATCTGATCACCCACCCACACCAATAGATCGCCCGCAGATCCGACATCAGATCACCACCCAAGCGCAGTGTTTCCATCTATTCTCTCCTCTAAACACCCACTAATTACCCATCAATCACCCATCAATCACTCCCTATCACCACCTGTCACTGTTACCTATCAGATCAGACCCTAATCTGCCCCTTGCGGGCACCCAATCGACCGCCTACACGCTCAGATTGCCCTCAGACCCCCCCTTATCAATTCGCCAGTGCAATATTTACATCTGTTCTCCCCTGTAATAACCCACTGATTACCTGTCAATCACCTATCAATCACCCATCAATCACCCCCTGTCACTGCCACCCATCAATCACCCCCTGTCACTGCCACCCATCAATCACCCGCTGTCACTGCCACCCATCAATCAGCCCCTAACCTGCCCCTTGCGGGCAAACTGATCACCCACCCACACCAATAGATCGCCCGCAGATCCGACATCAGATCACCACCCAAGCGCAGTGTTTCCATCTATTCTCTACCCTAAACACCCACTAATTACCCATCAATCACCCCCTGTCACTGCTACCTATCAGATTAGACCCCTATCTGCCCCTAGGGCACTCAATCACCCGCCCACACCCTCAGAATGCCCTCAGACCCCAGCCCTGATCACCTCGCCAGTGCATTGCTTGCATCCATTCCCCCCTCTAATCACACCTTGAGACACCCATCAATCACCTCCTGTCACCCCCTAGCACACCTACCCATCAGATCAGGCCCCAATTTGCCCCGTGTGGGCTCCTGATCACTCGGCCAAACCCTCAGACCCCCTTCCGATCACCTCCCCAGTGCATGGATTGCATCTATTTTCCCCTCTAACCACCCCCTGAGACACCCATCAATCACCTCCTGTCACCCCCCTAGCACTCCTATCCATCAGATCAGGCCCAATACAACCTGTCATCTAAAAGGCCACCCTGCTTATGACCGGTTCCACAAAATTCGCCCCCTCATAGACCACCTGTCATCAAAATTTGCAGATGCTTATACCCCTGAACAGTCATTTTGAGACATTTGGTTTCCAGACTACTCACGGTTTTGGGCCTGTAAAATGCCAGGGCGGTATAGGAACCCCACAAGTGACCCCATTTTAGAAAAAAAAGACACCCAAGGTATTATGTTAGGTGTATGACGAGTTCATAGAAGATTTAATTTTTTGTCAAAAGTTAGCGGAAATTAATTTTTATTGTTTTTTTTTCACAAAGTGTCATTTTTCACTAACTTGTGACAAAAAATAAAATCTTCTATGAACTCGCCATACACCTAACGGAATACCTTGGGGTGTCTTCTTTCTAAAATGGGGTCACTTGTGGGGTTCCTATACTGCCCTGGCATTTTAGGGGCCCTAAACCGCGAGGAGTAGTCTAGAAAACAAATGCTTCAAAATGACCTGTGAATAGGACGTTGGGCCCCTTAGCGCACCTAGGCTGCAAAAAAGTGTCACACATGTGGTACCGCCGTACTCAGGAAAAGTAGTATAATGTGTTTTGGGGTGTATTTTTACACATACCCATGCTGGGTGGGAGAAATTTCTATGTAAATGGACAATTGTGTGTAAAAAAAATCAAACAATTGTCATTTACAGAGATATTTCTCCCACTTAGCATGGGTATGTGTAAAAATACACCCCAAAACGCATTATACTACTTCTCCTGAGTACAGCGGTACCACATGTGTGGCACTTTTTTACACCCTAAGTACGCTAAGGGGCCCAAAGTCCAATGAGTACCTTTAGGATTTCACAGGTCATTTTGCGACATTTGGTTTCAAGACTACTCCTCACGGTTTAGGGTCCCTAAAATGCCAGGGCAGTATAGGAACCCCACAAATGACCCCATTCTAGAAAGAAGACACCCAAAGGTATTCCGTACGGAGTATGGTGAGTTCATAGAAGATTTTATTTTTTGTCACAAGTTAGCGGAAAATGACACTTTGTGAAAAAAAACTATTAAAATCAATTTCCGCTAACTTGTGACAAAAAAATAAAAACTTCTATGAACTCACCATACTCCTAACGGAATACCTTGGGGTGTCTTCTTTCTAAAATGGGGTCATTAGTGGGGTTCCTATACTGCCCTGGCATTTTAGGGGCCCTAAACCGTGAGGAGTAGTCTTGAAACAAAAATGACCTGTGAAATCCTAAAGGTACTCATTGGACTTTGGGCCCCTTAGTGCAGTTAGGGTGCAAAAAAGTGCCACACATGTGGTATCGCCGTACTCGGGAGAAGTAGTACAATGTGTTTTGGGGTGTATTTTTACACATACCCATGCTGGGTGGGAGAAATACCTCTGTAAATGACAATCTTTTGATTTTTTTACACACAATTGTCCATTTACAGAGGTATTTCTCCCACCCAGCATGGGTATGTGTAAAAATACACCCCAAAACACATTGTACTACTTCTCCCGAGTATGGCGATACCACATGTGTGGCACTTTTTTGCACCCTAACTGCGCTAAAGGGCCCAAAGTCCAATGAGTACCTTTAGGATTTCACAGGTCATTTTGAGAAATTTCGTTTCAAGACTACTCCTCACGGTTTAGGGCCCCTAAAATGCCAGGGCAGTATAGGAACCCCACAAATGACCCCATTTTAGAAAGAAGACACCCCAAGGTATTCCGTTAGGAGTATGGTGAGTTCATAGAAGATTTTATTTTTTGTCAAAAGTTAGCGGAAATTGATTTTAATTGTGTTTTTTCACAAAGTGTCATTTTCCGCTAACTTGTGACAAAAAATAAAATCTTCTATGAACTCGCCATACTACTAACGGAATACCTTGGGGTGTCTTCTTTCTAAAATGGGGTCATTTGTGGGGTTCCTATACTGCCCTGGCATTTTAGGGGCCCTAAACCGTGAGGAGTAGTCTTGAAACGAAATTTCTCAAAATGACCTGTGAAATCCTAAAGGTACTCATTGGACTTTGGGCCCTTTAGCGCAGTTAGGGTGCAAAAAAGTGCCACACATGTGGTATCGCCGTACTCAGGAGAAGTAGTATAATGTGTTTTGTGGTGTATTTTTACACATACCCATGCTGAGTGGGAGAAATATCTCTGTAAATGGACAATTGTGTGTAAAAAAAATTAACAAATTGTCATTTACAGAGATATTTCTCCCACCCAGCATGGGTATGTGTAAAAATACACCCCAAAACACATTATACTACTTCTCCTGAGTACGGCAATACCACATGTGTGGCACTTTTTTGCAGCCTAACTGCGCTAAGGGGTCCAAAGTCCAATGAGCACCTTTAGGCTTTACAGGGGTGCTTACAATTTAGCACCCCCCAAAATGTCAGGACAGTAAACACACCCCACAAATGATCCCATTTTGGAAAGTAGACCCTTCAAGGTATTCAGAGAGGGGCATGGTGAGTCCGTGGCAGATTTCATTTTTTTTTGTCGCAAGTTAAAAGAAATGGAAACTTTTTTTTTTTTTTTTTTTTCTCACAAAGTGTCATTTTCCGCTTACTTGTGACAAAAAACAATATCTTCTATGAACTCACTATGCCTCTCAGTGAATACTTTGGGATGTCTTCTTTCCAAAATGGGGTCATTTGGGGGGTATTTATACTATCCTGGAATTCTAGCCCCTCATGAAACATGACAGGGGGTCAGAAAAGTCAGAGATGCTTGAAAATGGGAAAATTCACTTTTGGCACCATAGTTTGTAAACGCTATAACTTTTACCCAAACCAATAAATATACACTGAATGGGTTTTTTTTTATCAAAAACATGTTTGTCCACATTTTTCGCGCTGCATGTATACAGAAATTTTACTTTATTTGAAAAATGTCAGCACAGAAAGTTAAAAAAATCATTTTTTTGCCAAAATTCATGTCTTTTTTGATGAATATAATAAAAAGTAAAAATCGCAGGAGCAATCAAATAGCATCAAAAGAAAGCTTTATTAGTGACAAGAAAAGGAGCCAAAATTCATTTAGGTGGTAGGTTGTATGAGCGAGCAATAAACCGTGAAAGCTGCAGTGGTCTGAATGGAAAAAAAGTGGCCGGTCCTTAAGGGGTAGAAAGCCCTAGGTCCTCAAGTGGTTAAAACCTTTCATCTGCTTTTCAACATCCACAGAACATTGTCTTCCCTATCTGCGTTTGCTCTGTCCTGGTCTTTGTCAATATGCATGTCAACAAGCAGGGACAAATTGGCAGTGAGTATTCAGAGGACTTTAAAAACAGCAGCATGCCCAAGTTTATTCCAAGGAAAGTTATCAATTTGCTACCAACATTTTGAAACTACTACATTATGCTAAACTCCGACTTAACTTACAAGACTTAAAACTTACAGGTTAGATTCCCCAATACTGCACTCTGACTGCTGGATTTTATGGATGATCCTCAAACTTGGCAGTCCAGAATAGAGTTGTCGCAAAACGTGGATTTTGGTTCGCGAACCTCGAACTCGAACACGCAAAAAAAGTTTGCGAACATGCAAACTTTTCGAACCGCCATAGACTTCAATGGGCAGGCGAACCTTCAAATCTACAAACACTATGGCCTGGTGCACACCAAAAACCACTAGCAGATCCGCAAAATGCTAGCAGATTTTGAAACGCTTTTTCTTATTTTTCTGTAGCGTTTCAGCTAGCATTTTGCGGATTTGTGAAGCGTTTTTGGTGTAGTAGATTTCATGTATTGTTACAGTAAAGCTGTTACTGAACAGCTACTGTGACAAAAAACGCCTGGCAAACCGCTCTGAAGTGCCGTTTTTCAGAGCGGTTTGCGTTTTTCCTATACTTAACATTGAGGCAGAAACGCCTCCGCAGTCCAAAATCTGCAGCAGCCCGGGAGTATGTGTTTCTGCAAAATGCCTCCCGCTCTGGTGTGCACCAGCCCATTGAAATACATTACCCAAGCGTATCCGCAGCCGCAAGCGGATTGCAAAACGTAGCCGAACCGCTCTGGTGTGCACTAGGCCTAATTGTGGCCACTAAAGTGATGGAAAAGATGTTTCAAGGGGTCTAACATCTGTAGGGGGGGCATGGCGGAGTGGGATACACGCCAAAAGTCCTGGGGGAAAATCCGGATTTTACGCACAGCAGGGTTTAAAGGCAGAAATCACATTTTATTGCTAAATTGGAGGCCTAAAGTGCTTTAAAACATCTTGCATGTGTATACATCAATCAGGTAGTGTAATTAGTGTACTGCTTCACACTGACAGACTAAACTTACTGAGTAACGCAATGCAAACAGCTGTTTGTGTAGTGAGGGCCGAGCTGGACTGGTGCGCACCATGGCGAGAGTGCAGGCTCTGGCTCTGCCTGTTGTTTTGTCCATATTGGGGGGAATGAAGTGAGAGGTATGCACTGACTTGACTAATACAATGTGCGGTTACACAGGTGCAGTGAAAAGGTGACTGCTGGTACAACAATGTGTGGTTACACAGGTGCAGTGAAAAGGTTGCAGTGACTGCTGGTACAACAATGTGCGGTTACACAGGGGCAGTGAACAGGTTGCTGTGACTGCTGGTACAACAATGTGTGGTTACACAGGTGCAATGAACAGGATGCAGTGACTGCTGGTACAACAATGTGCGGTTACACAGGTGCAGTGAACAGGTTGCAGTGACTGCTGGTACAACAATGTGTGGTTACACAGGTGCAGTAAAAAGGTTGCAGTGACTGCTGGTAGTACAATGTGCAGTCACACAGGTGCAGTAAAATGTATGCACTGACTGCTGGTATATAATACAATGTGCGGTCAGTCACAGGTGCAGTTACAGGTATGCACGGACTGGTATTACACAATACAGTGTGCAGCTGTCACACACAGGTGCAGTGAACAGTTATGCAGTGACCGGTATACTATATAACACTGTGTGCTGTGACGCACATGAACAGGTATGCACGGTCGGATTGGGATTACAAATGTGCAGCTGTCTGTCACACACACAGGTGCAATGAAAAGGTAGGCACTGACTGTACTGGGCCTTGCACAGTATAGCAATTAGCAAGGGCCAGCTGCGACACACAGGGTTGTATAATGCAGTGTCAGTGGCACCCAAAAAAAAAAACTTCACAAGAACATTAGCTCTGAAAAAGCTTTTTTGTGGTGCTTTTCAAGAACAAATATCAGCTAGGGGCAAGCTACACAAGCCTAACTAAGCTTTCCCTATATCTACAGCAGGTTCCTCTCCCTTCTCTAATTACTGCAGCCACACTGAGTGAGATAATGGCTGACGCAGCTGCCTTACATAAGGCGGGGGGGCTCCAGGAGGGAGTGCAGCCTGATTGGCTGTCATGTGTCTGCTGACTGTGATGTAGAGGGTCAAAGTTTAGCAAAATGATGTAGTATAGGGGCGGGTCGAACTCACCATAAAGTTTGCGTTTCGACGCGACCGCGAACCACCAAAGTCACTGAATTACTTGCTGACCCACCAACAAACCAAAGAAAGAAGCATTGAATATAATTTTGGTCTCTTTTTGCCTTTTATACTTTCCTAGTGCTTATGGTTCACCATGAGCTATCTCGGTATTCTGTAGCCAAGGAAAGGAAGTGAGGTGAGATCTCTCCAAACAACAATACAATGCAGTATGGGAAAGATGAACATAAGATGAACATAAGGTATTTTGATTTATCACCGCTCCAGAACACCTGCTGCCATATTTTGCACCCCAGCTCTGTTTTTGTGCATAGTTGATTTGCACGGCCCTGTTTTCACATTGGATGTATGACTTATTGGCTGCAATTCTAAAAAGAAGACAACTTTTGGCCAGACTTCTCCTGACAATAATAGATGGGTGTATCTAGGTTCCAACGGTATCTGCCATTTCTGAGCCAATTGCTCTGTTGGACATCTTCCAATTCCGAAGAGATCTAAGCACGATTTTTTGCAATTTGTAAATTGATGAGAATACATTAGAATGTATATTTGTAAAAACATTCTTCCTTTATTTTTTTACCTCTATCTAAAACTTTTGCACAATAATGTTTGTCTGAAGCAGGCGATCATTGATACGGCAGCTTAGATCAATGAACGGGAATTGGGTTTCCATTCACTGAACTCCCTACTAACGGGCAGTGATGTGAACGAGTACTGGATCACTCGCACGAGGGAGTGGGAGCACGGACAGCGGCGGTCGTGGTGGAGATGCGTATATTTATGCCCCAGGCGCTGAGATGAAGTCTGCGGGGCGTAGATATACTGTATGCTGGCGCTCAAGTATTGAGGCTTCTTTCGCTACTCTGTAATCTCCTGTTGTAGAGCATGGCCCCCTGAAAGATTAGTGGCAAGGCATTGTCGCTAATCTCATCATTGCCATGTAGCTCCTCTTCCTGGATCATGGCCGCGCAATAGCTGACTGAGCCCGCCCACGCAGTAAGCCGGAGCCGCGGGCTCCGTGCTAATGCGCATGTGGACTCGCACGGCTTCTGCACGGCCATGATTTAGGAAGAAGAGCTGCGCAGCCCCAATGTGAGGAAAGGATGCACTTTGCAATGGGGGGCTTCAGACAAGAGCTTCAATAGGATCCTGTGGCTTCCTTCTCTTCAGGGTAAGCATCAGATTTTGAACCTAAGCTTCAGCTTGTGTTCACTTTAATAAAGAGTTCAACATTGCCATTTTTTCATTTTTATAAGGGTCATTGTAATGATATTACTTATTGTGTAATACAGTATACCATCATACTGTGGTATTTTTTGAGACGTTATCATACCATCATATTTTATACCATTGCAACCCTACTACATAACACCAATGCTTAGGGATCACTCTGCATATTATTATTTGGGAAAGGAGTATTCTGTCTAATTTTGTTATTTATAGTACTTTGTATTCTGTTATTTGTGGCGCACTCTGCATTTTGTAATTTGGGGGAACACTGCATAATTGCTTTTCAGGGGCACATCACATGTTTTTGGGGGAGGGGGAACTCTGCATATGTTATTTGCGGGGCACTCTGCACGTTGCTATTTAGAGGGCACTCTGTGTATTTGTTATTTGGTGGAACTCTGCATAGATGGTTTTGGGGACATTCTACATATTGTTATTTGGAGGCACTGCACATATTGTTAATTGGGGGCACACTGCATACTGATATCTAACAGGGCACTATGCGTATGTGTTATTTGGGGACAATCTGAATAATCGTGCTGGGGAGGGAAGGCACTCTGCCTAACTGTTATTAGGGGGGTGCTCTGGATATTTGTTTTTTGGGGGGGCGCTATACCAAATTATATTATGTAGGGAGAAGTGAGTGATACTTGTAACATTCATTTATTTTTAACATTTTGTTTGTAAAATACCAATACGTTTGGACCAAAGGTACTGTTTTGAGATTAAAGAGATGATGTATCTAGGCATGTGCTTGCCTGGATTTTCTAGCAGTAGTCACTCATATTTATTACAGCAGTGGCATGGCATATGCAAATGTAGGTAAATAGTATAGCATATCACTATAAAATCTCCTTAGAAGTTCACCTTTGGAACAGTAATTAATTAGTTAGTGATTAATGTCTTATGTCTTCATACACACAATATTGATATTTCAGTAGAAATGTAATTGAGAAAGAGCTAAACTGCTAGAGTTGTTCTACTCTAATGCAGAACAATGCTATGTGGCCATCAATGCATGACCATTCCTCACCTACTTGCCAGACAGACTTATCAACAAGTCTGATCACAGTTTTGATTGATAAACTGTATGAAACTAATTGAAAGTTGTTGATTAGAATTTGATCAAAGTAATTGAATCAGCTGGAAAAAAAAATGATACCCATTTTTACACTTTCAAAAACAATAATAAAGAGAATCCTGGAGACGGGCTTTACAGGGGTTCTTTCATGAATGAGGAAAAAAATAAAAAGTGGTTTATGCATAAACTATTAAACATCCTTGTAAAATAGTGTACATTTAAAAAAAAAAAAAAAAAAAAGAATGGTTTCATCAATATAACATGCATTGTAAATAGTGACGGATGACGGCTGGGAGGCTAATCCATTTGTTAGGGGTGTTTTTTTTTTAACTTTCTTTTCACAACCATAACTGCTGCCTACATAGTTTTCAGTGGTATAACCCACTTCTAGCAGGAATAGCCGTTATAACCCTAATAGCTGAGCTGCGCTGAGCTGCTGAATATGTGTTTACATTGTTGCTAGGCAACTAGACCCTGGTGCAGAGACTCGTTTTGTGAAAAGAGTCATAAGCAGCTGGGAGAATCAGTCCCATCTACACTACATGATTCTTTGTCAGATTCGATTCAATTTGATTCGATTCATTGATATGATTTGATTCAATCTGACATGTCCAATTCATGATTTAATTCAATTCGATTTAAATTGAATCGAATTATGAATCGGACATGTCAGATTGAATCAAATCATATCAATGAATCGATTAAAATTGAATCGAATCTGACAAAGAATCATATGGTGTAGATGGGACTGATTCTCCCAGCTGCTTATGACTCTTTTCACAAAATGAGTCTCTGCACGGGTCTGGTTGTCTAGCAATAATGTAAACACATATTCAGCAGCTCAGCAGAGCTCAGTTGTTATAGCTATAACGGCGATTCCTGCTAGAAGTGGGTTATACCACTGAAAACTATGTAGGCAGCAGTTATGGTTGTAAAAGAAAGTAAAAAAAAAACACCCTTAACAAATGGATTAGCCTCCCAGTCCTTCATAGGTCACTATTTACAATACACCATTCATTTTTTTTTAAAAAACTTTTTACACTATTTTAGAAGGATGTTTAATAGTTTATGCATAAACCACTTTTTTTTTTTTCCTCATTCGCGGAAGAACACCTTTAAGCTTAAGTGTAAAGCTAAAGGGACTAAAATATCACACTGCCTGATGCAACAGGGGCTTTGTCATGGGCAAACTGGCTTGTGACATCAGTTTGTACAAACCAGATCAGTAGCACGGTGGTGTAGAGGTTAGCACTCTTGTCTTGTAATGCTGGACCACTAGTATGAATCCCAGCCAGGGCACTATCTGCACACTCTTCTCATTACACTCTAATCAGATTTGTAGCTGGCTGCAAATTCACTGCTGAAGCTGGTTGTAATCCATGGCTATGCAGCAAATTTTGGGTGTGACATGGCTGTTTGCAGCTACATGTGAGGACATTGCCAGATATAATAAAGTTGGTGTGTCTACTGCTGGCTTAGAATGCTTCTTAGTGTGACTGAGCTGCAAGTCTCTGTAATCACCATGATAATGCAATTAATTTTCTCTAGCAAAAAAAAAAAAAATATATATATAAAAAATGACAACAACAAAAAACAAACACTTTTGTGACTTTTTGTAACTACTATAAATAGACTTCTGAGGTATAGCCCTTACAAAGACAAAAGTGTATTGTTATTAGTGGTATAGTGCACAAGAAATGTTTGTTGAGGCAAAATCTCCTTTTAACAAAAGATTTACAGTAACTTATTGACAGCTGCTTCTTTAGCAATACTTTAAATTTGAAATGAGGTGTTGTGAATAATGTCTCTGAGTTAAATCTCTTGCCAACAAGTGAATGCTCATGCAGCTGTAGTTAAAATATGCATTGCTCTCAGAATTTACTGTATGCAGAAACTACAAAAAGTATATTAAAGACACAATTTATGTTCTGAGCATTAGACTATGTGTATATCTACACAAAAACAGCCAAATATTCGCTCAATAATTATAAAGTGGATCTGCCTCACTGCATGTCAAGTAAACACTGTGGGTCTTTGTTATGCATTTTCTTGAAAACGGTAGACATCCCTTCTCCCCCACCCTTCCAATCTGTAGTAAACACGTAGCACAACTCTGCCAGATCCATCACAGCAGACAAGGGAGAAAAGTAGAGAGGCTGGAGGCACAGACAATGAGCACCAGAGCCCTCCTCCCCCCTCCTCTTCTCGTCATACCCTGCAGTTCATTTCAGGAGTCAGTGACTTATTTAAATGAAATATGACTAATCCTCTCTCTGACAGATGTCACCAATTTAGCAAGCGGCAACGGCAGGGGAAGCAGCTTCATTTGCAAACGGCCCCTCCATAATGATTAGATGGGCAGGGATGTGTCAGGGATGGGAAGCAGACTAAACTTCCCAGCTCTCGGGTCCAGATTATTTAACCTTATCAAGCCTGTGAGTCTTTTCAAAGTGCTGATGGATCTTGGTGAGACGGATTCTGATTGTCTGCATAAAACTTAATTTTCAGCATATTTATTCTTTAGTATGTATAACAGCATAGGGATACTATGCAATGCTTTACTGACTACAGAGACTGCTCCCTCCTCCCCCAAGGAGCTTACAGTCTACTGATCCTAGAACCATCATACCGGCATACATACACCAACATTTCCAAAAAAGCTGTAATGCTGTGTAAAATGTAAATAGAAACAATGTGATAATTTCCATATCATGCAAATCCTATACTTCAAGCCCTAGTTCACCTTCCTGGATTTTTTCATTGTTAGTGAATGTGACCGGGGAAATGTGCCATTATGCAATTTCTATATTTGGCACAGAGATATTTCCTTTGGAAAAGTCAGTCCGGTGAGATTTGTGCATAAACTACGGTGGGGCCAGGAGGGTGTGAGTTGCCTCTTAAGCAGACCCATCATTTGTCTCTACTCACCCCCTCCCTAGGTGTCTTCTGCATTGTAGAGTTTTAACTTGCATTTGCAGATGTTCACTCCAATCTGAAAAATCACAAATACCTTCTGTTTTAAGAAGGCAAACTTTTGTTTTGGATGCAGCAACAAATTGTGTTCACAGACTGTGATAGTAATGGGTAATTTTGCTTGAATATTTGCATAATTATGATCGTAATAACAATTCCATGGATAAACTTGATTTTGCCTAATTTTCACAAGTTACGCAAATTTACGTTCATGGAATCCACTATCGTATCGGCATAAGAAAATACAATTTTGCACAAATGTATTTAAGTCAACAGGCAAGAGAAAAACCTTTTCACACAGCTTGAAGTCTATGGGCAAGAGGAAACACATTTTTACACAATTTTTACACAAATTCAATTAAGTCTATGGGCATAAGAACGTTATATTTTCATACAACTATCAGTCATTGCGATACAATGTATCATAATTATGTTTAAGTGTGAAATTAATTTTGCAATAGTTATACATTTAATTATACATTTTGCATTACAATTGCTAAATTAGCCGCAAAATAAGTACTATGCAAAATTCACACCGATTTTTCCCAAACTATGGCTTTCAAATGTGTCCCTATGCCTATGCAGGGGTTATCGCTACAGTATTGTATCTATTTTTAATGCCATGTCACTTGAGAGCCAAAGAACCATGGCCATCCAATATTGGCTTTCAGCCTTGTACCTTATCAAGAGGTTCCCTGAATGTTTTGAAGTTATATACTGTAGAAAAAGAAATCCACAAATCTTTTTCAAATGTTATTAAAAAATGTTATTCCCATTTTTACACTATTTGCTTGTACATTGTTTCACAGAGTATATTGTTTTACTCTTGAGACACTCAGCATGTTTTGGATTCATATTTCAAAGACAATTAAGCTACTAATCTGTTACCAATTAACTTAACTAGCAGTTCCATAAGGTGCTTTTCTCGAATTACATAACCTTTCCATCTTTAATTAATTGCCTCAACTTTTCTGAGGGTAAGAACACACTAGGCAGAATCACATATGCGCTTTCCATAGCACATAGTGGAAAACGCATATGCGATTCTGCCTAGTGTGATCCTACCCTCCAACAAGTTGCTGGCATTAAGTTCCAAATGACCATATATTTTTGTAAAAAAACAATAAAATTGCTCAGTTTCAATAACTAATACGTAATGTTTGTACTGTTTTCATTATTTGAAAATCATCACATTCTTTATTTATTAACATTTTACACAGCATTAAACTTTTTTTGGAAATAGGGTTGTCAGTTGCATGACACTTTAACAGGAAATTTAACCTATGTTATGCAAGTATGCAATGCATGTTGTTGTAGTGTGAACAAAAACCTAAACACCCAAGAAAAAAAATCACAAAAATACGGGGAGAGCATGCAAAATCAGTGCAGGTACTCTTATTGGGAGGTATATCTATAAACCCCAAGCCAGAAGGGTAAGAATGGTCTCTATTTAACCACCATAACACAAATATTATCACCACAAATGTTTACAAAGTGTTGATATTTGCTTAATGTCCTCATTCACATTGCTGTACCAGTTGAGTATATTAGATTGCAAGCTCACAAGAGCAGTGTTCTCTCACCCATTCATGTCTTGGAAATATTCAAAATGTTCTTCATGTTAAATTTGACACTGTAATTACTATGTCTGTATTTTGTACCAACATCTATATGTTGTTTATATCTGTATTATTATGTATCCCAAATTAGTTTCTTACTCTGTACAGTGCCACAGAATATGTTGGTGCTTTATCAATCAATAATAATAATTATAGCTCTCTATAAAGAATGAGTGCAGTAATACAACTTGAAATTAAATAGAAACTCCTAGGCTGAAATGTAGAAAAGCAGTCAATTCAGTGAAGCAGCCCACTGCATAGAAATGCCATAGGTTTTACTTTCTGATTGGTGAAAATTTTTGATCCAATTAGACAAAAAGAACGAAAAATCCTGGGTATCTTGTACACCAAGTCAGATGTTGTTCTGATGGTTTCCAGAAAATGTACCCCCAAAAAAGTTATAGAGATCACTGTTGCAAGCACCACTACTAAAAGCCTTGCATCGGAAGCTGGCAGGTTGCAGGAGATGGTTAGGCTACTGATGTCTAACCCTAGTCTAACCCTTCCCCTGAGAACACAAGCCAGAAGAGAAATGTATGAATGTGTAAATGTGTGTTTATGAATGCTCTCCGAGGTTCACATGTGCAAAAACTAAGACATGCAGACACAACTTTATGAATAAACTTGGACATTACTGCCATGTTTGTAGGGACATTGCTTTGATTTCTATTTATCGTTTCTGATGACAGGCAACTATGTAACCTTCTTGACTTATACTCATGAGTTATGGGTCTTGTCCGAATGAAAAAGGTATTAGGAGCAAGCAGCTGAAACTAGTTTCCTTGGTAGGATTATCCAACACAGCATGAGGAGTAGGGATGAGCAGGCAAAATATGTGAAGCCGATTCTCACAAATCTGTCCAATTCACTTCTGGTAAATTTGTTATGATCCTGTGGATTACGTGCCGGGTATTCTTGCAAAGGAATCAGACAATAGAAAGCCTGCCCTAGCAACATTAGTATTAGGTCTTCCTCATCCCTTTACAAAACCTATAGGGATAGTAGTAGTGAATAGTTTTTAGTATTCTCGGTTGCATACATACTACACAGACAAAAGCAGTCAGTCACTGCCATTGCTGATATAGCACTGTCACGGACGGTTGCGGGGGCCGTAGGCGCGTCCTGTAACCGCCCGTGAAGAAAAAGCGATCGCACTCGATTCCCTGCATCGATTGCGCTTCAAATCGATACAATCTGGGTTGAGTGTGTAGGGGGGGCTGAAGTCCTTTTCTTAGCAGAGAGAGCACCATCCTAAAGGCTGGATGGCTCTTTTGATATGCTAATGAGCCTGGGCCCAGAGAGTCCCTGGCTTCAAGCTGTGCGGATGGCCCATCCATCAGGTATAAGGTGACACCTAGCTGATCTCATGTAGATGTTAATTAACCAAGGGGTGATCACGATGCCTAGGTGCAGCCAGGCAGGCTACAAATCTCCGGGAGGTCTTGACACCTTGCTCACTGGTAAAGATCAAAGGGGAAGTCAGCTGTTAGCAGCTAGAACACATCCTGAATAAACCTGAGTCTCATAGCATAATCCATAACTTCCCAGATCTGTCATATTTCTGGGGTTCCTGAGATGGCAGCTTCGCCAAACATGGGGGAAGTGTAGCATGAGCCCCGGTGCTGGTTCTGAGGAAGTTTCAGAGCATTCTGAGGTAAGGACTGCCAGTTAGGCAGTTTGAAAGTGCCTGATGATACCACAGGGGTCCCACCCCTCATGTCTGGTATCAGGGCGCTGGGTAAATCGAGACAGACCTGAAAATGTTAATAAATCTGCCCTGACCTGTACGGTTCTGTGAGATAGAGCCCATATATGGGTAGATATGATTTCTAGCCCCCAGTACAAGGGGAGGGCTCATCTCATCTTCTAAGGGGGTGTATGGCTCCCCGCCCTCACTCCCTCCTACTGAAGCAGGGGCATAAGAATGGCTGAGGACCCAAACTCAGTGTCCTCCACACTGAAACATCTTGAACTCATCAGATGCCAGCTTGAGGATATGCTGGCATCCACCTGGTCTGAACTCTGAACTCAGATTGAAACCCAGAACTCTGTTTTCCCACAAAAAGGACATCTTTCCCGGAACTAAGTACTTTTCTCCCTTCTTTTATTTTTTATACTGGCTATTACTGTCTTAATAATTGTGATTTTAATAATTGTCTGTATATATTAATTATTTATATTGCGTGAATAAACAACTTTCTCCAAGTCATTCACTGTCCGCTACCCTGCTTATCAGCACACACACAGAACTGATCCCGGTTCTCTGAAGATACGCTACTGTTTGTTTGTTGTTGGCTAGACAGAATACCGTGTGTTTAACCGTTTTATTCGCAGGACTAGTCAGTCAGTTAGTGGGCTCCACGGTCCCATGGTAACCGCGGTGGTGGCAGTTTACTCTGAACCAGTAGGTGACGTAGTAATTACCCGTGTCTCACAGGCTCCCTTCTGAGTTGTCTGCGGCTAATTCTTAACGGTTCCTGCGCATTGACTGCGACCAGAGTTCGCACGATCTGTGCGCTGGCACCGTTTAGAAGGCTAAGTGTGGTCAGCCACTAGGGCTCCTGTGACAAGCACTATGTGGTATGAGGTGGTTGTGAGTTGTTGTTTTTTTTTTTTATATTGTGCACATTTCCACATAAGTGTGCGTTACTACTGTTAACATAAAGGTCAATCTTGTGTACACTTGTACATAATTGAGCTTTACGATTGTTATCATAAAGGTTAATCGTCTGGGGGCTGCACAGCGTAAATCCTACGCCGCACTTGTGGCTGCCTAACTGATGCGGCATAGAATTTGTGCCACCTGCCATTTCCGCTCCCGACGTGATCGTGCGCACCTAAGAGGGGCGATTAGGCTGTCATATGACTGCTGACATCTCCCCACAGTGATCAGGAGCCATCGCAATTGGCTCTTGATCACGTGATCACTACGATCGCTGGCCGATCGTAGTGATCACTATTAGAGCAGCAGCAGTAGGCGGGGAAGAAGAGGATCTACTCACCTTCCTGACGTTCCCCCCGGTGATCATCGCTCCATTCCGCTCTGGCCGGCATCCCCACTCGCTCTGCCTTAAGTGTCGGGTCCCGGCTTGATGACGTTATCAAGCCACGACCTGGAATTTAGCGGCAGTACGAGCGGGGATGCTCATCGCTGGAACCTGGGAGGTGAGTGAAGGCTGCTGGCAATACGGGGGACACCTGGCTACACTGTGGTTACCATGCCTAGCTAACTATACTGGGGATGCAGCTGCCTGAAGCCTCCAAAACGTGCCTTCCCCCGCATGTAAAATGGCCTGGTCCTTAAGGGGGGTTAGGCAGCCAGTCCCCAGAGGGTTAATATTGTGCACATTTTCACATAACTGTACAACTGTACTTAGTAGCTGGATAGTTTACCGATTAAGGGCACCACCTCTGACATCGGAGACCAGGGTTCGGACTCTGGCTGAAGTCAGTACCTATTCAGTTTGTGCCGGTCCACATTAGGCCCAGAACGGAGTCCGTGGTCCGTGCGCCAGGTTTGAAAACCCGGAATACAAACAGATCCGTTTTACAAAATGCTTGCAAGTTGCAACATACGTTTGCAGTCTAGATCCAGGGTGGGAAAGGGGCCGCCATGCTGGAGGGGGTAGCAGGCAGGAAGGGGGGCAGCGGGCACAGCAGCACCCCTCCCTCACTGGGAGATTCTTTTAAAATCATTATAAAATCAATGTAGCAGCGAGCAGCAAGTGGGGAACTCACTCACTTCCTTGTTCCACCGCTCGCTGCATCACTTCCTGCAATGCCGCCCAATAAAGTACAGAGGGCGGCATTGCAGGAAGTGACACGGCAAGCGGTGGAACGCGAGGAAGTAAGTAAGTTCCTTGCTTGCCGCTACATTGATTTTATAATGATTTTAAAATAATCTATCTGGAGGGGGAGCGGGGAAGGGGGCACCCAGGTGAGGGAGGCAGGGTCCAACCCCCCTCCCCGCCACTGTACCCGCTGCCCCCCTTCCTGCCTGCTACCCCCTCCAGCATGGCGGCCCCATACCCACCCACAGACAGGGCTGGGACACGGAAAACGGATCCATTTCTGTGTCCAAAGCTGTCTGTGTAGAGGGGGATACATTTTTGCATTAGGTTTCACTACCCCTCCATGTATCCGAGGTTCAAGAAAACCCTGCAAAACCGTACTGTCCGTTCAGTTTTTTTTAGCACGGATCCCACGGATCGCCCACGGATCCACTTTTGAAGTGGGTCAAGCCTGCACATATTTTTAACATTTGTATCCGTGGCTCCGGTTTTGGTCTGGGCCCCAAAACAGAGATACGGATAAGTTTTTTAAACAAATGTGAACCGAGCCTAAGGAGTCAGTGGGCAAGACTACCTAACACTGCAGGGTGGCCTGCTGAGCCCGCTCTTAGTGGCTCCAGCTCTCAAGCGCTTTGAGTCTTACAGGCAAAACACATTATACAAATGTTAGCATTATTACTATTGTATGAAAAAAAAAGCCAATCATATACTGGCCTTTAGATTAATGAAGCTTTGTGAACATGAAATAGTTTTGCAAACATTTCTATTTCCAGCAGATTCATTCAACCCTTATGATGAGCTTAAAAATTGGAAAGAAACTAGGAGAAAATGCACTGCTTTTCTCACTAATAAAAGTCAGATCAGGTGGTCTGAGCATTTTATAAGGACGCTAGGCAGACCCAGTATATGCTGAATAGCATGCAGCTAAAATCATAGTGAAGTGTTACAGGATCAAAAAGCTATGGAGGGAAAAAGTCACTCTACGCATCTACACATATGTGTGATGTTAGGCATACAGTGAAGCATACAGTATATACAAAGTCGGCTTCATTGCAACTGTTAACATGCACATTATGCAGTACTGCAAGCTTTGCATTATGGAAATGGATTCTATTGCACCAGTGTGAACATACCATTACAATATAATTGCATCACATAAGCAATGCAATTATATTGTCCAATTCAATGCAAAACTGTGAACATAGCAATAGGGTGGACACACGCAATAAAATAAAATTATCCAATTTTATGGCAATTCGATAAAAAAGATCGGATTTTCCGAAAAATCAAAAGCTTTTTTTTTAATTTGAGCAAGAAATCAAGAAATCTGATCGGATTTCCCATTTTTATTAGATAAAAGTCGATTGGGAATGGTGGATTTTTCTGATCAATTTTATGAAAATATATATACAACAAGCAACTTTCTCAGTGTTTCCAATCATTTTTATTTTAATTGAGAACAAAGTGAACATATGTGTGTGGTACATTGGTCAGGTTTTTGAAATGTTTCAATCAGTAAGAAAAACTGATTGCTATTCTTGAATTGAACATATTGTATATTTTTAAAAAATGTATGGTGTGTGGCCACCTTTAATCTCCCAGATGGCCTCAAAATGCCTAGGAATGCTTAGAAATCCTCCATGGGGGACATCCTTGCTGGGGATAGGGCTTGTTGGGCTTGTTTAGAAAGCATACATAGCATATAAATTTTCTCCTGACATGATTAAATGAATAAGAAATGAATAATTAGTCTACAAGTTAATATTTGGTGTGGCTGGTGTCTATGTTTAGTTTTGGGGCTGGGATGAAGCACAGAAGCATCAATATGATACCCTTCTTTTTAGAAATCATGCAATCCAGGGGCGTAGCAATAGGGGGTGCAGAGGTTGCGACCGCATCGGGGCCCTTGGGTCAGAGGGGCCCTCCCTCAACTTCAGTGTTAGCTCTCTATTGGTCCTGTGCTCATAATAATTACTTCTATAGATACTTTGAATAGTGGTAATCATTAACAAACTGCTCCCCATGCCCTTCTTGCACCTCTGACACTGTAGTTGCCATTAGCTGGTTTTGGTGCACCGTATCAATTGTTATGATAGTGCTTGGGGGCCCCATTGTAAAACCTGCATCAGGGCCAACAGCTCCGTAGCTACGCCACTGATGCAATCTCTTTATTGCCGTTGTTTTACATTTCTTTTAAGCTCCTCTGTCAGTAGCATACTACATTGCTTTGATTTTATGTTGTTTATACTTTATGCACAATTTAAATTATAAATCTGCACAGCTCTGCATAAATTGGTGGCATTAAAATAGATGACAAACGCATACATATTTATTCTGGCTGCTGATCGCATAATTGGTGACTGTTGGCCACTAAAAAATATGCATGATGATGCTAATTCACTATTGCCTGCAGGCCTCTTGTATACGCCATCTTCAATCTTCCAGAAAATGTGTGGATTGCTCCAACTGAACCTAACTTTACAGTCTCCACTAAAATATTTTTGTTATACAATAGCAAGTGTGTGGACAAAGCCAAAACTAACAGACCTGGGGACAGCAGAGCTGTGCAACTGTTATATTTCCCATCCCTTTAAGCACCCCTACCCCTATTGAAACTCTTGCTTTAGGACTCAGACTTAATTAACTCTTATGAGCCTTCTCTCTCTTGCTTAAAATAAACTTTTTTTTTTTTTTGCCTGATGCTACATAATGTTTAGCTACTCTCTAACCACACATTTGAATAATAGTGTGGATTTAAAGGGAATGTCCAAGCAAAATAAAAAAATGAGTTTCACTTACCTGGGACTTCTACCAGCCCCATGCATCCATCCTGTGCCCTCATAGCCACTCACTGCTGCTCCAGTCCCCCGCTGGCAGCTTGCCGACCTCTTAGGTCGGCGGGACGCATTGCGTACATTTTTACGCATTCCCGCTAGTGCAGGAACATTAACACTAGAGATGTAGCGAACGGTTCGCCTGCGAACGGTTCCAGACGAACTTTGGGGGTTCGCGTTCGCCTGCACCAGGCGAACTTTTGCGGAAGTTCGATTCGCCCCATAATGCACTATGAGGGTCAACTTTGACCCTCTGCATCACAGTCAGCAGGCACATTGTAGCCATTCAGGCTACACTAAGCCCTGGAGCCCCACCCCCCCTTATATAAGGCAGGCTCCGGCGGCCATTAGCCTCACTCGTGTGCCTGCTAGAGACAGAGTAGGGACAGTTGCTGCAGACTTGTTCTTCTAGGGACAGATTAGTTAGGCCCTTGGCTGCTTATCTTGCTCCTGGCTGATTGTTATTGCTTTTATAGCACCCCTCAATAGCTCTTTTCAGAGCTCATCCTGTACTTTTTTTTTTCTGTGTGTCAAACTGACACTTTTGTTGCATGCACAGCCTTGCAATTGATAGTGTGTGTGTGCCACTGCCAGCCGCCCAGCACATTCAGTGACTACCTGTGTGTGTGACAGGGAGCTGCACATTGTACTACCCAGTACTGCATATACTGCAGTACCTGTTGTGTTTACTTAACCCACCTCATCACTGCATATACCTAGCTTTGTGTTGAGTGAACTCACCTCACTGCATCTAAGTACCTTTACTGTTCAGTGAGCCCAGCTCACTGCATCCCACTACCTGTTGTGTTGAGTGAACTCACCTCACTGCATCTAAGTACCTTTACTGTTCAGTGAACCCAGCTCGCTGCATCCTACTACCTGTTGTGTTGAGTGAACCCACCTCACTGCATCTAAGTACCTTTACTGTTCAGTGAACCCAGCTCACTGCATCCTACTACCTGTTGTGTTGAGTGAACCCACCTCACTGCATATACCTAGCATCCACCCGAGATGGACAAAATGGACAAACCAGGTAGAGGAAGAGGTAAAGGCAGACCCAGAGGAAGGCCACCAGGCACCGGCAGGTCTGTGCGAGGTGGTGTTGCTGTGATTTCATGCGGACCTGTCCCAAAATACAGTGCTCAGAAGAAGGCACATGCCATCAGTTCCCAAAATTGTGAGGACGTGGTTGAGTATTTAACACAGAAGACCTCATCTCCCGCAGCCAGTGCCACCAGCGCTAGTACAAGCACCACATCCGCTGCATTTGACACTTCACAGGAGTTATTTGGTGGTGGTGGTAAAATCACTGATTCACAGCCACTACTGCAACAACAAGAAGAAGGCGCAGGTACACCACCTCATATGTCTGAGTTTGGTGGCGATAGTATGGATGTATCGTGTGAGGAGGGGGATGATGAACCACCTGAAGTTGGTGCAGTTGAGGAGGTGTCTGAGGAAAGCAAAGCTGGCCAGGAGAACTATGATGACGATTATACGGATACCACATATGTTCCCGGTAGAGGAGATGACCAGGGGGACAGTTCAGAGGGGGAGTCAGAGAGGAGTAGGAGGAGACGACTCCATGATAGAAGCAGAGGGAGCTTGTCCTCAAAAACAGCTGGGGCCATGTATCGCCAGCTATGGCCAGCCAGCCAACATGCCCTTCAACGTCAGCTGTTGATGCGACCGTAGCGCCATCACCCCAGGGGGGCTCAGCGGTTTGGAAATTTTTTCACGTGTGTGTCTCAGATCAGAGCAAAGCCATCTGTTGTCTCTGCCAGCAAAAATTGAGCCGTGGAAAGGCCAACTCTCACGTAGGGATAAGTGCCTTACGAAGGCACCTGGAGAGAAGGCACAAACAGCTATGGCAAGAACACCTGAGGAAAAGCAGCACCCCTCAAAAGACAAGCCACCCTCCTTCTCCTCTTCCTCCTTCAGGTGCATCGTCTTCATCCACTTTCTCCCGTGCACCTTCACAGCCACCCTCCTCCACACCGCCTCTTCCCTTCAGCGGTTCCTTCTCCTCTGCCCACAGCAGTACCCGGCTGTCCGTGAAGGAAGTATTTGAGCGTAAGAAGCAAATGTCTGCCAGTCATCCTCTTGCCCGGTGTCTGACAGCTGGCGTGGCGGAACTATTAGCTCGCTAGCTATTACCATACAAGCTGGTGGAGTCGCAAGCTTTCCGTAAGTTTGTGGCCATTGGTACACCGCAGTGGAAGATACCAGGCCGCAATTATTTTTCACAAAAGGCCATACCCAAACTGTACCGTGCAGTTGAGAGGCAAGTGGTGTCATCTCTGGCACACAGCGTTGGGTCAAGGGTCCACCTGACCACGGATGCCTGGTCTGCCAAGCACGGGCAGGGCCACTACATTACATACACAGCCCATTGGGTCAACCTGCTGACCGATGGCAGCAAGCAGGGAGTACGTGGCTGCGCAGCGGACCGACTTGTCACACCCCCACGGCTTGCAGGCAGGCCTCCAGCCACCTCTTCTCCACCTGCTACCACCGCTTCGCTGTCGTCATCCTCCTCCTCCTCCTTGGCTGGTGCCGCGATCTCCTCTCCAGCTACACAGCCTCAGCACCCCAGGGCCTATGCTGCATGCCAGGTACGACGGTGTCACGCAGTGTTAGACATGTCTTGCCTGAAAGCGGAGAGTCACACTGGAGCAGCTCTCCTGGCTGCTCTTAACAAACAGGTGGAGCAATGGCTGACCCCGCACAAGCTTGAGATCGGCAACGTGGTGTGTGACAACGGCAGCAATCTCATTGCTGCGTTGAATTTGGGAAAGCTGACACACACACCCTGCATGGCACATGTGCTGAATCTGGTCATGCAAAGATTTGTGTCCAAGTACCCAGGCTTAGAGGACTTCCTGAAGCAGGCCAGGAAGTTGTGTGGGCATTTCAGGCACTCTTACAAGGCCATGACACGCTTTGCGGACATTCAGCGTAGAAACAACTTGCCGGTGAGACGCCTGATTTGCGATAGCCCGACTCACTGGAATTCCACCCTGCTGATGTTCTCTCGCCTGCTAGACCAGGAGAAAGCCGTCACCCAGTACCTGTATCATTACAGTACAAGGACACAATCTGGGAGGATGGGGATGTTGTGGCCCAACAACTGGACACTGATGCAAAATGCATGCAGGGTCATGGAGCCCTTTGAGGAGGTGACCAAACTGGTGAGTCGCGATGAGGGCACCATCAGCGACTTGATCCCCTACGTCTACTTCCTGGAGCGTGCCGTGCGTAGAGTGGTGGATACAGCTGTGGAGGAGCGTGAACGAGAACAGTTACAGCAGCAGGAGTCGTGGGAGCCATTTACACCCGAACCCGATGTTTCTACAACACCTGCGGCAGCACAGAGGGGGGAAGAGGAGGAGGAAGAAGACGAGTCGTGTGGGGAAGGAGAGGAGTCAGACTCTGATGATGGTGATGATGAGGAAGGTGTTGCTGTGGAGGAGGAAGAGGCGGCGGAAGAACAACAACCGTGGCAGCTGTCACAGGGGGCTTCTGCTGCTCCACGTTCCCGTGGTATTGTTCGTGGCTGGGGGAGGAAGAGGAGTTGCGTCCCGTCACTGAGGAAGAGCAAGAGGAGATGGAGAGTACGTCTGCATCCAGCTTTGTGCAGATGTCCTCTTTCATGTTGTCCAGCCTGTTGAGGGACCCCCGTATCAAAAAACTCAAGGCGAATGACCTGTACTGGGTTGCCACGCTACTAGACGCTCGGTACAGGCACAAAGTGGCGGACCTGTTAACAACTCAACAGAAGGCGGAAAGGATGCAGCACTTGCAGAACAAGCTGTTGATGATGCTTTACAATGCGTTTAAGGGTCATGTGGGTGCACAACGCAATCAAGGTACCATTGGCAGTAACCCTCCTCCTCCCAAGTCCACGCAGGCCAGGACAGGACACTCCAGCGATCTCAGGGTGATGCCGGACATGCAGACATTCTTTAGTCCAACTCCTCGCCATAGTCCTTCCGGATCCACCCTCCACCAACGCCTGGACCGGCAGGTAGCCGACTACCTGGCCTTGAGTGTGGATGTAGACACTGCGAAAAGCGACGATGAACCCTTGGACTACTGGTTGCGCAGGCTTGACCTGTGGCCAGAGCTGTCCCAATTTGCCATACAACTTCTCTCTTGCCCTGCCGCAAGCGTCCTGTCAGAAAGGACCTTCAGTGCAGCTGGAGGCATAGTTACTGAGAAGAGAAGTCGCCTAAGTCACGACAGTGTTCAGTACCTGACCTTTATCAAAATGAATGAGGAATGGATCACGGAGGGCTACTGCACGACCGAAGAATAAGTCAGTCCCCACACACAGCATCTCTGCCTGCAGGCCGCTTGCCTTCTCCGCCACCACCAACAGGGTCCAGGATTCTAGGCGGATTCCTGAATTTTTAAGGCTGCTGCTAGCAGCGGCCACTACACTAATTTTTCTGGTGCGTGTACATGCCTGCCTAATTTTTCTGGCTGCACTGCGGGCGGCTGCAACAAATAAACAAAAGGCATGTACATGTGCCCATCCCCCTTCGTGATCATTACCTTGCTGCGGTGAAGAGGCTTGTGTATCACAATGAAGCAATGATCGCCAGCTATTTGAGTGTCTCGGGTGGGGGTGGGACACAAAAGATAATAAGGTCGTTGCTTCATTGTGGTCAGACCAAATTTGATCAGCTGGACAGTCACTGTTGTTCTATCATTGAGCTACCACAGCCTGGCGACCATATGGCCTTGAAAAACGCCACGGCCTATACTCTGGCCACGGTGCGCACCAGTCCAGCACGGCTGTCACTACGCAAACAGCTGTTTGCAGTGCGTTACACAGTGAGTTTGGTGTGTCAGTGTGAAGCAGAACTCTAATTACACTCCCTGATTGATGTATACCCATGCAAGATGTTTTAAAGCACTTTAGGCCTGCAATTTAGCATTCAATGTGATTTCTGCCCTTAAAACGCTGCTTTCCGTCAAATCCAGATTTTTCCCCGGGACTTTGGGCATGTATCCCACTCCGCCATGCCCCCCTCCAGGTGTTAGACCCCTTGAAACATCTTCTCCATCACTTTTGTGGCCAGCATAATTTTTTCTATTTTTCAAAGTTCGCATCCCCATTGAAGTCTATTGCGGTTCGCAAACTTTTCCACGAACCGAAAATCGGAGGTTCGCGACATCTCTAATTAACACATACATTTTTACGCATTACAGGCTCAATGCGTAAAAATGTACGCATTGAACCACTAACGCGTAAAAACTTATGTGTTAATGTTCCTGCACTAGCGGGAATGCGTAAAAATGTACGCAATGCGTCCCGCCGACCTACGAGGTCGGCAAGCTGCGCATTGAGCCAGTAATGCGTAAAAATGTATGTGTTAATGTTCCTGCACTAGCGGGAATGCGTAAAAATCTACGCAATGCGTCCCGCCGACCTACAAAGTCGGCAAGCTGCCAGCGGGGGACTGGAGCAGCAGTGAGTGACTACGAGGTCACAGGATGGCTGCATGGGGCTGGTAGAAGCCCCAGGTAAGTGAAACTCATTTTTTTTATTTTGCTTGAACCTTCCCTTTAAGTGATTTTTATACCAAGTGGTCTTCTGGAAAGCAGATAATCTTCCTTTTATATCTGCACAGTCATCTGAATATAATGCTACGTTAAATCTTCCACATTTCTCTGTAATGCAATCTTTATCTGGACACAAAATATCATGTTTAAACAATCCATTTTAATTAAATGCTATGCATAGCTGTAAGTGAAACATTTATGGAGATGCATGCTTTTTAGATGTTAATTCCAGATAAACTTTTGACTAGGGATAGTCAATGAGATGCAAATATTGCAAGTCATTGAAGCCAATACAGTATCCTCTATAATAATCCTCAAGTGTCTCTGCGTCCCGTGTATGTGTGTGTGTGTGTGTTTTTTTGTTGTGCGCATGTGCAGGGAGGGAGGCAGAGACACCGAGGAGAGCTGAGGAATGACTCGCGGCTTGCAGGGGAGGACGGGGCCAGGAGGGGCTCAGCGCTGATATGAGCGGTGACAGACCTAGCCCATTTTTTAATGGGCTAAGGTCACTAGTTATATATATTGTGTATGCAAATGAACACAGTTTGGAAATGGACCAATTTAAAGCCACCTTGGCCATTGCATAAAAAAAGCAATTGACGAAACCAAACATTTGTTTTAAAAATAACAGCAAAGTAAGGTCAAATATCTAGATATTTCATTGATCAATTTTATTGTGACATGAAAGCTTAAAGTGGACCTAAACGCTTGCACAGGAGAGAAGAAAAACATAGAGAAATGAACCCTGTATGTATTTAGAGAGTTTAGCCTGCCTAATCCCCCCTCACCTGTGTCTAATCACACAATGTAATTTGATTTCTCCTCTGAGTCAGCAGACTTCCGCAGCAGAGATGGCAGATAAACTAATTTGAAAGCACAGGCTGTTAACAATATGTCTGCTTCCATGAAAGCAGAAAGTAGAAACACTGCAGATCTATTGCAGGATTTGTATCAGCTGTAACAAAGATATGCTTTTCCTTAAAGGTTATTATGCTGTTGCGTATCTTATAGAGCAGAGAGGAAGTACTGAGTTCAAGTCCGCTTTAAAGTAAAATGTCCAATCCAATCCAAACATTTGTATAGCGCTCTTCTCCTGTTAGATTTGAAGCGATCAAGAGCTGCAGCCACTGGGACGCTGCCTTGAACTCCTTACTGGATAGGTACTGACCCTAGCCAGGATTCGAACCCTAGTCTCCCATGTCACAGGCAATGCCCTTAAACCAGTACACTATTCAGCCACTATCATGATTGACACAATTGTTTTATACGCATAAAAGCAGATGTCTTTAAACGGCTTTGAAAACAATTTTCAAAGCTGTCTTGCACCCCCACTCGCCTTCCCCGCCTGCTCTGATTGGCCATGGCTCTCTTTCTGCCTGCGCTGCCCTGTTCTGAATGGCCATGTTGTTGTGTCCATCTGCCTCAAACGTCTCCTCTTACACCTACATTCATTGGCAGCAATTGCCCATGGTGCTGATTGGATGGTACACGCAGGAGTACCACCTGCTGGTCTGTCTTGTGTTAAGTATATGAAAGCCTGAAAAATATATTTCTATAGAGAACAACAGGGTATATGTAGAAGCTCTTACAGTTGCATACACACAAACAAAAGGGGCCAGGACCCGATCCCTTGGGTGACAGTTCAGGGGCCAAGTATTGCGCACCTGGCTGAGGAAGGGAGGAGGGATGATGGTGCCACACACAATGAAATGGCTTCTGACGGAGTAGGTAAGGAGGGGAATAATGTGCTTGAGGGTCGCTATTGTTTGAAGATTCAGCATTTCAAATCTTATAACAAGCTTGGGAGGCACATGTTCACACACTTGACTCTCAGCTGAGTTTTGTATATCTAAAATGTTAGAGATTTGTTCACAACTGTATAGCAGCATACTTTCGCTGCCCAAACATTACCGGTGGGAGGCGAGGATTTGTCGCCGAGTAATTTGTTAATGCATATTTCATGTTTAAAAAATAGCATATTTATTTATTAGTTCCTAACACAATAAATATATAAATTAGATAGGTATACATTCTCATTAAAGCAGAATTACATTTTCAAATCGAATTGCTCCTCAGAATCAAATTCTGCTCAACTCCTGTAAAACAGCATATTCTAATTTAGTTATAATATTACCAAATCTTATATCTAGAATTATTTTGACAATTTAGTAGAAGACATCTTGTCAATATCCCTTGTCTCCAACTGTCCACAAGTGACTTTTAACTATAAACTAGATGAATTACAATGTTTAAATTACTTGAACTTATGTTAGTAAAGATGCCTGTCTTTTCATGCATTGAGAGAGTTAATGGTTAAGAACAATGTCTCTCATATTTAACTTGTTAGCAGCTCCTTAGTGTGTGGAAGTGTTTGATGCTGCTCTACCCTGACCCTCTTCTCACAGGATATCCTTCGGACTTCCTGTCTGCTTTAGGTCTCTGTTACAAGGATGACCCACAAGGTCTGCCGAGTGAGCCATAACATAGTGTTTGAGGGGGCCAAAGTCCTTTAAGCATAGGACTTTGCTTCCAAGGCAAACTCAAACACATCTGGCACTGGAGAGGAAAATGTCATCTGGTGAACATTATAAACAAGAAGTGAAAAAAAAATCAACAAGTATGGAAGGCAGTATGCAGGGAAAGAAATACAAATAACTGTATATTTGCTCAATAAACAGCAACAATCTTTAACTTAAAAAATTTACATTGGAGAGTGTACACTGCTTATTTTCCACTAAATTACAGTACATCATAATTCTAACTACTGGAGGTATTAAAACAAGATGATTTAATACATGTGTGTAGCAAGACAAAAACAGTATAATACGTTGATGGACATTACTTACAGTGGCTTGCAAAAGTATTCGGCCCCATTTCACATTTTGCCATATTACTGCTACAAACAGGAATCAATTTTATTGGAATTCCACGTGAAAGACCAATACAAAGTGGTGTACACGTGAGAAGTGGAACTAAAATCATACATGATTCCAAACATTTTTTACAAATAAATAACTGCAAAGTGGGGTGTGCGTAATTATTCAGCCCCTTTTGGTTTGAGTGCAGTCAGTTGCCCATAGACATTGCCTGATGAGTGTTAATGACTAAATAGAGTGCACCTGTGTGTAATCTAATGTCAGTACAAATACAGCTGCTCTGTGACGGCCTCAGAGGTTGTCTAAGAGGCAATTGGGAGCAACAACACCATGAAGTCCAAAGAACACACCAGACAGGTCGGGGATGAAGTTATTGAGACATTTATAGCAGGCTTAGGCTACAAAAAGATTTCCAAAGCCTTGAACATCTCACGGAGCACTGTTCAAGCGATCATTCAGAAATGGAAGGAGTATGGCACAACTGTAAAACTACCAAGACAAGGCCATCCACCTAAACTCACAGGCCGAACAAGGAGAGGGCTGATCAGAAATGCTGTCAAGAAGCCCATGGTGACTCTGGACAAGCTGCAGAGATCTACAGCTCAGGTGGGGGAATCTGTCCATAGGACAACGATTAGTCGTGCACTGCACAAAGTTGGCCTTTATTGAAGAGTGGCAAGAAGAAAGCCATTGTTAACAGAAAAGTATAAGAAGTCTCGTTTGCAGTTTGCCACAAGCCATGTGGGGGACACAGCAAACATGTGGAAGAAGGTGCTCTGGTCAGATGAGACCAAAATGGAAGTTTTGGGGCAAAATGCAAAACGCTATGTGTGGTGTAAAACTAACACTGCACATCACTCTGAACGCACCATCCCCACTGTCAAATATGGTGGTGGCAGCATCATGCTCTGGGGGTGCTTCTTTTCAGCAGGGAAAGGAAAGCTGGTCAGAGTTGATGGGAAGATGGATGGAGCCAAATACAGGGCAATCTTGGAAGAAAACCTCTTGGAGTCTGCAAAAAAGACTTGAGACTGGGGCGGAGGTTCACCTTCCACCAGGACATCGACCCTAAGCATAAAGCCTGGGCAACAATGGAATGGTTTAAAACAAAACAAATCCAAGTGTTAGAATGGCCCAGTCAAAGTCCAGATCTAAATCCAATCGAGAATCTGTGGCAAGATCTGAAAACTGCTGTTCACAAACGCTGTCCATCTAATCTGACTGAGCTGGAGCTGTTTTGCAAAGCAGAATGGGCAAGGATTTCAGTCTCTAGATGTGCAAAGCTGCTAGAGACATACCCTAAAAGACTGGCAGCTGTAATTGCAGCAAAAGGTGGTTCAACAAAGTATTGACTCAGGGGGCTGAATAATTACGCACACCCCACTTTGCAGTTATTGACTGAAAAATGTTTGGAATCCTGTATGATTTTCGCTCCACTTCTCACGTGTACACCACTTTGCATTGGTCTTTCACGTGGAATTCCAATACAATTGATTCATGTTTGTGGCAGTAATGTGACAAAATGTGGAAAACTTCAAGGGGGCCGAATACTTTTGCAACCCACTGTATGTAGGACAGTGTAATGGTGGCCATAACGATTCAATGTCCTCAATTTTGTTTATAAGATTTTGATCTATTACATTATTTTATCACACCTACCATACACCATTCAATTTTCAAAGCAATCAACCTGATTATTTCATTGAAAAAACAGAATAATTGCTTATTTTTTATCGATCGAAATAAGATACTTTTCAATTTATTTTCTATTTGATCATTTTGGTTAAATAAACAAAAAAACTCAATCTATTTAATTGTACCATGTATGGGCACCTTTAGTGTAATAGATGAAAATTATTACATTCACCATCACCAAACAAACTCTGTACAGATGCACCCAAACTTACTTAAAAAAAAACATAGGTAGTTATTTAACCACTTGAAGACCGCAGTGTTAAACCCCCCTAAAGACCAGGCCATTTTTCAACAAATAGGCCACTGCAGCTTTAAGGCCTCGCTGCAGGGCTGCACAACTCAGCACAAAAGTGATTCCACCACCCCCCCCCTTTTCTTCCCCACCGACAGAGCTTTCTGTTGGTGGAGTCTGGTCACTCCCCCAATGTTTATTTTCTTTACAAATATTTTTCTTATTTATTCTTAAAGTCTTTTTTTTTTTACTTTTTATTCCACTCTCTCCCTCCTTCAGTCTATCAGTGTGATCTGCTGGGATAGGCTTTTGTGCCCCTGGAGGGGACAGTCACATGTTCTGGGGCTGCCGTCGCGTCCACGCCAATTGGCGTGGAGCAGTCATAAAGTGGTTAATCCTCAAGATGCCTATTACACGAGTAGTAGATAATCTAAAGCTGAACCTCCTTCACTACTATACACTGCATACACACCCCAGTCTTGACAAAAATGATATAAGAACTATATTTTAGGTTTTCAACAAGTATATGACTGTGCATACGGCTGTTGTGCATAGCCCATTCAGTGCCCTCCTCCCCATAAACCAGGAGCTCTCACTTCACACCAAGAATGGGTTCTCAGTGATTGCTCAGTGATTCTCTATAGAATACAAAATCTTAGCAAACCTAGAATGCTAAATCTCTGTGGATTTCTGTTGAGCACTACATCTTCAAGAATTTGTGACTAAAATCAAACCTTTGAAAATTTGTGCAGACTAGAGTACAAAATCTCAATGAACCTTCCAAAAATAGTAAAATAATGTAGGTTTATATCCTGCAAGTTACTTGGCCTAATTGATGAATCTGTGGTGAGCAGATGCAAATTGCATATTTACTATCCAAGTGCCAGAAGTGTGCCCACCTGAACCCCATTGCATTATGTCTATTCAGATAGAGAGGATGGCCTTCCATTTGCCCCTTTGCCCCCCCCCAAGGGTGTAGACAGGCCGTTCAACCCCATATTACTGCTACCTCCTGTTTGGTCACTGGTATATTCTGGCGCTCCCATTACTAGGGCCAAAAGATATGTTGGTTGGGTCATCTTGAGTGGGGCCACATGGTTGCTGGCTCTCTTCCTGCTGACCATCAGCCCCTAAGCCAATGTGTGGGGTGGTTTGACATTCTTGAAATGGCTGCTGTCTCTTTTAATATTTAATTTTCCCATTTGACTTAGTAAAAGTCAGGAGTATTTAAAGTGAAAATCAAAGGCTCACAAGAAAAAAAGCTTCCGTATAATATGTTTGTTTTTAGGTAAATCTTCAGCTCAAACAAAGTTCACTAAAGCATCCCTAACAATGTTTCACAGAAATTTGGGAAATTTACTAGTATTGATGTGTCCGAGTAGTTTGAATTTGGAACTTTGTTCTAAATTCTTTCTATCAGAACCAAAATCTTCATACATGTACACCATGGCAGAGGGTGTTTAAGTCCCCCTTGTCGCCACCTTTGGCCCCTGTGCTTCACGTCACATTCCAGCCCTCTAACATTCCTCCTTCCAGCTGTGAAGGAGGAAGTATTGCAGAGCTGAAACAGGATGTGGAGTGCAGCAGCCATAAAAGTTTGAACTACTCGAACATGTCAATAGTAAAATTGAGAGCCAATGAAGTCTCACTATATTTGTCCATCTCTAAACAAGATTAATGTCAGATGTTTTGTATATTAATGAAAAAAATACTCGAGCTGAAGCATATTTTCTTCTGTAATGCAGTAAGTTGTTCCTATCATATTAATACAAGACTGACACGTGACTGAGAATTATGTCTTTGTAAATTCAATGAAACTTCACCTTCCACAACTTTCTTAGAACTGGAGTTTGTAATGAATCTAAGTTACAGTCAGGATGCAAAGGGCTCAATAGCTATATTCAGAAGTTAAACTTAAAATAGTTATATCTGTCTCTTTTTTACTAATAAACATTTACACAGCTAGGAATTAAAGGCAGTTTAATAATTTGCAATCAGGCTTCCATGTTACCACCCACTGTGCCCATCTCGTGTCTGCATATAGTGACCTTTACCATACATAGGCTAAACTGAAACGTAAAGATAATGGGCATAAAACTATTTTCTAGCTTTACTCAAAACATGCTAATGGACTTTAGGTATGTAAGGTTTACTATATCCTAATGTTAGTCACACATGGGTTGAAATGTTAGTCATATCTATGATAGATTTGACCTATTAAGTTTGTATTTGCAAAAAAAGCAAATATTATTTTTAACTCTTCATATAAAAAAATGTTGTTTTATTTGAAGCAGTAAATTTGGACGCATGCTGCAAGTGGACAAATTGGGAACCGCCATAGGCGCCAATGTATGTTATCGGTATTCGGGTGCCAGAGTGGAAACTAGGATGCCCGTTATATAGCTATCTATTGGGCACCGTGGGCACCCAAATGCCGATATCTCTATAGACACCTATGGCAGCGCCTGAGGATTTGTAAGGTATTTTTTTTCCTTTTTTTTAGTGTGTGTGTGTGTGTGTGTGTGTGTCTGGGGGGGGGGGGGTTAGGGTTATGAGTCAGACAGGTACTGTGTGTGGGGGAAGTGGGGGTGTGGGCTTAGGATTAGGCAGGTAGTGTGTGCAGGGGGGGGGGGGTTAGGATTGGGAGTCAGGCAGGCAGTGTGTGCCGGCAGGGGTGTTAAAGGTTTAGGCATTAGGCAGGTAGTGTGTGTGGGCAGGGAAGGGGCGGGGTTTAGGGTTAGGCATCAGGGGGAGGGTTCTGTGTATGAGTAGGGTTAGGTTTATCCATTGTAAATATTGGTGCTTAATACAGATATTTTACACTTTAATAGTAAAATATTGCTATTAAAGAGGAGCTGTCAGCCATACTATCGCAGAAAAAAAAAACTCTCTTCTGCCTGATTGTGTATGCATTGCCCGCCCTCCTCCCAGTCTTCAGGCACTCCCACCCAGCCCTGAAATAGAAAGTGCATTGTCTCAGCATGAGAAATATTGGCCAATCAGAGAGAAACAGATGTTTGGGAGGGGAAAACAGGAGGGAAAGAGGCTTCAGCCAATCAGGTTGCATTAGTTAAGTCTGAGGGGAAAGTAGAGAAGCAAAAAAGGAAAACCCAGCATGCCCTGCAACTTCCTTTGTGCGGCAATGTACCAAATAAAAGTGAGGTAAACTGGGGAATGATCATTTATCAACAAGAAAAGTAATAGTGATTTTTAACCTTTGCTTGGTTTGCCCAAGAAAAACGCCAAGCTATTTACTGCATTAAATTGCCGGACATTTTTTTCTGAGGGGAGGGGAAGCGGAGCCAAGCTTGGGAAGTGTAGTTATGCGGGGTCTTTCGGGGCGGCTTTGAAGGACAAGACTCAGGAGGTAAATATAACTTTTCATTATAGCAGCGCTGACTGATTTTTATTTTTTGGATAGAGGTCCTCTTTAAATACCGACATTTTACGATCGGCATTACTGGGCACCCTAAGTTTCAGGCATCTTTTTTGTATGTACACTGTTTTATTACCCACAAAATCACTTATGTTAAAGATCTGCTTGGTTGGAGAGATTATGAGATCTAAGAAAAACTGAATGTTTATTGCCTAGTTCCTAAACTGTGGAGACTGTGGCCAGCAGAGATGTCAGCCTATCAGGCTAATGTAACCTCTCTTGTATTTTCTGATGGCAGCATTGCACTGCTATGGCATTGCAAAACATACTACTTCCCAATGAGCACACAACCTATTCTCTGACCAATACTGTAAAGTACTTGTACTTCACATCAATAGACTGAAAACAATGAGTGTGCAGTGTCTATTTACAGCTATCAAAACAGGAGGGACATTTTCAAGACACATTATTCAAGCAGAGATCATCAACCACTGTGGCAAGTTTGCTCTCAGTGTAGGCAAAGAGTAATGGTGGCCATTAACAATACAATTCCATCAATTGTTTCCAATCACTGTGGTAATCGATTGGAAATGTTTGGTCTTGCCTGTTAACAACCAAAAACCCGCTAAGCAATTTGATCAGATTAATGAAATTGAACCGTTTTTTAATTACCATGGTGATTGGAAACAAACAATCGTGGGCAGAATTGTATCATTAGTGGGCACCAAGAGCTAATACTGTAAATTCTGGTGGTGATATGCCAGAATCTAAACAAAAGGGAGAGAAATAAACAATATTTCATTATTGATCCGTGCCAAATCTAACAAATATTTTAAGAACGCCCAAGTTTAAGTACAGCAACACTACAAGGAGTGCAGAATTATTAGGCAAGTGGTATTTTTGAGGAATAATTTTATTGTCGAACAACAACCATGTTCTCAATGAACCCAAAAAACTCATTAATATCAAAGCTGAATATTTTTGAAAGTAGTTTTTAGTTTGTTTTTAGTTTTAGCTATTTTAGGGGGATATCTGTGTGTGCAGGTGACTATTACTGTGCATAATTATTAGGCAACTTAACAAAAAACAAATATATACCCATTTCAATTATTTATTTTTACCAGTGAAACCAATATAACATCTCAACATTCACAAATATACATTTCTGACATTCAAAAACAAAACAAAAACAAATCAGTGACCAATATAGCTACCCTTCTTTGCAAGGACACTCAAAAGCCTGCCATCCATGGATTCTGTCAGTGTTTTGATCTGTTCACCATCAACATTGCATGCAGCAGCAACCACAGCCTCCCAGACACTGTTCAGAGAGGTGTACTGTTTTCCCTCCTTGTAAATCTCACATTTTATGATGGACCACAGGTTCTCAATGGGGTTCAGATCTGGTGAACAAGGAGGCTATTGGTGGAGGTGCCCTTAATCTTATTGACAAGCCATTAGCGGAGAAATAAACTCAAAAATAAAAATACAAATAAAAAGAGGTATCTTACATCATCAGAAGACTTATATAGGTGGAAAAGTCTTTATTAAGATAAAGTGGTTAAACTGTAGACAACGCATTTCACGGGACACAGCCCGCTTCATCAGGTCAATAAACATTCATTACCCACATTATTACACAACCCACTTGTTTAACGATACTACACCATCTCATCCTTTCACTAGGCCTAAGACGTTACTCCTCCATAGTGTGGCGACCATCAAGGACCTTCCCAGAAACTTGGTGAACAAGGAGGCCATGTCATTAGTTCTTCTTCTTTTATACCCTTTCCTGCCAGCCACGCTGTGGAGTACTTGGACGCGTGTGATGGACGCGTGTGTCCTACATGAAAATCATGTTTTTCTTGAAGGATGCAGACTTCTTCCTGTACCACTGCTTGAAGAAGGTGTCTTCCAGAAACCGGCAGTAGGACTGGGAGTTGAGCTTGACTCCATCCTCAACCCGAAAAGGCCCCACAAGCTCATCTTTGATGATACCAGCCCAAACCAGTACTCCACCTCCACCTTGCTGGCGTCTGAGTCGGACTGGAGCTGTCTGCCCTTTACCAATCCAGCCACGGGCCCATCCATCTGGCCCATCAAGACTCACTCTCATTTCATCAGTCCATAAAACCTAAGAAAAATCAGTATTGAGATATTTCTTGGCCAAGTCTTGACGTTTCAGCTTGTGTGTCTTGTTCAGTGGTGGTCGTCTTTCAGCCTTTCTTACCTTGGCCATGTCTCTGAGTATTGCAAACCTTGTGCTTTTGGGCACTCCAGTGATGTTGCAGCTGTGAAATATGGCCAAACTGGTGGCAAGTGGCATCTTGGCAGCTGCACGCTTGACTTTTCTCAGTTCATGGGCAGTTATTTTGCACCTTGGTTTTTCCACACACTTCTTGCGACCCTGTTGACTATTTTGAATGAAACGCTTGATTGTTCGATGATCACGCTTCAGAAGCTTTGCAGTTTTAAGAGTGCTGCATCCCTCTGCAAGATATCTCACTATTTTTGACTTTTCTGAGCCTGTCAAATCCTTCTTTTGACCCATTTTGCCAAAGGAAAGGAAGTTGCCTAATAATTATGCACACCTGATATAGGGTGTTGATGTCATTAGACCACACCCCTTCTCATTACAGAGATGCACATCACCTAATATGCTTAATTGGTAGTAGGTTTTCGAGCCTTTACAGCTTGGAGTAAGACAACATGCATAAAGAGGATGATGTGGTCTAAATACTCATTTGCCTAATAATTCTGCACTCCCTGTAATGTCTAGATTTGGAAATCAGAATCAGAATCTTTATTTTCGCCAAGCACGACTGGGTCGTGCCCGGGATTGGGTTTGGCACATACAGGGGTACTGATACATGAAATAGTTACAGTTACAGGACAGGACATGCAGTAGGAACAGAACATTATATAGTATTTATACAGAGGGAGACAATGTGGCATAAGTACCACACAAAAACCTAGCAAAATAACCCCCCAAAAAATACACTTAAGCTGGAGCATAGTCTATGTGCAGAGTGCCTCAGTGCGGGCATGATAATTAGGGGGGGGGATGGGCATTTCCATGGAGAGAGTTCAGAAGTTTGACAGCTGAGGGAAAGAAACTGTTCTTATGTCTTGAGGGCCTGGTGAAGATGGATCGGAACCGGGGCCTTCGCCTCGAGGGGAGCTGACTAAAGAAGCGGTAGCCTGGGTGTGAGGGGTCGTTGGTGATCTTTAAAGCTCTGGAGTTCAGCCTAGAGTGGTAGAGGAGGTCTAGAGTGGGAAGGGATCTCCCGATGATCTTCTCCGCTGATCTAATGACCCTCTGCAGTTTGAGCCTGTCGCTGGCGGAGGAGCTGCCACACCAGGATAGACGAGCATAGGACAGATTCGATTGTGGCGGTGTAGAAGTTTGTCAAAAGCTTTTGGGCCATACCGAACTTTTTCAGTTGGCGGAGAAAGAAAAGTCTCTGTTGGGCTTTCCTCTGTGTTGAGGCAGTGTTGGCTTTCCACCTCAGGTCATTGGAGATAATTGTGCCCAGAAGGCGGACACTGGGGACTCTTTCTACTTCCTTGCCATCAATGCAGGTTGGAGGCGGGGTGGAGGCGCGCCTCCTGAAATCCACGATCATCTCCACAGTTTTCGCTGTGTTCAGGACCAAGCCGTTCTCTCTACACCAGTGGCAAATGCTATCGACCTGGTGAAGGTACTCCGTCTCATCATTTTTGCGCAAAGGTGTACAGAGGCGCCGGTAGGATAAAAGTTGCTAAAAAGTTTAAAATTGTTTCGGTTGTGGTGGTGGACCAGCCAACCATAAACAGACAAAATGCTGTCAATATTCAAAAATTATGCAATTGATTCGATTACTCCCAATGAAATAGTCGCAACGCGTTTCACGGGCATGGACCCGCTTCCTCAGGCAATAAAGGACAGGAGCAATACACAGCGTGTAGTCTAGGAGTTGCTTGGCACCTCTGTGATGAGACCGACAATGGTCGTGTCGTCGGCAAATTTCATTACTTTTACCGAGTCTGACGTGGATTTGCAGTTGTTCTTATTTAGAGAGAATAGAAACGGCGACAGGACGCAGCCTTGTGGGGCTCCTGTGTTGGTGATCCTAGGTTGTGAGGAGATAGTGCCTAACCTGACGATCTGGGACCTGTTGGTGAGGACCAACAATATGACTGGTGCTCATTTAAGTTGCCAGTTCAGTGGAGGTACAGTTGGAGCCAGTGTTTAGTGACAGCACGTTCTTCTACTTTTCACAGAGGCAGATAAAGAACTGCTGAACTGGTAAGGGGTCATTTCAATCACAAGAAATCAATTTAACTGGGTGAAAAGACAGCAGTTAAATATACATTTTTTCACTCATTGCTGGTTTACCTGATTTTCTAATGTTTTCATGGTATGTTTTCCTTAGATTAAACACACTCTGTTGGTAAATCTGGATCTATATGAATCTGCTGTCTTAGAAATTAAATGTGAATATTTACAAACCTGATCAGCTACAGATGGTCAATGAGACGTTGGCACTATATAAATACTAAATAATAATGAGATGCTTGCATGCAAACGTAATGAAAACTGTGAGCAGTTCTGAACTGGGCCAATCAAAATCAGCAGGAAGTGCACATGACTGCCCCATTTATAAGCTGCATGCAAATTGCATTAACTTTGCATCTCACTGATCATCTCTGTTGTTGACATACATAGAATAATCCAGGCTTGTACAAATTAAAGTGAACCTCCGGACTAAAAATCGACTCAGCAGCACTGAAAAGGCTTTGTGTTTCTTTAACAGTTTCACAGCATCAGAACTTTGTTTCTCTTATACAAGCCTCATTTTTAGCTGCACAGAAGAAAACTGCCTGGGCTTTTTTCCCCTGATGCTGTGCAAAGCATGATGGGATTTCTGATTTTGTTGTTCTTGTTCTGCTGTTTTGGTGCAATTTTTTTTTTTTACATTTTGAATTTGACATTTGAAGCCTAGCGTGTGCAGCTGGGACGGGTAATCAGGACACAGGATAGTTAGAACTATGTCTCCTGCTCCTTGACACCTCCTTTCAACCAAAAAGATGGCTGCCCCCATGCCAAAGATGGCAGCCCCCATGAATCACAAACATTTGCCTGTTCTTTTAAAACAGGGTGAGTAAGAGATTATATTACCCATCTATCCTAATTAGCATAACTAATGTAACTTGATGACAGTATGTTTGTTTAGGCTGAAGTTCCCCTTTAACCACTTAGTGACAACAGGATGTACATAAACGTCTGTATATATACATCCAGTGTAGTTGTGGAGAGTGCACCAACAGTTAGCTACTAAATGAGACACATGTGGTATCATTTTAACCGTGACAAGTTGTAAAATACATTTTGGTGTGACTTAAAGCTTGGACCCACGTCACATAAAAAATAGGTAGGGACAAACTCAATCCAACATAAAAAGTCATTTTCAAAATATGATCAAACTTGGGAAATCTTGGCAAAACAACAAGAGACCTACTGTATGTGGTAACATTTTAACTGTGATAAGTAGTAGGATAGAGTTTAGAGAGTTTTAGGGTTGAGACCCGTGTGGTTTTTTTTTTAGTCACATACTGAATCAAAAGCAATTACATTTTTACCTATTCTGCATCAAAATAAAAGACTTGTAAAATGAAAACAAAGTGACAGAATATAAAAGAAAAACATATATTGTTACCTTAGGAACTTGGCTTTTTAAATATGTTTTCCAAGTATATTTCTATTATTTTTGCAAATAAGGACAGATAAAAACACCTTTATTTCTAAATAAAATAGTCATCATACATTGTATTAGGAACATAATCTAAATGTTGTGATAACCAGGATGAGTAAGCAAATAAAATGTGTTGGTTTAATGTATAGTTAGCACTGTTTTCTGTAAAGCTATAATGGATGTAAATGGAGAAATTGTGTTTTTTTTCTATTTTTTTCCGTTATTTTCATTTTAAAATGCATAGAAAATAAGGTAATTACTAAACAAAATGATCACACACTAAAAGCCTAATTTGTCTTGAAAAAAACCAACCCGATATATAGATTATTTAGGTGTGATAAGTAGAAATAAAGTTATTGGCAAATGAATGGGAGCAGCGCTGATATGTGAAAATTGCTCTCGACCTGAAGTGGTTAATGGATTCAACACTACTAATTTAACAGGTATCTTCAAATTACAAATTACTTTCACAGCCTCAGTGTAAAACTATTCTTCTTCAAGGTTTTTGGTCATGTCATGATTGTGTTTCAAAACTACAGAGGTCTATAGGGATGTGCCCCGTACCTGTGTGCCTGCAGAGCGGCATACATAGGGATCTGGACCCTGAAAGATGCACAGAAGTAAGTGTAACAGAGGTCTAAGGGGATGTGCATCGCACCCATGTGCCTGAAAAGAGGCACACAAAGGGACCTGCACCCTGGAAGATGCGCAGAAGTAAGTGTAAAGTTGGTCACTAATTATACAATTTGCTGACCGATCGTTTGCAAACAGTTCTTCTTATGAACGATCAGAAATTATCCTTTGGGACCACTAAAGGCCAAAAATCTACTAACCAATCCAATCAGATTAATGAAATCGATCCAGTTTTTGGATTGATCCCATCAACCGATCCTTCATACGAATAATCATTCGGAAAAGTTTGTTCTGCAAATTGAATCGTTAGTGGCCACCTTAATAGATAGCACTGGATATCATTATACAGACCCAACCAACCCAGGTCAAAAGACCTATATTTGTTGCAGAATAGATACCTGTATTAACAAGGTATAAAAGAGTGATGCTATGCAGTAAACTGTGCATCTGAGCAGCTGGCTATTTTTCTGTGAAATATTGAGAACTGACTGACTTATAAAATGAATTTACTTGTGGAATCATTTCAAAATTTGAAACAAATTAAGACTTAAACAACGTTTTAAATTGGGACTAGTATATAATGCATTAACACTGTGAGCTAGTCATCTGCTCCAATTATTTTGCCAGTCAGCACCCTCCCTTTGATTTATCCTCTGCAGTGTGTGGAAGGTGTTATACATAAGAGATCTAAAAGATCAGCAGGGGAATATTCCAAAGAAGGAAAGTTTGTCTTGTTGCTCTGTTCAGCAAGCAGAACACAATGTTTAATTGACAGCAACCTGATTAGCTAACTACGGGAAATAGAGACCATCTTCAGTCAACCTGCTTCAAATCTACACATTTGATCTATGGGTTCTCTCAGGGGCAGCTTCCCAGCTTGAGATGAATTTATGAGGCCTGTCAGAGTGGCATTAGTGTGTATCAGTGGGCAATGAATAAGGTCTAACAGCTCTAATGTTCTTCACACAATGGCACAGCAACTCACTTCTTGATAGCATTGATTATCTTTGCTGTTTAAACACCTGTAATCTTAAAACTAAATGCTCTCAGTCAATTCCACTTAACTGGCTACATTATCTGAAATTCAACAGATTAGCTCTCAAGAAAAGCTGATGCATTTGGTAGAAACCCCTTCAGGGTTTGTTGTTAAGTTGCCGTTTTGGGGGAACTCTATAAATACCATAGCATTTTTCTACAAAAGTAGATTCTTAACGTCAGACCCATACTAAACTGCATCACAAAATATACCTCATTGATGGGAACAGGACTTTACCTGTTTCACCAATGCTCTTGCTATGCTCTTCTTCGATCTGTTAGACAGAGACCTGGCAGCAGTGTAGCTGTCATCCAGTGACAGCTCCAGGTATTGCAGAAAGTATCCTTGTTCTCACTAAACTTCACTGGTGAACTTGTTGGCATGCAAACAGTTTCTGCCTGAACCCACTTTGAGCTTATTATTTCCTGGTGAGTTGAATTTACTTGTGTTCGCTCAAGGCCGCCTTCAGGGCATCACAGGTGGGACTGCAGTACGGGGCCCTAGTGAGTCTTGGGCCCGGCGAATAATGACACAAACATGGGCCCCAGCTGCAAGCCAGTCACAGAATGTACAGACTGTCAGTTGTTGTAACTGTGTTCGCCTCGGCCATGCAATTTTGCATTGCAATTTGCTTTGCCATTGTCATTTCATTAAATGAGAATCACATCGCAATTGCTGAGAAAATTCTTCATGCAGCACGTTTGTGATTTTCACAAATTGCAAGTGCTGCTCAAGAGAATTCCTGTAGGATTACATGTGTCACAGTGTTTTGCTTATTGTCAGTGATCACCTTAAATATAGGGGATTCACATCAAATATAGGGGGGGAAGGGAGTGAGGTGGGCCCAGTTGGTTTCTCCAGTATGGGGCCCAGAATTTTCTGATGACAGCCCCGTGATTGCTAATTGGTTGCTGCTCACATAAACGTCTCTTCCTGTTTGTGTTCAATGCCTGCGATCATTGCTAGTTCCTAGAGCTAACCTGCTTGGAGTGATTCAGATTGAGTATTGTTACATTTTGCTTGACCCTTGACTATGTTTTGGATTGCCACCTGTTTTAAACTCTGCCATAATTACTATGCTCATGTCTCATTCCTTGTTTGACAGGCATCTGACCTCTAGTAGTGACCCTTGGCCTGGTTTTAGACTCAGTTTGGCTTTTAGGTCCTTCATTGGTTTTCTTGGCTTCAGATTCTGTATCTTGCAAGCACAAGTCCTGGAAGCAGTGTAGTCTCTCATTGAGCTTGAGTTAAAGTGAAGAGTATGGTGGAAATTGGGGCCTAGGATCTGAAGAAAAACTGCTCATTGCCTGGAAACCTTACACTCATCCATTTTACAACCAAGAAAAGAACAGTGCTATTCATTAACCACTTAAGGACTGCAGTCATAAAACCCCTTAAGGACCAGAGCCTTTTTTTCCATTCAGACCACTGCAGCTTTAACGGTTTATTGCTCGGTCATACAACCTACCATCTAAATGAATTTTACTTCCTTTTTTTTGTCACTCATACAGCTTTCTTTTGGTGCTATTTGATTGCTGCTGCGATTTTTTCTTTTTATTATATTCATCAAAAAAGACATGAATTTTGTCAAAAAAATGTCTTTTTTTACTTTTTGTGCTGACATTTTGCAAATAAAGTAAAATTTCTTATACATTTGAGCGCAAAAGTTATTCTGCTACATGTCTTTGATTAAAAAAAAAACATTTAGTGTATATTTATTGGCTTGGGTAAAAATTATAGCGTTTACAAACTATGGTGCAAAAAGTGAATTTTCCTATTTTGAAGCATCTCCGACTTTTCTGAGCACCTGTCATGATTCATGAGGTGCTAAAATTCCAGGATAGCATAAATACCCCCCAAATGACCCCATTTTGGAAAGAAGACATCCCAAAGTATTCAGTGAGAGGCATGGTGAGTTCATAGAAGATTTTATTTTTTGTCACAAGTTAGCGGAAAATGACACTTTGTGACAAAAAAAAAGGAAAAAAAAAGTTTCCATTTCTTCTAACTTGCGACAAAAAAAAATGAAATCTGCCACAGACTCACTATGCTCCTCTCTGAATACCTTGAAGTGTCTACTTTCCAAAATGGGGTCATTTGTGGGGTGTGTTTACTGTCCTAGCATTTTGGGGGGTGCTAATTTGTAAGCACCCCTGTAAAGCCTAAAGGTGCTCATTGGACTTAGGGCCCCTTAGCGCAGTTAGGCTGCAAAAAAGTGCCACACATGTGGTATTTCCGTACTCAGGAGAAGTAGTATAATGTGTTTTGGGGTGTCTTTTTACACATACCCATGCTGGGTGGGAGAAATATCTCTGTAAATGACAATTTTTTTTATTTTTTTTACACACAATTGTCCATTTACAGAGATATTTCTCCCACTCAGCATGGGTATGTGTAAAAATACACCCCAAAACACATTATACTACTTCTCCTGAGTACGGCGATACCACATGTGTGGCACTTTTTTACACCCTAAGTGCGCTAAGGGGCCCAAAGTCCAATGAGTACCTTTAGGATTTCACAGGTCATTTTGCGACATTTGGTTTCAGGACTACTCCTCACGGTTTAGGGCCCCTAAAATGCCAGGGCAATATAGGAACCCCACAAATGACCTCATTTTAGAAAGAAGACACCCCAAGGTATTCCGTTAGGAGTATGGTGAGTTCATAGAAGATTTTATTTTTTGTCACAAGTAAGCGGAAAATTATTTTAATTGTTTTTTTTCACAAAGTTTCATATTCTGCTAACTTGTGACAAAAAAAAAAATCTTCTATGAACTCACCATACTCCTAATGGAATACCTTGGGGTGTCTTCTTTCTAAAATGGGGTCATTTGTGGGGTTCCTATACTGCCCTGGCATTTTAGGGGCCCTAAACTGTGAGGAGTAGTCTTGAAACCAAATGTCGCAAAATGACCTGTGAAATCCTAAAGGTACTCATTGGACTTTGGGCCCCTTAGCGCAGTTAGGGTGCAAAAAAGTGCCACACATGTGGTACCGCTGTACTCAGGAGAAGTAGTATAATGTGTTTTGGGGTGTATTTTTTACACACAATTGTCCATTTACAGAGAGATTTCTCCCACCCAGCATGGGTATGTGTAAAAATACACCCCAAAACACATTATGCTACTTCTCCTGAGTACGGTGATACGACATGTGTGACATGAATCTTAGGGGTGGGGGGTGATCAGGAGTCCCCAGGGGGGCAGTTAAGGGACTAAAAAAAAATAGCATTGACAGATAGTGACAGGGAGTGATTGATGGGTGATTAGGGGGGTGATTGGGTGCAAGCAGTGGCCTGGGGGGTGGGCAGGGGGGGTCTGAGGGGTGCTGTGGGCGATCAGGGAGCAGGGGGGGGGCAGATCAGTGTGTTTGGGTGCAGACTAGGGTGGCTGCAGCCTGCCCTGGTGGTCCCTCGGACACTGGGACCACCAGGGCAGGAGGCAGCCTTCCTATGTGGCGATCGTCGGGTTAACAACCCGCCGGCGCTTCCGATTGGCCGGTGGGTTGACGTCATGGGTGGGCGGAGTCTAATGCCGGCGGATGCGCGTGCATCCCAGCGCGCGATCCCCGGTAAAACAGTGCCCCAGGACCTGACGCCATTCTGCATTACGTGGTCCTGAGGCTGCCACTTTGCCGCCACCAATATGCAGTAGGCGGTCGGCAAGTGGTTAAAGGATACCCGTGGTGACATGTGACATAATGAGATAGACATGGGTATGTACAGTGCCTAACACACAAATAACTATGCTGTGTTCCTTTTTTTCTTTCTCTGCCGGAAAGAGTTAATTATCAGGTATGTAAGTGGCTGACTCAGTCCTGACTCAGACAGGAAGTGACTACAGTGTGACCCTCAGTGATAAGAAATTCCAACTATAAAACACTTTCCTAGCAGAAAATGGCTTCCGACAGCAGGAAAGAGATAAAAAGTGTCAATAGTTCATAGATTTTAGCTCTGCCATACTTCAATGAATGTGTCATTGGGTAAAAACAATAAAACAGTTAAAACTTAAAAAGTGGATTCAAACATAAATTAAAACTGTGGAATATCTTAAAAAGTCATTTTTAGGAGAAGGAAGATAGGTACAATCGTTTATTTCAATAGTTTATTTTCGGCTGGGGTGTCCTTAAAGGAAAAGTTTACATTTGCTAAGCTTCACATGGAAAAATAGATTGTGGGCTATGAACAATGAAGTCTTAAACCCTCTACAACCTTAGATACCCTTTGTGCTTTGAGGCACCACTCAGGGTTCAGGTACCTCTCCCTTCACAACATCTCTCTGTATTTTATGTAATTTGACTTAACCTCCCTAGCAGTATTGACGGTTATACATGTCAACGCAAAACATGCTGTGAACAGTATTGAAGTGCTTACACGTCAATACTTTCCTGCACTGTATACTTGCTGGACACATTTTGGCAAGTTACAGGAAAATAAAAGGTTATGAATATTAATTCGATCCCTTTTTTCACAGTAATCCTGGGGAAATTGAACGCCAGGGAGGTTAAGCTTAATGTGAACAGTGTTCTCCCTTCAAAGTATGAAGAGTATACCTTTCTTCAACATGGTTTGATCTGATGGTTATGACTGGTCTAGTTTTAAATGTCTTTCTTTCTCTAACAAGTCCAATTTTTGGAGATTTTAAACAAAACGGTCACCAATCTTAATGACATAACAGACATAAAACAGGATGATTTATCCTTCTGTTGCATATAAAAACATGCTGGATTGCACTGACTGAATCTGCATGGGGATGACCTGAGCAGAAAACTCAGGTAATGGAAAGAGCAAGCGAAAAGAACATTTGCAATACAGAACATCGACTCTGCACTGAAAGAAATGACTGCAGAACAAATAAGAAAAGAAACCCATGTGCTGGCCATATCTCAGAGGAACAACAGCCAGAGGACATGAAAGTCTGCTTCAAGTAATTCTCCTTTCAAGGGTAGTCCCAATGTATGTTTGTGCAGGCTCAATGTAGCCCAAAGACATAGGATCTTTTCACTGGTGTTATCTGCATTGGGCAGTGGCACATTAAAGTGATCTTGGAGAACACCTGAACAATATGAACTGATTATATGATGCTAAGGTAAAGTGGTCACTTGTTACCATCAGTGAAAACTACATTTCACTAGTTCTATAGATTGTAGCAGACAAAAATTGAATTAATAAATGTAACTGGATTTACAGCTATCAGTCATATGCAAGGGATAATAGTAAAGGTGGCCACTAACAGTCCAATTTCTATCGAAAAATTGTTGGAGCGATCAGAAATTCTGATCGGAAGAAATATCGTTCACTACACCATCAACCAATCTTTGCTTCCTATCTATCACAACCAACAAGAAAATCCAAATTTTGGTTTGACAAAAATCCATCGGACGATTTTTATAATCCTTCATAATCGATTGTGCCCATCAAAGGAGATTATTTACAACCAATCCGATCAGAATTTCTGTTTGCTCAAACGATTTTTCGATAGAAATTGGACTGTTAGTGGCCACCTTAAAAATCAAAGATTACTTTTGAAATAATAAAAAAAAAAGAATCAAAGATTACAATGGGGGAACTGCCTGGAGGACTTCTACCCGACACTTGTAGTAATGGGACTAAATTTGCATGTTTCTCCAGGGTGTAACTCTGGAGTCAAAATCATTTTGTTAGGCAGTTTTAAGTTTTTACCAGTGGTTATTAGTTTTATGTATTTTATCATAATATGCTCCTTTTATATTTCTCAGGCTTACTGCAGGCCAGGGTCACTATAAGGTGTCTGCATGAAACACAATACTCACATACTTTTTTATATCACAAGTTTCTGCTTTTGTGTTGCTATATGTACCTCTATGCTGGTAATGGTGTAAAGTAAGAAGTTGACAAATAGTCATGATTGAGAACCCCAGTTTGCTTTCAGCATTGCTTTCCATAAAAAGCTGGTAGTATTTGTGAAAAAGTAATTCCTCCTGCCAGAACACCCTCCTTTGAAATGGCAACAAATGGGAACTTAACTTATTCTTTTTTTTATAACTTCTTTTTATTGAAAAGATTTTTGTCAATACAAAACATACTTAACATAAAACAAACATACAACACCCTGAACTCCCACACTCGCAGGTGAGGAGAACAAACAATAGTCTCAGTTACAAGGGAATTGGAGATTGCAATAATTACCACGTTTGTTTACAATATATAATATGTGCATCATTTACCATTGCTAGGTTCAACTCCTATATTGGGGTATACCATCATGTTGAGCTACTCACAGCCCTTTGTTGCCTAGGGTCACGCTCGTTATCATGGACCTCCAAGGGTATGTATAGAGGCACCACTCTATGGACATAACTGGATGTACCAATAATTATTATACCGTGTCCTTGCTTGACGTCCAGGGCCCCCACACTTTCTTGAACTTAGGGGCACAGCCCCTAGCAATGTAGGCGGCTTTGTAAAGATGCACGGAATCATTTATTAGTTTCTTCCAGCTCTGGACTGAGGGCGGCAAGGGCTGCTTCCAGTTTAGAACTATTTCTTTTCTATAGTAAAATAGTAGTAGACCTATCAGGCTTCTCTGGGCTCTAGTAGGGGCAAGGGCATGGATATTCCCTAGCAGGCAGTGCATGGGCTCAGGTGTAATATGTATTTTAGTGACCGATCCCACTATTTGGCAAATATTTTTCCATTGCTCGGTAATCTCAGGGCACTCCCAAAATATATGATCAAAATCAGCTGAAGCAGCGCCGCACCGCCAGCAGAGGCCGGGACTCGTCCGATCAAACTTAAGTATTTTGGACGGAGTTAGATATGCTTGATGGAGGATTTTGTACTGTATTAGCCTATCTCTGGTAGAAATTAAGTATTCAAAGGGTCTGATCCAGGCATCCTCCCAGTCCTCATCATCTAGGTTTGGTATAAGCTTGAGCCAGGGGCGCTTATAGGCAGTTATGTGCGGTTCGGTAATCAGAATTATGTTTCGGTAAATACTAGAGACGGCTTTAGAGAGGTTTTCGTTGCAAATCACTTCCTCTATATCAGTGGGGATCAATTTGACTGCCTCCCGGCCAAACTGTGCCGCGAACGCATGCCTCAGCTGTAAGTATCTGAAAAAGTAGCTATTAGGCAGCGAGTAAGTTACTTTAAGAGAGTCAAATTCAGTCAGACCTCTGGAGGTGATTATATGTTCTAGTTGTGTTATTCCTTTTTGGATCCAAATGATCGGGTCAGGTATCATGTAGAAGTGAGAGAGGGATGGGTTATTCCATAGTGGAAGTCTCGGGGAGAAAGTGTTAGGGGAGGAAGAGTGCCAGGTCTGCACCACATTCCAGGCCTGTAGTACTGCCTTCATATTAATCGTTAAGGGGTAAGGTGCTCTGACTCCCCGGTATAATATTTGAGCGAGTGCCTGATATGAGCCCAGCATTGCCGCCTCCAACACCATCGCTGAATTAGATTTATCTTGTACAACCCACCAATGAGCCGTGACCAGCTGGGAGGCTATGAAGTATTTATAGAGGTCTGGAAATGCGAGGCCCCCCTCCGTCCAGGGTCGTTGTAGTTTTTTGAGACTGATCCGTGCAGTCTTATTATGCCATATGAAGCTAGAGAGCAATGAGTTAAGTTGTTTAAAGAAGTTTTTATGTACCCAAATAGGGCAGTTTCTGAACAAATACAAGTACTTTGGGAGCAGCTTCATTTTGATGAGATTAATTCTGCCTATTAAGGATAGAGGGAGGCCTCGCCAGCCCAGGAGTCTCTGTTTGGTAAGCTGGATTAATGGAGCCAAGTTATCTGAATAGTAGTCTGCTGAGTTGTTTGAGATCGTAATTCCAAGGTATTTGGTTTTGGGAACTATCTCTAGTGGGGTGGAAGCCCGGGGAGCCTGGTTCAAGGGAAGCAATTTCGACTTCTCCCAGTTTACTCTGAGACCCGTGAACGGGGAAAACAGTCTAAATGTTTCAAGCACACCGTTTATAGATAGGTCAGGGGATTCCAGATATATCACTAAATCGTCAGCATATAGTGACACCCTCTCCTCCAGCCCCCCCACACGAAAGCCACGAATGTCCGGGTGCTGACGTAGTGCAGTAGCTATTGGTTCCATGGCAATCGCGAAGAGGGCCGGAGAGAGAGGGCACCCCTGCCTGGTGCCCCTGCCCAGATGGATGCTGTCTGAGGTCCTCGGGCCAATTTTAATTTTAGTGCCACGGCGTTTGTATATGGTCTTTAGCCAAGAAACTAATCTGGGGCCAAATCCGAGTTTGTGCATCGTGGTCCACAGGTAATCCCACTCCACCGAATCAAACGCCTTTTGTATATCCAAAAAGGCCAAAGCACGCGGGGTAGAGATATTTTCTGAGAGTTGAATGTGGGAGAAAACACGTCGGAGATTAATATCAGTAGTTTTGTGGGGCATGAAGCCGGTCTGGTCAGGCTCTATGAGGTCTGAAATGTGTTTATTTATGCGGGTGGTTAGGATTTTTGTCAGAATTTTTAAGTCGTTATTGATCAGGGAGATGGGTCTGTAGGATCCACATTCTAGGGGGTCCTTATCCTGTTTAGGGATAAGAATGACGTGCGCTTGATAGAAACTTGGTGGAAGTTCACCAGATAGTAAGCAGTTATTATATGTTGTTCGTAAATACGGGGCCAGTATTCTCATAAAGCGCTTGTAAAATTCAATGGGGATCCCATCAGGGCCCGGGGACTTGTTAGAGGGAAAGGAGACAATAGAATCCAGTATCTCCTCCTCCTCTATCTCTTTGTCTAGACTAGCAGAGACCTCCTCGTCTAGGGAAGGCAGTTGTACAGTTTCTAGTAGGTCGTGGAGGTCTGAGGCAGTGCCTTTAAATTGAGAGGTATAGAGGTTATTATAGTATTTTTGAAATGTATTAAGGATATCTGTGGGAGATGATATAATGTCCCCAATGTCATTTTTTATTTCGGGGATATTGGATTGTTCCAGGGGGTCTCTTGCTATATTGGCTAGTAACTTGCCATTTTTATCCCCCCTCTCAAATGTAGTCTGTTGCCATTCCAGTAAAGAGGTCTTAGTGAGGTCTGTCATGTGTAAGTTGAGGGATCGTTTAGCCTGCATCATTGTTGAGTATGTGTCATCATTGGGGGCGTCAGAAAAGCACTGCGTGCTGCTTTCCTCTTGCTCTGTCAGCAGATCTAGTGCGGTGTTATATTCTCTTTTGTATCCACTAATTTGATTAATATATTCCCCTCTGATTGTGGCCTTAAAGGCATCCCAGGTACTCTGGGTAGTGGCCGTATCTAGGTTAATTTCCCAGTATTGATTAATGGCAGCAGTGATGTTTTTGGCAATGCCCTCCTCATGCACCCACTTAGGGTTAAGCCTCCAAAGCGTGCGGTTAGAGGGGGCGGGCAGTGAGCATATAATTTCTAATGGGGCGTGGTCTGATAAGCCACTGGGGAGGTAGGATGCTGCAGTCATAGAAGAAATCCAATCATTATTTCCAAAGGCCAGATCAATTCTCGAGGCAGATTTGTGTGTAGCTGAGAAGTGTGAAAAAGCTAGTTTCTGGGAATTTTTCCATCTCCATATCTCTGTGAGAGAAAGAGAGTCTGCCCATGCATTTAAGTCAGTGTTGGCTATGCGGGATTTATTGGTGGTATCTAGGTGTGTTGTGAGAATATCATTGAAACCCCCAATTATAAGAAGTTTAGCCGGTAGGTATTTTTGTATCTTAGTCGTTATTTCCGCTAGTAGGCTCTGTTGAAGGGGGGGGGGGAGCGTATATACCTACAATGCAATATATGTTACCATATATGGACAGGTGGAGGATAATGTATCTGCCCTCAGAGTCTGGGAGTGCGTGCAACAGTTTGTATGTGAGGGATTTATTGATCAATATTGTGACCCCTCTGGAAAAGGTAGAGTACATGGAATGGAAAGACCTGTGGACCCATGGCTTATTCAAGGACTTTACTAATGCCCCGTCTAAATGCGTTTCCTGTAGTATTAGGATGTGGGGCCGGTGTTTAGAGAGATATTGAAACATTAGCGACCTTTTAAAGGGGGAGCGTATACCTCTAATATTCCAAGAGATTATTTTTAGGGAGGTTTCCATGTCTGAGCACGACAAATTTTAGCATATTTGGCTCTAGGAATATGTATAAAACCGGGCGGTTTAAGTGCCTGATAGCAAACATAATAGTAAAGCAATATCCAGTGCAATAGTAGTAGTAGGTTCAGTGGAGTTGAAAGAGACTTTCTTGTAACTGAGGAAAAAGGAACAGTAAACAAAAAACCCTGCTGCAGTATTATGAACATTAACACAGAAAAACTTACCACAGCTTAATTCCCAACTTTATTAACTAGGCCTGAATCACCTACAGGACTCAGACAATGGTATCAGTGCAGGGGAAATCCCTACGTGGGGGCGGCGGTACTAAAAGAAGAAGATGGATCCGCTGCCCAGCTGCACCCAAATCTTGGGAGGAAACATCTTTAAGGCTTACGGCCAGAGTAATCATGTATATGTCTTTGTGTGAAGCCATTGCTGGAGAATATTTATGCTTCTATGGTATGTATGTGGCACCCTTATTATCCCTTTCCAGGGCGGCATGAGGGAGACAAAGGCCACAGGGGTAAAAGGGCCCGCTACCGTCATCTCTTTTTTATTAAGATGCAGATTGGCCCGTGTGGACGGCAGCCAGAACCACCTAGTCGTTTATATCTGTTTCTGGAGGGGGTTCTAAACATTACAGTACTCTCATGGGGGAAACCCGAGATTGTTAAGGGTACCCAGTCGCAGAGGGATTAGTTGTGCACCCTTCAGGGGAGGAATGTATGCATAGCATATATACAGGTGAGCTTCTAATATAGAAGATATTGTAGATGAGAAGGGGGCATATGTGGACCTTTCCATTATTAATTGGCACTCCTGGGCACATATATCAGTAGGGGTTGGTTAAACAGAGTATATGCCAAGTATAGTGTATTAGAAGGTTATTCAAGGGTTGTTGTTGCCAGTTTGTCTAATTGTAGGGGGGTTATAGGTAGAGGCCCCTATATCCGAGATGCCATATATGTAGCCCCAGCCGCCATCCCCACGGCCCCCCCCCCACAGCCTGGGGGAGATTGTTATGCAAATAGGTATTCAGCGTTTATTACAAATAGAAAAACCCTGCAGTAACCCAGAAAGTGGGGTTGCGCTATGAGTTGTATAAGTAGATAGGAGTTTCAGATAATTGGTCAACAGTGGTATTTCCTAGTCATAACTTATGTCTATTCTGATAGCAGGTTAATGCAGTTTATGTCACCACCCGTTTATGTAGTCCCCTGTGTATATGCCGCATCTTATCCCATGCCGTCTCATTAACATCTCACTTCCTAGGTGCCACATCCTTTTCCTAATATTCTACTGCTGTTTTATGGTGCTTTGATTTCAGTAATACATACATATACTTCCGACCTTTAGGTTCCCAACACACAACCAAACCCAATTTATCTTAACGGAGAACATATCATGTAACATTGAAGGTACCACCCGAGATACCTGTGCGGCAGTGTATCATGATCCCCTCCCCCATCGCACACAGCAAGGATCCGACTCGCATCATACCTCGCGTATTTGCAGTGTTATCGGGGCCCGACTCCCCTTATTTCACATAAACATGGGTCAGTGTGTACAGGTATGAGGTTCACACATTCAGTGACTGGCTAGTGGAGGTGTCCGGTTAGCATTTGGAAGTCCCCGCTTATCCTGGGCGGGTGTTTCATCGTATACATTCCGTTTATTTCCTCCCCCACTCCGGAGCCCGCAGTTCTGGTTCACTATGGTGGTAGGCGCCCGGGAGGAGAGCGCCACATCCCCCAAAGCATCTGCGTAGCATAAAATGAGTACACAGAGGGGGGGGGGGGGGGGGGGTTCACCATAGACCTGCATCACACTGCACTGTGCAATCTGGGGGCGGGACTCCTCGTTCGCGGGCAAAAATGGGCTGAAGAAGAAGGGCGTCACCCAGGGAACACTCAATTGCGTAGTAGCTATCGGCCATATTGTGAGTTATGTTGGGGATGAGACCCGAGGAGCATAGTCATACACATATACATATCCTCTGGGTTAGCCCTTCAGAGAAATTTCTTGTAGGAAACAATAAAGTTTATCAGTTGAGGATCATAAGAGCAAGGAAAACAGTACCTTCTCAGCCCGGGTAGACGCGGGTGGTGGGGGAGGCAATACAGCAACACAGTTCTCAGGTATAATAACTGTACCTTACTTTTGGGGCAGAGACTCGATCCACGTTAAGGCCTCCGCCGGAGTGTCAAAAAAGAGGGTCTTGTCTCCATCTTGAACCCGAAGTCTAGCCGGAAACATCATTGCGTATGTGATCTGTTTCTCACGTAGCTTATTTTTAACTTGCTGAAAAGCGCCTCGCTGCCTCTGTGTCTCAGCAGTGTAGTCAGGAAATATCATGAGTTTGGTATTTTGAAAGTGTAACTCACCAGCTTTCCTGGAGGCAGACAGTATAGCATCCCTGTCCTTGAAATTCAGGATTTTTAGAATTACCGGTCTCGGGAGAGCCCCAGGGAGTTTCTTTCTGGTGGTCATTCGGTGGGCGCGCTCGATCACAAAGAATGGAGAGAACGTAGATTCGGGAAGAAGCTGCTTAAGTAGGTTTTCAATAAAAGAGGTCATGTCTGCGCCCTCTGCCCCCTCAGGTATTCCCAGAATGCGGAGGTTACTTCTGCGGTTTCTGTTTTCCGCATCTTCTGCTCGATTTTCAAATTGGGATAGTCGCTGCTGCATGCCTGGAATGGCTATGCGGTGCGCCTGGGCCGTGTCCTCTAGGTCCGAGGTACGCTGCTCCAGTTCCTTGGTCCTGTCCCTGATTTTACCCACATCATTGCGTAGGAACCCTATGTTCACTTCCATGCTATCAATTTTCTTAGTAAGTGCCGATTGGCACGTTTTGATAGCGTCCAGTAGCTCTGCAGGGCTTGGCATGGGAGGCTCGCCTTCCTCATGGTCGGCCATAATATCTCCGTCCTTTGCCTGTCTCCCCTTCGGCGGCGGCCGTTGTTGGGCTGAGGTACTTGCAGGTTCTTCTGGGAGGTCTTTGTGTTCCTCCTTGTCTTTGGCCCTTTTTGGAGGCATTGCGGAGTACGGATGGAACCTGGGCTGCGATCTCTGAGGGCGCTCGGGCCCCTCCCGCTCGTCACAGCACGAGGCGGCAGACTCCGGGTCTGGGTTCGTTTCTCTCCCGCTCTGCAGCGGCGGCTCACAACAGGGCTCCAGCTTGTGCTCTCGGGTCCAGGGGACAGGACGCAGTGTTTTTGCCGGTTTGGAGGTGCGTTAGCAACGGCGGTGTGTTAAGTGGCTGAAGCCGGGCAGCGGAGCATCAGAAGGCGCCTCCACTCACTTCGCCATCTTGGTCACGCCCCCGAACTTAACTTATTCTAACAAACTTTTCCTTTGATTACTGCAATCAGCTAATTGTGGTGATCACAAGCTCAGAGACCACATTGATAAATGTCAGATTATTTTTTATACGTCAAAGCTATAATCTGCAATGCAGCCTCGAAAATAGGGGTGCACATAGGAATGCACAGGTACTGTGAACAGTGTCATTGCATTAACATTCTACCAACACTGGGGTAGTGTTAATTTACTGCACTGTGTTTGGTACAACTTTAGAGCAATGACAGATGCTGAAAAATGTCAAAACAAAATTCAGTAATTGGATATATTACACTCCATAGTAAAGCATAATTAAATTGTGTAACAGTACTGCTGCTGCATATGTAACAGAGCTGCTAGCTCCCAGCTAGCTTGTATACTTCAGAGGGGAGAAGATCATGAGCTCTCTTTTTTGAAAAACTCTTCACACTGAAATTCAGTTGGAGTTCAAGTTCATACCTATCATCACACATGGGACTTTTCATTCTGTCAGACACCAACATTAGCGTTTTGGGCAATAAAGCAAGGCCACAGTTAAACAGTTAATCACATACAGTATATTGCAAATTACCTCTGAACAGCAGAAGGCTGTGTGCACTACCAAAATTCATCTTTTACAGCACTTACATATAGTTTTGTCACTAACTGTTCCTTTAGAGGAACTTATGATCTAATCCATACATGTATCATACTCTAGTGCCAATTTAAGGGAGGAAACAAATAACTTTTCTGTATGGTTTTGGGAAGTGGGAGGAAACTAGAGTGTCCAAAGGAAATCCACACAGGCACGGGGAGAAAAATAAAAATAAAAAATGAAACACCTCATCCTCAGAAGATCTGCCAACCATAGGTCACAGTTTTATCACATCACAGCTGGACTATTGCAATCCCCTTTGCACAGGCCTCACAAATAAGGACCACCTAAAGTTAGCACAGGAATGTAGCTACCAGACTGTAAAGCAAACCAACCCTCCATTGCCACATAATACAGATTCTTTGCTCACCCCATTGGTTAGTTGTTACATGGAGAATCTTCTTCAGCAGTGGACTGCTAACATTCAAATCTTTGCACAATGCCCTGGCTATCTGAAGGATTTGATGCTGCTATAACAAACATACCACAACCTCAGATCAACAGGATCTAATTTGATTATCACTATAGTCCATCTCACAACCTTTGAAACCAGAACCGCCTGTCTTAGTGCTCTTACTCTTTGTAACTCTGTACAACACTGTGCCTGTGACGGGCGATCTTTCAGAGGGGTACAACAGAACAGCAGTGCAGACCACAAGGAAACCGAGGGACCTGTAAGGCTATGGGGGCTGAAAAAAGACCCAGGTAAGTAAAATAGAACAACACACACACACACACCCTTCGCAGGTGCACTTTAAATCCAGACTGGAATCCACCATCCTGCCACAGAATACTGAACTGAGATATGCTGTGCATCATTGCCCAAATGGCATAAAAGAGCTTAAATATATTCAAATCTTTTAAACTTAACTGGAGGTAAAACTGTTCCTCTTTACAAGCAAATAATCTGTGCTCTCTTTGTAAAGTATGGACAGCATAGAAACATCCCAACTTGTTCCATCCGTAATTTGCTACACAGAGAATGAGTTGTTGCTCATTTAATCAAACTGGGATGGCACCAAACTTGGTCATTTTTATAACACAGGCTGAGATAAGGCTTGCCATTACATGACAACTGAAGTAATAAGTTTATGGAGGCTGTCATACTTATTTCCTTTTAAGCAATACCAGTTACCTGGCTATCCTCTGATACTTTCAGCAATAGGCCCTGAACAAGCATATGCAGATCAGATGTTTCTGACATTATTATCAGATCTTACAAGATAAGTCAGATCTGGTTTCTGATGTTATTCAGACACTACTGCAGCCAAATAGATCAGCAGGGCTGCAAGGCAACTGGTCTTGTTTAAAAGGAAATAAATATGACAGCCTCCATATTATTCTTAGTTCAGTTGTCCTTTACTCACCGCAATGTATAGAGCTGAACTTAAAGGATTGCCTCTTTCTCAACAATAGTGAAGTTTACCCTTAATACCTTTACCTTAAATAACAGGTGCATTCCAAAATCCCCCCCCCCCCCAGTTTTCTTATCATTCCCCTATAGTGTATCAACACTTGAGTTATGATTTTAAGAATATGCCCAATATTTTATGTTTTTGATTTATGTTACTTAGGAAAATATGGGATTATCCCATTGTGATTAGCATTCCAAAATATTAAAGTACATAGAAGTGCTTGTAAAAAGCAGTACACAGCTTACCTGATCTGGGGGGTGTCGCCGGATGAAGTAGTATCAATGACCTGCTCCTGCTTCACATTTTTGGGAAAAAGCTCAATATGTATGTTATATGTCTTGTCCAAGACCAAGTAAGGTGTGTGACAGTACAAATCCTTTTCGGGTAACACTTTACTATGGGTTTAGATTGTGAGCCCCTCTGGGGGCAGTTAGTGACTGGACTATGTGCTACAGAAGACAGAGCTTTTTCAAGATGTCAATGCTTATAAATTATATATTGGTAGGACTTCAGCTGTGGTAGGGAAAATGGCTGGCCTCTCACTGCGTGACCTGATACATGTGCACCGGGTAACGCAGTGAGAGGCCAGCGAGGATGCAATCAGAGGACAGAACACAGAGGATCAAGGCAGACAGCAGCAACTTGATCAGGTGAGGCTGTTAGCACTACTCTGCCATTGTCCTGGGAACACTGGACCCTTAGCGGGAGGGAGGAGGGAAAACTCAACTCTTCTTTGTTGACACTGAATGGGGAAAAGAGCAGCATTCTGCCTGCCCCCCCCCCCAAATAAAAAATAGCTAGGTATACTGGGGCAACTATACTACCTATACTGTGGGGAAATATACTACCTATACTGTGGGCAAATATACTAGATACCTATACTGGGGGCAACTGTACCTATACTGGGGGCAACTATACTACCTATACTGTGGGCAACTACACTAGCTACCTATACTGGGGGCAACTACACTACCTATACTAGGGCACCTATACTATGCTACCTATACTGGGGGCAACTATACTAGCTACCTATACTGGGGAAACTACACTGGCTACCTATACATGGGGCAACAATATTGGCTACCTATACTGGGAGCAACTATACTAGCTACCTATACTGGGGAAACTATACCGGCTACCTATACTGGGGACAACTATACCTGGCTACCCTATGCAGGGGGCACCTATACCTGGCTACCTACCTACGTATACTGAGGGTGAAAATTTCCAGGGATTAGATAGTTAGATAGTTAGCCCCCTCTAAGGACAATCTGTGAAATGACTGTATACACTAAGTCAAGTCCTGCAGAAGATGCCAACACTATATAAATACATAAAAAATATAAATGGGAAAAGTATGGAATGATGGAGCTGACAATAATTGGCAAGCTAAAGGTTATAGCCTGGTGAAAGAGCGACGTATCATCATTTGCAGAGGCATACCGTCTTTCAGATGCAAATCTGACAATAGAACAATTCTGGTTTCATGTGACCTACACATACACTGCCTTGGGCTTTTAAAATGTTGTATGAGCAACCCAAATCCTGGCACCTGCTTCACATACATTTCTGAGCTGACAGAGGAGAACAATGGAGAATCAGATTAAATAAAAATCAACTAACTGATAACTTACCAGTTGGCATTAGTGCCCCAGTCTTATATTGCAGATCTATTATTAAATGATGGTGATCAAATCACCAGGTTTGTATTATTCACATAGCTCTGTAAAATGTCTCAAGCACTAAACAGACCTAACAGTGGATAAAGTCTGTGTGTGAGATACTGAATATTTGTGAGGATAAGATGTCTTGTTATCCCTTCCCCTGGGCAGTTCTGAAAGCTTACTACTACTCCCTTGTGAATTGGGAGAGGAACGGAGTTCTGCTATAGCTCCTTTATTGCACAGGACACAGTATATAGGTACAGTTGAGGATACAATCTGTCCAAGGTATGTAAACAAATTCTCCAGTTAAAAATCGATGGTCCGTTGTCTTAAAGCACTTTTTATTTAGACGTATAACACATAAAATGAGTACACAGAGGGGGGGGGGGGGGTTCACCATAGACCTGCATCACACTGCACTGTGCAATCTGGGGGCGGGACTCCTCGTTCGCGGGCAAAAATGGGCTGAAGAAGAAGGGCGTCACCCAGGGAACACTCAATTGCGTAGTAGCTATCGGCCATATTGTGAGTTATGTTGGGGATGAGACCCGAGGAGCATAGTCATACACATATACATATCCTCTGGGTTAGCCCTTCAGAGAAATTTCTTGTAGGAAACAATAAAGTTTATCAGTTGAGGATCATAAGAGCAAGGAAAACAGTACCTTCTCAGCCCGGGTAGACGCGGGTGGTGGGGGAGGCAATACAGCAACACAGTTCTCAGGTATAATAACTGTACCTTACTTTTGGGGCAGAGACTCGATCCACGTTAAGGCCTCCGCCGGAGTGTCAAAAAAGAGGGTCTTGTCTCCATCTTGAACCCGAAGTCTAGCCGGAAACATCATTGCGTATGTGATCTGTTTCTCACGTAGCTTATTTTTAACTTGCTGAAAAGCGCCTCGCTGCCTCTGTGTCTCAGCAGTGTAGTCAGGAAATATCATGAGTTTGGTATTTTGAAAGTGTAACTCACCAGCTTTCCTGGAGGCAGACAGTATAGCATCCCTGTCCTTGAAATTCAGGATTTTTAGAATTACCGGTCTCGGGAGAGCCCCAGGGAGTTTCTTTCTGGTGGTCATTCGGTGGGCGCGCTCGATCACAAAGAATGGAGAGAACGTAGATTCGGGAAGAAGCTGCTTAAGTAGGTTTTCAATAAAAGAGGTCATGTCTGCGCCCTCTGCCCCCTCAGGTATTCCCAGAATGCGGAGGTTACTTCTGCGGTTTCTGTTTTCCGCATCTTCTGCTCGATTTTCAAGTTGGGATAGTCGCTGCTGCATGCCTGGAATGGCTATGCGGTGCGCCTGGGCCGTGTCCTCTAGGTCCGAGGTACGCTGCTCCAGTTCCTTGGTCCTGTCCCTGATTTTACCCACATCATTGCGTAGGAACCCTATGTTCACTTCCATGCTATCAATTTTCTTAGTAAGTGCCGATTGGCACGTTTTGATAGCGTCCAGTAGCTCTGCAGGGCTTGGCATGGGAGGCTCGCCTTCCTCATGGTCGGCCATAATATCTCCGTCCTTTGCCTGTCTCCCCTTCGGCGGCGGCCGTTGTTGGGCTGAGGTACTTGCAGGTTCTTCTGGGAGGTCTTTGTGTTCCTCCTTGTCTTTGGCCCTTTTTGGAGGCATTGCGGAGTACGGATGGAACCTGGGCTGCGATCTCTGAGGGCGCTCGGGCCCCTCCCGCTCGTCACAGCACGAGGCGGCAGACTCCGGGTCTGGGTTCGTTTCTCTCCCGCTCTGCAGCGGCGGCTCACAACAGGGCTCCAGCTTGTGCTCTCGGGTCCAGGGGACAGGACGCAGTGTTTTTGCCGGTTTGGAGGTGCGTTAGCAACGGCGGTGTGTTAAGTGGCTGAAGCCGGGCAGCGGAGCATCAGAAGGCGCCTCCACTCACTTCGCCATCTTGGTCACGCCCCCGAACTTAACTTATTCTAACAAACTTTTCCTTTGATTACTGCAATCAGCTAATTGTGGTGATCACAAGCTCAGAGACCACATTGATAAATGTCAGATTATTTTTTATACGTCAAAGCTATAATCTGCAATGCAGCCTCGAAAATAGGGGTGCACATAGGAATGCACAGGTACTGTGAACAGTGTCATTGCATTAACATTCTACCAACACTGGGGTAGTGTTAATTTACTGCACTGTGTTTGGTACAACTTTAGAGCAATGACAGATGCTGAAAAATGTCAAAACAAAATTCAGTAATTGGATATATTACACTCCATAGTAAAGCATAATTAAATTGTGTAACAGTACTGCTGCTGCATATGTAACAGAGCTGCTAGCTCCCAGCTAGCTTGTATACTTCAGAGGGGAGAAGATCATGAGCTCTCGGTGTTAATGTTTTTGAAAAACTCTTCACACTGAAATTCAGTTGGAGTTCAAGTTCATACCTATCATCACACATGGGACTTTTCATTCTGTCAGACACCAACATTAGCGTTTTGGGCAATAAAGCAAGGCCACAGTTAAACAGTTAATCACATACAGTATATTGCAAATTACCTCTGAACAGCAGAAGGCTGTGTGCACTACCAAAATTCATCTTTTACAGCACTTACATATAGTTTTGTCACTAACTGTTCCTTTAGAGGAACTTATGATCTAATCCATACATGTATCATACTCTAGTGCCAATTTAAGGGAGGAAACAAATAACTTTTCTGTATGGTTTTGGGAAGTGGGAGGAAACTAGAGTGTCCAAAGGAAATCCACACAGGCACGGGGAGAAAAATAAAAATAAAAAATGAAACACCTCATCCTCAGAAGATCTGCCAACCATAGGTCACAGTTTTATCACATCACAGCTGGACTATTGCAATCCCCTTTGCACAGGCCTCACAAATAAGGACCACCTAAAGTTAGCACAGGAATGTAGCTACCAGACTGTAAAGCAAACCAACCCTCCATTGCCACATAATACAGATTCTTTGCTCACCCCATTGGTTAGTTGTTACATGGAGAATCTTCTTCAGCAGTGGACTGCTAACATTCAAATCTTTGCACAATGCCCTGGCTATCTGAAGGATTTGATGCTGCTATAACAAACATACCACAACCTCAGATCAACAGGATCTAATTTGATTATCACTATAGTCCATCTCACAACCTTTGAAACCAGAACCGCCTGTCTTAGTGCTCTTACTCTTTGTAACTCTGTACAACACTGTGCCTGTGACGGGCGATCTTTCAGAGGGGTACAACAGAACAGCAGTGCAGACCACAAGGAAACCGAGGGACCTGTAAGGCTATGGGGGCTGAAAAAAGACCCAGGTAAGTAAAATAGAACAACACACACACACACACCCTTCGCAGGTGCACTTTAAATCCAGACTGGAATCCACCATCCTGCCACAGAATACTGAACTGAGATATGCTGTGCATCATTGCCCAAATGGCATAAAAGAGCTTAAATATATTCAAATCTTTTAAACTTAACTGGAGGTAAAACTGTTCCTCTTTACAAGCAAATAATCTGTGCTCTCTTTGTAAAGTATGGACAGCATAGAAACATCCCAACTTGTTCCATCCGTAATTTGCTACACAGAGAATGAGTTGTTGCTCATTTAATCAAACTGGGATGGCACCAAACTTGGTCATTTTTATAACACAGGCTGAGATAAGGCTTGCCATTACATGACAACTGAAGTAATAAGTTTATGGAGGCTGTCATACTTATTTCCTTTTAAGCAATACCAGTTACCTGGCTATCCTCTGATACTTTCAGCAATAGGCCCTGAACAAGCATATGCAGATCAGATGTTTCTGACATTATTATCAGATCTTACAAGATAAGTCAGATCTGGTTTCTGATGTTATTCAGACACTACTGCAGCCAAATAGATCAGCAGGGCTGCAAGGCAACTGGTCTTGTTTAAAAGGAAATAAATATGACAGCCTCCATATTATTCTTAGTTCAGTTGTCCTTTACTCACCGCAATGTATAGAGCTGAACTTAAAGGATTGCCTCTTTCTCAACAATAGTGAAGTTTACCCTTAATACCTTTACCTTAAATAACAGGTGCATTCCAAAATCCCCCCCCCCCCCAGTTTTCTTATCATTCCCCTATAGTGTATCAACACTTGAGTTATGATTTTAAGAATATGCCCAATATTTTATGTTTTTGATTTATGTTACTTAGGAAAATATGGGATTATCCCATTGTGATTAGCATTCCAAAATATTAAAGTACATAGAAGTGCTTGTAAAAAGCAGTACACAGCTTACCTGATCTGGGGGGTGTCGCCGGATGAAGTAGTATCAATGACCTGCTCCTGCTTCACATTTTTGGGAAAAAGCTCAATATGTATGTTATATGTCTTGTCCAAGACCAAGTAAGGTGTGTGACAGTACAAATCCTTTTCGGGTAACACTTTACTATGGGTTTAGATTGTGAGCCCCTCTGGGGGCAGTTAGTGACTGGACTATGTGCTACAGAAGACAGAGCTTTTTCAAGATGTCAATGCTTATAAATTATATATTGGTAGGACTTCAGCTGTGGTAGGGAAAATGGCTGGCCTCTCACTGCGTGACCTGATACATGTGCACCGGGTAACGCAGTGAGAGGCCAGCGAGGATGCAATCAGAGGACAGAACACAGAGGATCAAGGCAGACAGCAGCAACTTGATCAGGTGAGGCTGTTAGCACTACTCTGCCATTGTCCTGGGAACACTGGACCCTTAGCGGGAGGGAGGAGGGAAAACTCAACTCTTCTTTGTTGACACTGAATGGGGAAAAGAGCAGCATTCTGCCTGCCCCCCCCCCCCAAATAAAAAATAGCTAGGTATACTGGGGCAACTATACTACCTATACTGTGGGGAAATATACTACCTATACTGTGGGCAAATATACTAGATACCTATACTGGGGGCAACTGTACCTATACTGGGGGCAACTATACTACCTATACTGTGGGCAACTACACTAGCTACCTATACTGGGGGCAACTACACTACCTATACTAGGGCACCTATACTATGCTACCTATACTGGGGGCAACTATACTAGCTACCTATACTGGGGAAACTACACTGGCTACCTATACATGGGGCAACAATATTGGCTACCTATACTGGGAGCAACTATACTAGCTACCTATACTGGGGAAACTATACCGGCTACCTATACTGGGGACAACTATACCTGGCTACCCTATGCAGGGGGCACCTATACCTGGCTACCTACCTACGTATACTGAGGGTGAAAATTTCCAGGGATTAGATAGTTAGATAGTTAGCCCCCTCTAAGGACAATCTGTGAAATGACTGTATACACTAAGTCAAGTCCTGCAGAAGATGCCAACACTATATAAATACATAAAAAATATAAATGGGAAAAGTATGGAATGATGGAGCTGACAATAATTGGCAAGCTAAAGGTTATAGCCTGGTGAAAGAGCGACGTATCATCATTTGCAGAGGCATACCGTCTTTCAGATGCAAATCTGACAATAGAACAATTCTGGTTTCATGTGACCTACACATACACTGCCTTGGGCTTTTAAAATGTTGTATGAGCAACCCAAATCCTGGCACCTGCTTCACATACATTTCTGAGCTGACAGAGGAGAACAATGGAGAATCAGATTAAATAAAAATCAACTAACTGATAACTTACCAGTTGGCATTAGTGCCCCAGTCTTATATTGCAGATCTATTATTAAATGATGGTGATCAAATCACCAGGTTTGTATTATTCACATAGCTCTGTAAAATGTCTCAAGCACTAAACAGACCTAACAGTGGATAAAGTCTGTGTGTGAGATACTGAATATTTGTGAGGATAAGATGTCTTGTTATCCCTTCCCCTGGGCAGTTCTGAAAGCTTACTACTACTCCCTTGTGAATTGGGAGAGGAACGGAGTTCTGCTATAGCTCCTTTATTGCACAGGACACAGTATATAGGTACAGTTGAGGATACAATCTGTCCAAGGTATGTAAACAAATTCTCCAGTTAAAAATCGATGGTCCGTTGTCTTAAAGCACTTTTTATTTAGACGTATAACACATAAAATGAGTACACAGAGGGGGGGGGGGGGGTTCACCATAGACCTGCATCACACTGCACTGTGCAATCTGGGGGCGGGACTCCTCGTTCGCGGGCAAAAATGGGCTGAAGAAGAAGGGCGTCACCCAGGGAACACTCAATTGCGTAGTAGCTATCGGCCATATTGTGAGTTATGTTGGGGATGAGACCCGAGGAGCATAGTCATACACATATACATATCCTCTGGGTTAGCCCTTCAGAGAAATTTCTTGTAGGAAACAATAAAGTTTATCAGTTGAGGATCATAAGAGCAAGGAAAACAGTACCTTCTCAGCCCGGGTAGACGCGGGTGGTGGGGGAGGCAATACAGCAACACAGTTCTCAGGTATAATAACTGTACCTTACTTTTGGGGCAGAGACTCGATCCACGTTAAGGCCTCCGCCGGAGTGTCAAAAAAGAGGGTCTTGTCTCCATCTTGAACCCGAAGTCTAGCCGGAAACATCATTGCGTATGTGATCTGTTTCTCACGTAGCTTATTTTTAACTTGCTGAAAAGCGCCTCGCTGCCTCTGTGTCTCAGCAGTGTAGTCAGGAAATATCATGAGTTTGGTATTTTGAAAGTGTAACTCACCAGCTTTCCTGGAGGCAGACAGTATAGCATCCCTGTCCTTGAAATTCAGGATTTTTAGAATTACCGGTCTCGGGAGAGCCCCAGGGAGTTTCTTTCTGGTGGTCATTCGGTGGGCGCGCTCGATCACAAAGAATGGAGAGAACGTAGATTCGGGAAGAAGCTGCTTAAGTAGGTTTTCAATAAAAGAGGTCATGTCTGCGCCCTCTGCCCCCTCAGGTATTCCCAGAATGCGGAGGTTACTTCTGCGGTTTCTGTTTTCCGCATCTTCTGCTCGATTTTCAAGTTGGGATAGTCGCTGCTGCATGCCTGGAATGGCTATGCGGTGCGCCTGGGCCGTGTCCTCTAGGTCCGAGGTACGCTGCTCCAGTTCCTTGGTCCTGTCCCTGATTTTACCCACATCATTGCGTAGGAACCCTATGTTCACTTCCATGCTATCAATTTTCTTAGTAAGTGCCGATTGGCACGTTTTGATAGCGTCCAGTAGCTCTGCAGGGCTTGGCATGGGAGGCTCGCCTTCCTCATGGTCGGCCATAATATCTCCGTCCTTTGCCTGTCTCCCCTTCGGCGGCGGCCGTTGTTGGGCTGAGGTACTTGCAGGTTCTTCTGGGAGGTCTTTGTGTTCCTCCTTGTCTTTGGCCCTTTTTGGAGGCATTGCGGAGTACGGATGGAACCTGGGCTGCGATCTCTGAGGGCGCTCGGGCCCCTCCCGCTCGTCACAGCACGAGGCGGCAGACTCCGGGTCTGGGTTCGTTTCTCTCCCGCTCTGCAGCGGCGGCTCACAACAGGGCTCCAGCTTGTGCTCTCGGGTCCAGGGGACAGGACGCAGTGTTTTTGCCGGTTTGGAGGTGCGTTAGCAACGGCGGTGTGTTAAGTGGCTGAAGCCGGGCAGCGGAGCATCAGAAGGCGCCTCCACTCACTTCGCCATCTTGGTCACGCCCCCGAACTTAACTTATTCTAACAAACTTTTCCTTTGATTACTGCAATCAGCTAATTGTGGTGATCACAAGCTCAGAGACCACATTGATAAATGTCAGATTATTTTTTATACGTCAAAGCTATAATCTGCAATGCAGCCTCGAAAATAGGGGTGCACATAGGAATGCACAGGTACTGTGAACAGTGTCATTGCATTAACATTCTACCAACACTGGGGTAGTGTTAATTTACTGCACTGTGTTTGGTACAACTTTAGAGCAATGACAGATGCTGAAAAATGTCAAAACAAAATTCAGTAATTGGATATATTACACTCCATAGTAAAGCATAATTAAATTGTGTAACAGTACTGCTGCTGCATATGTAACAGAGCTGCTAGCTCCCAGCTAGCTTGTATACTTCAGAGGGGAGAAGATCATGAGCTCTCGGTGTTAATGTTTTTGAAAAACTCTTCACACTGAAATTCAGTTGGAGTTCAAGTTCATACCTATCATCACACATGGGACTTTTCATTCTGTCAGACACCAACATTAGCGTTTTGGGCAATAAAGCAAGGCCACAGTTAAACAGTTAATCACATACAGTATATTGCAAATTACCTCTGAACAGCAGAAGGCTGTGTGCACTACCAAAATTCATCTTTTACAGCACTTACATATAGTTTTGTCACTAACTGTTCCTTTAGAGGAACTTATGATCTAATCCATACATGTATCATACTCTAGTGCCAATTTAAGGGAGGAAACAAATAACTTTTCTGTATGGTTTTGGGAAGTGGGAGGAAACTAGAGTGTCCAAAGGAAATCCACACAGGCACGGGGAGAAAAATAAAAATAAAAAATGAAACACCTCATCCTCAGAAGATCTGCCAACCATAGGTCACAGTTTTATCACATCACAGCTGGACTATTGCAATCCCCTTTGCACAGGCCTCACAAATAAGGACCACCTAAAGTTAGCACAGGAATGTAGCTACCAGACTGTAAAGCAAACCAACCCTCCATTGCCACATAATACAGATTCTTTGCTCACCCCATTGGTTAGTTGTTACATGGAGAATCTTCTTCAGCAGTGGACTGCTAACATTCAAATCTTTGCACAATGCCCTGGCTATCTGAAGGATTTGATGCTGCTATAACAAACATACCACAACCTCAGATCAACAGGATCTAATTTGATTATCACTATAGTCCATCTCACAACCTTTGAAACCAGAACCGCCTGTCTTAGTGCTCTTACTCTTTGTAACTCTGTACAACACTGTGCCTGTGACGGGCGATCTTTCAGAGGGGTACAACAGAACAGCAGTGCAGACCACAAGGAAACCGAGGGACCTGTAAGGCTATGGGGGCTGAAAAAAGACCCAGGTAAGTAAAATAGAACAACACACACACACACACCCTTCGCAGGTGCACTTTAAATCCAGACTGGAATCCACCATCCTGCCACAGAATACTGAACTGAGATATGCTGTGCATCATTGCCCAAATGGCATAAAAGAGCTTAAATATATTCAAATCTTTTAAACTTAACTGGAGGTAAAACTGTTCCTCTTTACAAGCAAATAATCTGTGCTCTCTTTGTAAAGTATGGACAGCATAGAAACATCCCAACTTGTTCCATCCGTAATTTGCTACACAGAGAATGAGTTGTTGCTCATTTAATCAAACTGGGATGGCACCAAACTTGGTCATTTTTATAACACAGGCTGAGATAAGGCTTGCCATTACATGACAACTGAAGTAATAAGTTTATGGAGGCTGTCATACTTATTTCCTTTTAAGCAATACCAGTTACCTGGCTATCCTCTGATACTTTCAGCAATAGGCCCTGAACAAGCATATGCAGATCAGATGTTTCTGACATTATTATCAGATCTTACAAGATAAGTCAGATCTGGTTTCTGATGTTATTCAGACACTACTGCAGCCAAATAGATCAGCAGGGCTGCAAGGCAACTGGTCTTGTTTAAAAGGAAATAAATATGACAGCCTCCATATTATTCTTAGTTCAGTTGTCCTTTACGTTATGATTTTAAGAATATGCCCAATATTTTATGTTTTTGATTTATGTTACTTAGGAAAATATGGGATTATCCCATTGTGATTAGCATTCCAAAATATTAAAGTACATAGAAGTGCTTGTAAAAAGCAGTACACAGCTTACCTGATCTGGGGGGTGTCGCCGGATGAAGTAGTATCAATGACCTGCTCCTGCTTCACATTTTTGGGAAAAAGCTCAATATGTATGTTATATGTCTTGTCCAAGACCAAGTAAGGTGTGTGACAGTACAAATCCTTTTCGGGTAACACTTTACTATGGGTTTAGATTGTGAGCCCCTCTGGGGGCAGTTAGTGACTGGACTATGTGCTACAGAAGACAGAGCTTTTTCAAGATGTCAATGCTTATAAATTATATATTGGTAGGACTTCAGCTGTGGTAGGGAAAATGGCTGGCCTCTCACTGCGTGACCTGATACATGAGCACCGGGTAACGCAGTGAGAGGCCAGCGAGGATGCAATCAGAGGACAGAACACAGAGGATCAAGGCAGACAGCAGCAACTTGATCAGGTGAGGCTGTTAGCACTACTCTGCCATTGTCCTGGGAACACTGGACCCTTAGCGGGAGGGAGGAGGGAAAACTCAACTCTTCTTTGTTGACACTGAATGGGGAAAAGAGCAGCATTCTGCCTGCCCCCCCCCCCAAATAAAAAATAGCTAGGTATACTGGGGCAACTATACTACCTATACTGTGGGGAAATATACTACCTATACTGTGGGCAAATATACTAGATACCTATACTGGGGGCAACTGTACCTATACTGGGGGCAACTATACTACCTATACTGTGGGCAACTACACTAGCTACCTATACTGGGGGCAACTACACTACCTATACTAGGGCACCTATACTATGCTACCTATACTGGGGGCAACTATACTAGCTACCTATACTGGGGAAACTACACTGGCTACCTATACATGGGGCAACAATATTGGCTACCTATACTGGGAGCAACTATACTAGCTACCTATACTGGGGAAACTATACCGGCTACCTATACTGGGGACAACTATACCTGGCTACCCTATGCAGGGGGCACCTATACCTGGCTACCTACCTACGTATACTGAGGGTGAAAATTTCCAGGGATTAGATAGTTAGATAGTTAGCCCCCTCTAAGGACAATCTGTGAAATGACTGTATACACTAAGTCAAGTCCTGCAGAAGATGCCAACACTATATAAATACATAAAAAATATAAATGGGAAAAGTATGGAATGATGGAGCTGACAATAATTGGCAAGCTAAAGGTTATAGCCTGGTGAAAGAGCGACGTATCATCATTTGCAGAGGCATACCATCTTTCAGATGCAAATCTGACAATAGAACAATTCTGGTTTCATGTGACCTACACATACACTGCCTTGGGCTTTTAAAATGTTGTATGAGCAACCCAAATCCTGGCACCTGCTTCACATACATTTCTGAGCTGACAGAGGAGAACAATGGAGAATCAGATTAAATAAAAATCAACTAACTGATAACTTACCAGTTGGCATTAGTGCCCCAGTCTTATATTGCAGATCTATTATTAAATGATGGTGATCAAATCACCAGGTTTGTATTATTCACATAGCTCTGTAAAATGTCTCAAGCACTAAACAGACCTAACAGTGGATAAAGTCTGTGTGTGAGATACTGAATATTTGTGAGGATAAGATGTCTTGTTATCCCTTCCCCTGGGCAGTTCTGAAAGCTTACTACTACTCCCTTGTGAATTGGGAGAGGAACGGAGTTCTGCTATAGCTCCTTTATTGCACAGGACACAGTATATAGGTACAGTTGAGGATACAATCTGTCCAAGGTATGTAAACAAATTCTCCAGTTAAAAATCGATGGTCCGTTGTCTTAAAGCACTTTTTATTTAGACGTATAACACATCTGAACAGTAAAATAAGTCAAGTTACACCATCATTGTCCTATCATTTTCAATAAAAATACATTCACATTAGTATTCTGGAGACTGCTACCTTTTACTTCTTTCATAATCGCATATCATTTTATAAAGTAAGGTATAAACCAGAAAGAAAAATATATTTTTAGCAGAGGAGCCAGCAATTTCAAAGACTCCTAGCGTGCTACAAGCAATGAAAGTAGAAGGCCCATATAGTTTTATTCTCCTTAGTGTCTGTCTGTCCTTTCTCTCACCCCCGCTCCTCTCCTTCCCCCTCCCTTTGTCTATTGTTTATCCAGATCTAACTAACCTTGGGCGGGCTGAGGGCGCCTGATGCCTCACACAGTCCCAGAGCAGGCTCTGATTTTCCATATTCAAGACAGCGGCTGCCATGGCAACCAGGCCTAAACCTGCCAGCTGACCTGCGAGGCAGACTGGCTTCTGAAGCACTATGTCTCCGTTCAGGAGAATCTCATTAATTCTAAAACAGAAATCATTTATGCATACAGTGTACTTATCTTCCTCCCTCTCAAGAAGCAAAGATTTTCACTGTTTTCTTAGGGTTAAAAAAAGTGTGTGTGTGTGCATGTGTGTGTGTGTGTGTACACACACACACACACACACACACACACACACACACACACACACACACACACACACACACACACACACACACACACACACGCGTGACAGAGGTTGCCTCCTTTGTAGGAAAATTGATAACTATTTTGGCTCATAGGTACATGGCATTTGTCCAAATGTTTACAAACAAATATTTAGGATCACTGTACAGATGTCTAGCCTAGCGTACTTATTTTCTAAACATTTTGACAATTTTCTCTATGAGTCACCTGAGATTTTGTTACATGAAAATAAGCTAATAAGCTCTGGAACATGTGTATGTGAATATGTATTCTTTAAGTTAACGTGCAGAGAGCTTTATATGTTTCCAGTTGCCATAGCTACTGCCTTGCACACACATTTGTAAAAATGACTAGCAATGAGTCTGAGCCAAAACCTGTAACCATTTCTCACAATGTTATATTCTCCTGTAAAGATAGCTTCACCTTATTGGAAGGGTTAAACTGTTGGTGTACTTACTTATTCGTAAAGAATGTTTGAATCAGGGCCGTGCAGAGGGTCCTTAAGTTAAGGGTTCTCAATGCACAGTAGTACCTACAAGTGGTGGGGACCTTCCCCCTCCAGCCCTCTTGCCCTGCAGTGACATGTGACCTTCACCCCCTGGCTCTCAAACAGTCCCAAACCATACCCCTGAGCCCCTCTGCTTGACACATACATCCAGTAACAGAAGCGCTGGCTGCATTCAATGGTGTGGAGTCAGTCGGACCTTTCACAGGTGGCCGCACATTCTCCCCTCTCCTCATTCCTGGCTAGGGGGTACTGGTTGTCATGTGGGTGTTGAATGCAGATGCTGGGTGCCATGTGGGTTCTGGGTGCGGGTACAGGTGTCATGTGGGTTCTGGCTATGGGCGGCTATCAAATGTCATGCGGATGTTGATTGCAAGTACTCAGTGCCATGTGAGATCTGGGTGTGTGTACTGGATGTCATGTGGGTGCTGGGTGCAGGTACTGGGTGTGAAATGGGTGCAAATACTTGGTGCCATCCCTGTACTAGGTGCTCGCTATGGGTATTGGGTGTCATGTGGGTTTTAAATGCAGGTACTTTGGGTGTAGGTACTGGTTAAGTGGGTGTTTGGTGCAGATAGTGGGTGCCATGTGAGGCTGTATACAGGTATAAGTACTGGGTGCAATGTTAGGCCTGGATGCAGGTACTTGGTGTCATGAGAGTACTGGGTGCCAACTATGGGGGCAAGGGGTGTGAGTGGATGTTGGGAGAAGTAGAGATCAGAAGACGTCAGTGTGGGTGCTGCAGGAAGGAGAAGTAATTGGGGGTGCTAAGGGAGGGAGAGGTCATTGGGGTAAAGTAATGTCAGTTTAGGTGCTGAGGAAGGTCACTATGGGTGCTGCTGTGGACAAGAAGGGTGCCATTGGGGGAGCTGGGGGAGGCTGGACACTGTGGGTGCTGGGGGAGGCAGGATCACTGCAGTGCTAATGCTGGGGAGGGAGGGGTCAGTATGGGTCCTAGGTGAAGAGAAAGGTCACTGCGGGTGCAAGGTTAAGAGAGAGGTCACTGTGAATGCTGGGGGATGGGAGAGGTCATTGCTGTTAGGGAGACACCATCTTACCTGCTTCCACACAGCTGCAGGGATGGTTAAACTAGGAGTCATGTATGGGACCTCTTTATTCCAAAGTGTCCCTGATGGGGGAGAAGCTTCATGCAGATGGGGGTGGGCCTTCCCCTGTGCAGTGGATGGAGCTTATCACGACCAGGATGAGTCTTATTTTGCACAGTCAAAGGGGCCTTTAAATGGGTATTTTAAAAGGGAGGGGGGGGGGGGGTGTGCTTGCCCCCCCCCCCCCCATGTGCCTGGTTTGAATTAACTTATAAGAAGAGCATTGCTTAATTTACCCCCTTTTTTTACAATACACACACGTCAGCCCTAGTGTGTACAGTATAAAATGCTGCGCAGAATTTATACCTGTTTTAAGCTTATCCATACTGCTTTTCCAGTAGCAAACTGACATTAGCATACGTAAAAATAACCTCTGCAGACACAGAGCCCCTGGCTCGTTTTTGCAAATATTAGTGATGATTAGCTTGTATTTTGTAACAGAAGCAAAATCAGAAATACAAGGGCATTTTACTATTGATTAGAAACTCTTTTTATGTTACCATACCATAAGTATATGTACACTTACCGTAAGTATATGTACTACACTTTAAAAGACAATTATTGCTAAACTTGTCATTTGGGAAATGTATCAAATGAAATATTCCAGCCAAGAGACAAACCTCTAATATACACTCGTACTGTATTTTATCTTAAATGTCTTTTAACCTTCTGTATCTTATATTTTAATATGTCTTTGAGCATATTTAGCAGCAAATGTATTAATATGAATTTACTCTCTGTGACCAAAACAGCAGGATTTCCATAATAAGACGCATGCTGCATTCTTAAGGACTCTGAGCAGTGCAGAAACTATGGAAAGATGCATATCATTTTGAAGCTCTCTTTCTCCTCTTTCCAACGATATATAAAACGATACCCTATACCTTTTAGTTTTCGCTATTTTCACGATCAAAGTCGTGGCAAATGCAATTTCAATCGCGAAAATAACAAAAACTAAAAGGTGTAGGGTGGTGGTTTAGGTGTCGTTGGAAAGAGGAGAAAGAGAGCTTCAAAATGGTATGCATCTTTCCATAGTTACTTGTATTACACAGGACGACACTTTCCCCAGTGTCGGCAGCTCCATTCAGCTGCCGACTTTGGGGAAAAGTCGTCCTGTGTAATACAAGTAACTATGGAAATATGCATACCATTTTGAAGCTCTCTTTCTCCTCTTTCCAACGACACCTAAACCACCACCCTACGCCTTTTAGTTTTTGTTATTTTCGCAATCAAAATCGCATTTGCCGCGAATTCGATCGTGAAAATAGTGAAAACTAAAAGGCATAGGGTATCGGTTTATATATCGTTGGAAAGAGGAGAAAGAGAGCTTCAAAATGATATGCATCTTTCCATAGTTTCTGCACTGCTCGGAGTTCCTTTAAAGCTGGCCATCAATGATACGATTTTTGGCCAATTGATCGATCAGAAAAGACTGTTCAGGCCCACTAGCTGTTATCCAATTCAATCAGATTAATGGAATCCATCCAAAAAAAGGATCAATGCTTCAAGTTTGATACTAAGGCCCCTTTTCCATGAGCAGTTGATAGGCAGTTAAAAGCCTCTCAAACTCTCACAACTGCTTGCTGCTACCTGGCAACTGCTTGCTGAGCACACAGTCCAACTGCCCATGGAAATGAGCCCTTAACTAAGTAGAGGGAAGGCTCTAGATGGTATAAAGCCTTCCCATTCCTCCGTGAGGCTTGTCAGCCGGTAAAGCTGTTCACCTGATCAGTTCTCCAGAACCACTCAGATCCCCGAGTGGTTCTGAGAATCAGTGCAACAAACTTGTGCATGCACAGTAACAATTAGGGATGCTTATTCAGATTTCGCAGAATTGCAATTTCCACATTTCTGATCAGAAATCCGTATTTCTGATCGGTTTCCGATCGGAACTTGGAAAATAGAACTCCCTAATTACAGACCAATAAGAGAAGTCGAAGAAGTGGACCAATCAGAGAATGCAGAAACAACTCAGAAGTATTTGGCTAGTCAGAGAATGCAAAAAATAACCAAAAAAAGTTCTCCTCAGAAATAGCTCGGAAATCAGATTTTGGCAGAAATACCGCATTACAGTAACTCGGGTCATTTTAGACCAACTACAGAACTCGGAAGTATTGGACCAATCAGAGAATGCAAAAAATAAACCAAAAAAGGCTACTCGGAAATTGGAACTCGAAAACCAATCGGAAATCGTAGAATTGGTAATTAGCATTGGCGGAAATTGGAAACGGTTTGTGGGCTTTCTTGTGCATCATTTTCAGAAAAGGCTTCCTTCTGGATTGACAGCCATGCAGACCAATTTGATGTCATGTGTGGGATATGATCTGAACACTGACAGATTGACCCTTCACCCCTTAAACCTCTGCAGCAATGCTGCCAGCACTGATACATGCTTTTGAAAAATATAACCACTGCATACAATGCTGAGTAGGTGCAATCAACTTCCTTGGTCGGCATTGGTAAGGCCAGGTCTGATTGGAACCTGCCCTGGTAAACCACTGTATGGTTTTGGCCACCATGCAGCAGCTCAGTTACAGGGTGCTGGAAATTGACTTATAAACTATTCTATCTTTATGAAAAGCAATAAATATTTTTTTAAGATCTAAAATACTAAGAGATTTCTCTATCACGAGATGCCATGTTAAACTTCCAGTGACCAGTATGAGAGAGTGTGAGAGCAATAACACTAAATTTACCATACCTGCTTCCCATTAATACCTGAGAACTTTTAATACTAACAAATATCATGAGCCCAGGGAGGGCAAATATCCAATTGGGCAGAGTTTTGAAATGCTTCACTTAGGGCAGGTATGTCAAACCGGTCCTACGAGGGCCGAGATCCTCACACATTTTTGATACAGCTCAAATGAATTGATGGGTCCGAATCAGGAAAGGTGTGGTCCATCAGGTAGAACACATTCCTTTCTTTCTCAGTCCATCCTAAACACCGGCATGGATCTGGCCCTCCAGGCCTGGAGTTCGACACATGTGACTTAGGGGTTTCTCATTTACTCACTCTCGTTACCAGTAGTTTAGACACAATTGCTTAAAGGGGAACTGAAGAGAGAGGTATATGGAGGCTGTCATGTTTATTTCCTTTTAGACAATACCAGTTGCCTGGCAGCCCTGCTGATCCTCTGCCTCTAATACTATTAGCCATTGCCCCTGAACAAGCATGCAGCAGATCAGGTGTTTCAGTGGTTCAGACTTATAAGTCTGATCTGACAAGACTAGCTGCATGCTTGTTTCTGGTTTTAATCAGATACTACTGCAGAGAAATAGACCAGCAGGGCTGCCAGGCAACTGGTATTGATTAAAAGGAAATAAACATGACAGCCTCCATATACCTCTCTCTTCAGTTCCCCTTTAAGAGTTGAGATATTTTGAGGGGACAAAATTTGCTACTTTACATTGTATCAAACTGTCAAATCTACCGTGTTGTTCCATGAAAATTTATAATAAAATATTTACAAAAATGTGAGAGGTATACTCACTTTTGTGAGATACGGTAAGCAACACACAGAAGGCCAATTAAAATGATACTAGAGAGTTGGATGGTGAGATGGTAAACTTATAGTTTTAATAAGCTTTAAATACTCAAGTTGCAGGAAACAAAGCCACTCCCAACAGATGATGCACTGGAACAAGATTTTTAATCCGGAATTCAAAGTATGTATACACAGAAAAAAATACATAGGACAAGCAGGCAATAGCATAAAATTCAATACAAGCCAGGACCTATGTATATACGAGTGACATCAGCCCGGAAGGCTATGAAGTTAAAGTCCAATGTCCATTATGTGTCAAGTAGTGGGTCCGTACTCTGTCTTGATGTGTGATTGAGACAGAAGAGGAATGCACTACTCTGGCAGGCTTTTATCTATAGCATCACAGAGTTAGGAGATGTTTGTGTCTTCTGGACTCGATTGTATATGAATTCCATGTACCTCTGAAAAAGAGGTGAACTATGCACATGGAGCTACATGTCGTTGTTGTATGAAACCGGAAAAAAAAAACCCTGTTAACTAATAAAATAAATGCATATGGTTGACTAAACAGGACTTTTGCTCCATATAAAAGCCAATTTTTCAAATTCTTCAGATGTGTAATGCATACGAGGGGGAGGAGCCTATTATATCATAGTCTTTGGGTTTTATATTGCATTGACGTCTACTGGAAAAAAAAAAACTGTTTATGTCGCCAGAATTCCTATGGAGGTTGGGGATTACTGTGAGAGCACGTCCCAAATGAAATTCTCCTCACCACTGTGGCATAAGTACATTCTGCCATTTACAGGATCTCATCTGCAATACACAGTGTCATATTGTGTAGTGGATCATGAGACCTTGTATCGGTCAATGGGTGAAGCTGAATGCTTGTATGCTCCAATTTTTCTTGGCAGTACTAGCCTGCATGGGATCAAGAGGTTACAAATGCCCTGGCTAGGTGTGTGAGAGTCCACTCCCACTGCACCCCTTGGTAAGGTTCCACGTGTTGTGTGTTCACTGATGGTATCCTGCATACTTGGTTGTAATGAGTGGTTATGTGAGCTACTGTTGCTTTTTGATATTCTCAGACTAGTCTGCTCATTCACATCTGATCTCAACAAGGCTGCCCACTGGATAGTTTATCTTTTTTGGACCACTCTGTGTAAACCTTGGAGATAGTTGTGCGTGAAAATCCCAGTAGACCAGCAGTTTCTGAAATACTCAGATCAGCCCTTCTGGCATCACCATGGCATGTTCAAAGTCACTTTTTCATTTTCCATTGCAATTACAAATAATGTTTTTATAGTGCATAAAGCCCTTTTCTTACCATTCTGATGCTCTGTTTGAACTTTAGAAACTTTTCTTCACTATGTGTAGATGTCTAAATGCAAAGAGTTGTTGCCATGTGATTGGGTATTTAATTAGCTATTTGTGTTAACAAGCAATTGAGGTGCACCTAATAAAGTTACCAGTAAGTTAATAGTAATGTATAATAAAAATATAGTAGTATAGTATATAGTAGTAGTATAAATTAAGTTCACGTATTTAATGCGGGCTCATTTACACTAGTTGAATGCATTTAATGCATGAATAAAAACTCATGAATGGGTTTGTAATTTGCTGTGCATTTTCATGAGTTTTAGCTCTCAACAAGTTGGAACGCACTGCAAAGCAACTCACTGTTGAGGTGTGAGTGATAAAATATATTACCAAGTTAAATGCACACTATGGGCTTGATTCACAAAGCGGTGCAAAGTGTTTGCACGCCTGTGAAAAGCCCCTTATCACGCCTAAACTCACTTTAGGCATGATAAGAAGAAACTCGCGCGAATTTTCCGCGCGCAAAGCATTGCGCGCGCGCCTGCGCGATTGCGCGCGAAGCGCCCTGCGCTGCGCGCGCAGCGGCCATTGAACCCTATGGGACTTTGCGCGCGCGCCTGTGCGTTTGCGCGCGCAAAACTTTGCGCACGGGAGCTTCGCGCGAAGAGCAGCAAAAATCGGTGATAACTCAGCAGTGCACGGCTTATCACGCCTAAAGTCTTTTAGGCGTGATAACTGAGTTATCACCGCTTTGTAAATCAGGCCCTATGAGTAGAGATGTCGCGAACATAGAATTTTCCATTCGCAAACAGCGAACGCGAACTTCTGCAACTGTTCGCGAACAGGTGAATCTGGCGAATCTCCATATATTTCAATGTGCAGGCAAATTTTAAAACCTACAAAGACTGTGTCTGGCCACAAAAGTGATGGATAAGTTGTTTCAAGGGGTCTAACACCTGGACTGTAGAATTACGAAGTTGACGCAAAGTCGGGTTTTAAACTCTAAAGGGCAGAAATCACATTATGCACAGCTCTGGGTGTCAGTGGGCTGTGGAGCGTCACACACAGGGCCGGTTCTCTCATGAAGCAAGGTGAAACATTTGCATCAGGCGCAGAGCTTACAGGGGCAGCATGCAGCCAGAGTAGGAGGAGAAGTGAGAGGAGAGTGAGGTGAAGAGATCATTATTGGAGAAAAGCAGCTTATTGTGCTGTGTGAGGAGTCTGGCAGTGAGTGAGGAGAGGGGAGGCAGGGGAGCAGCAGTGTTTCATTTGACTTGCACAGCTGAAGGAACGAGGTGGCACTGATGTCCTCACTGAGGAGGGGGCACATCCTCACAAGTATGCCTCAGGCAGCAAAAAGTCTAGAACTGGTCCTGGTCACACAGAGAGAAATACAGCAGTACTACCAGAATACAGTGAAACAATAATGCACTGGAGTGGTTCTGTGCCTGCAACTTAATGACGCAACAACAATAGCAGTATTGTACACACCTCTGTGGGTGTCAGTGGGCTGTGGAGTGTCACACAGCAAAAAAACAACAACACAGGAGACCGATGTGCTAGCCCTTAAATTAGCTGTCTGGGGTGCTTTCACAGCAAGTGAGGAACAAGAACACAGGCCTAGCTAATACTTTCCCTACCTATTTGCAGCAAGTCTGACCCTCCTCTTACTAACAGTCAGCAGCCACAGGCGCGGAGCTAGGGGGGGGTCGGGGTAGGACAAGTGCCCCGGGGCGCCGGGTCCCCAAGGGCGCCCTCCGCCTAGCTGAGTGCTGCGGGGTTTTTTTTTTCGTTTGGGGGGGGGGGGGAGCAGCGCAGAGAAAAGGGAGAGCTGTGCGGACGGCGGGGAAGGGGGGCAATCACCCCCCTCCTTCCCTCACCTTAGGTGCTCTACCTCCCTCGCTCTCCCCTCCATTACTGTCCGGGTGGCTCGTGGCTGGCAGCGGCGGGCGGAACTCACCTCCGTCTCGCTCCAGCGCCGGCCGGAAGTTCGGGTCCCGCAGCCGCTGCTCTGGTCTGGACCAGACCAGAGCAGCGGCAGATCCATCCGGCGCTGTGACGAGACGGAGGTAAGTTCCGCCCGCCGCTGCCTGCCACCGGACATTGGAGGGGAGAGCGAGTGAGGGAGAGCACCTAAGGTGAGGGAAGGAGGGGGGAGATTGCCCCCCTTCCCTACCGCTGCTCACAGCTCTCCCTCTTCTCTGCGCTGCTCCCCTCCTGCTGGGGAGGGGGACACCTGGCTACCTACTCTGGGCAAATATACCCCTGCCTACATATATTGGGCACATATACCCCTAACTACATATACTGGGCACATATACCCCTGCCTACATATATTGGGCACATATACTCCTGGCTACCTACTCTGGGCACCTATACCCCTGCCTACATATATTGGGCACATATACCCCTAACTACATATACTGGGCACATATACCCCTGCCTACATATATTGGGCACATATACCCCTAACTACATATACTGGGCACATATACCCCTGGCTACCTACTCTGGGCACCTATACCCCTGCCTACATATATTGGGCACATATACCCCTAACTGCATATACTGGCCACATATACCCCTGGCTACCTACTCTGGGCACATATACCCCTGCCTACATATATTGGGCACATATACCCCTAACTACATATACTGGCCACATATACCCCTGGCTACCTACTCTGGGCACCTATACCCCTGCCTACATATATTGGGCACATATAATCCTAACTACATATACTGGGCACATATACCCCTGCCTACATATATTGGGCACATATACCCCTAACTACATATACTGGGCACATATACCCCTGGCTACCTACTCTGGGCACATATACCCCTGCCTACATATATTGGGCACATATACCCCTAACTACATATACTGGCCACATATACCCCTGGCTACCTACTCTGGGCACATATACCCCTGCCTACATATATTGGGCACATATACCCCTAACTACATATACTGGGCACATATACCCCTGGCTACCTACTCTGGGCACATATACCCCTGCCTACATATACTGGGCACATATACCCCTGGCTACCTACTCTGGGCACATATACCCCTGCCTACATATATTGGGCACATATACCCCTTACTACATATACTGGGCACATATACCCCTGGCTACCTGTTCTGTGGACATCTCTACCCCTGGCTACCTGTTCTGGGGACATCTATACTGCTGGCCACCTATTCTGGGGACACCTATAGACCTGGGGCTACCTATTTTTGGGGAACCACTGCTGTCAGATTGAGTGTATTTTGGGGAACTGCTGCCAGGTGAGAGGTGTCTACCATATTAAGGGGGCATTCTGCCTATTTATGTGAAATGCCGTCTATTTATGTGCCTCATGACTGCTGAATTTGGCTTGTTGGGGGGGCCTCATGGTTACTGAATTTTTCTTGTTGGGGGCCTCATGATTTGTTGGGGGCCTCAAGATTGCTGAATTTGTCTTGTTAGGGGCCTCATGATTGCTGAATTTGTCTTGTTGGGGGCCTCATGATTGCTAAATTTGTCTTGTTGGGGGCCTCATGATTGCTAAATTTGTCTTGTTGGGGGTCTCATGATTGCTGAGTTGGTCATGTTGGGGGCCTCATGTTTGCTCATGATTGCGGAATTTGTCTTGATGGGGGGGGCTCATGATTGCTAAATTTGTCTTGGAACATGCTGGAAGGTACATACTGAGGGAGGGTGGGTGAGCGTGAGCCTGCTAACCTCCATGTACATTTGGCCCCACCCATAACCACGCCCACATTTGGCCACGCCCCTTCACCTCACGGGGCGCATTAATAGTCTTTGTCCCTGGGTGCTGAAAACCCTAGCTACGCCTCTGAGCAGCCAGCAGAGAATAAATCCAATATGGACACCGCAACTGTTTTGTGATGGGGGGTGGGGTCCAGGAGGGGGTGCTAGCTGATTGGCTGCCATGTGTCTGCTGACTGTGAGGTAAGGGATCAAAGGCTCCATGATGATGTATAGGGGGCGGGTTGAACACACCATATGTTTGCAAGTTCGTGGAGAACATGAACAGCGGAAGTTCGCTGAATACTGTTCGCCGGCGAACAGTTCAGGCCATTTCTAACTATAAGCAGTGAATTAAAACTCACTGCAACTCACATAGTGTGAATGAGCCTTAATACCTACATAAGGTGACAAAAAATGTGATCATAATTTGGTCAGAGAGCTACTTTATATCTTGCCTGCCACTCTTTGGTTTGATAGTGTAGAAATTATGATTTAAGTATGCTGCCCTGAAAGGTTTTTGTTTTTGCTCTCACTTTCCAGGCATGTCAAGCTCTTGTCTGTTCATATTCTGGGCCCAGGGAAGGGTAAAAACCTTGCTCTGTGCTGACACTAGAAAGTTGCCATCTAGGATAAAGTTCCCACATTGCTGAATGGAGGAAACTGACAGTCTCATGAACACAGCTGTCTGGCTTGAGGTTTCATAGTTTGTTACAGAAAGCAAATGGAGTTTTTTTTTTTTTTTTGCAGCCAGCACAGCAGCATTTAAGAACAGCTTAACTGCACAAGTGTGGCACATATATTGAAAATGAATTTAAAGGGAAGGAGGTAATAGAAAAATAGTGTCTGGCCATCACAATGTGATTAAAAGCACATTATAACAATATCAGAGAAATTTGTCAATATTGCCACAATGTTGAGCATGCATGACTAACTTCTTATGCTTGAGGACACCACGAGCCATGATGCTTTAAAGGGGAACTGAAGAGAGAGGTATATGGAGGCTGTCTTGTTTATTTCCTATTAAGCAATACCAGTTGCCTGGCAGCCCTGCTGATCCTCTGCCTCTAATACTATTAGCCATGGCCCCTGAACAAGCATGCAGCAGATCAGGTGTTTCAGACTTTAAAGTCAGATCTGACAAGACTAGCTGCATGCTTGTTTCTGGTTTTATTCAGATACTACTGCAGAGAAATAGACCAGCAGGGCTGCCAGGCAACTGGTATTGATTAAAAGGAAGTAAATATGGCAGCCTCTGTATACCTCTTACTTACTCTTACTACAGTTCCCTTTTAAACAACCATCCCAATTACTTGCTCTTTAACATGTAGTGTTATTACAAAGCTGGTAAAAAAAACAGCACCCTCACATGTTTTGTTTAGTTTGTACAACAGAAACTTTTATTTCTTTTTAACATGTGACTGAAACACAGAAAAGTGTATGTGCGGAAGCATACCCTTATTTTGGCTCTTGCAGTATCAACTAGCTTTTATTCTCTTGTTAAGATCTATTTTAAAATTTAGTATAAAGGCTAGAAAAAATGGTAATAGAAAGTCCTGTTTTATAGGGTAAAAAGGTAGCTTGAGGTTAAGCAATACTTAACTTTTACTTAACGAAATTAAATATAGAGTTTAAGCTCTTCACTATCTGTTAGCGCGAATAAGCTAGTGAAAAATGATCTCTAAATTTTGAAAGTCTGAGCATCACACTAATTCACTGTATTTCAATGTCCTCATTAAAGTCTACTGATACTATAAGCATAAACAGCATGTTGCCAGGAAATAACCCACTGCAGCACAAATGTGCTTTAATCTATAGCAAACATATTGATTACAACAACACTGCTATTTAAAACAGTCTATCAAATGTATTTAAGGGGATTACGCTGAGAAATTCAAGTTAATGCTTATTTAGCATATTTGACGACTAAATTCAGAACATATATGGATTGCCCTTCTCACCCAGAGGGAAGCCTCGGATATTCAGCTCTGTCCATGGTACTGAACGCATATATGAGTGCCATGTGGGTCACGACTGGCCACTGCCAGTAATAAGCAAAGGCTGTAGAAACTACAAATCAATGTAACTGAGAAATGAGAAGGGACGTTTGACTAGAACCTGTTAGATAAAGTGCTGTGACAGGGACTTTTTGGTGCCAGAAGAAATAGAATTTAGTTGGTTATCTAGAAAGAGAAATATATTGTCTACTATGGCATGAATCTGGAGATAACACAAAGTTTGTTAAAAAGAAGATATTATTACTGAATCAAATTAGTGTAGCAGTAATACAATTTCCATTTTCTACTGCAATTACAAATGATGTTTTTATAGTGCATGAGTACAAATTTAGCTTTGTTATTTTATTTGTGAAATGGCAGATAAGTAATATGTCAGAAGACCGTGGATCAGTTACATCACACAAGCAGTGACAAGGAGATTAGATTTCACTGCAAGGGAGAGCTGCCTGAAGCTCATGGCAGTTAGGTGGAGTGCAGCCCATGCCAGTGACAGACAAACACAGTCCAAAACACTTTAATGCACTTTCCCAGCACCATTCTGCATGTACAATGAAGAAAGAGGTGCTGGCAGTACTTAAGTGTATATGACAATATTAAGGAACATGGCATTATTTGGGGACCCGGTTATACTTGGGAGACATGGCTATACCTGTGGGTGGGTATAGTTTTACATGGTGTCACTAGATGTATGCATTTCCTTAAAATGCACTGAACTGAGGCATGAAGAATGAAAATGTATTCCCTTTAATGTCATCAAATACACTAGCTCAGCAGCAGTTCCAACAAATCTCTCTCTCTCTCTCAGTGCCGAGTCCACCTCTAGTTCTTTGCAAATGTATACAAGGTTAACATGTCTTGAAGTAATTATTTGAACTGTAGCCACAAACATGGCGGTATTGGGGTTCCCAGTTATACCTAGGTACATGGCAAAATATACCGGAGAGTAGACATGGCAAACGTTGTGAGGAGTCATAACTGTAGTTCTGGAAGGACATGGCTATACCTGGTGTCGCCATTTACATTTCTTTTAAATACGCTGAATAGAAGCATGATGAATATTTATTATATGAGATACTATCAAATACAACAGATCCACACAGCAACTTTTCCACAGCTCACTTACTCTTGAGTTTCATACACACACTCGATAATCTAGACCATTGTTTCTCAAACCTGTCCTTGTGACCAACCAATGGTGTATGTTTTGCAGGCAACCTCACCTATGCACAAGCGAGGTAAGTAGTGGCTCAGCTAGGTGGATTCCATGTAGCCGAGACACTAATTACCCTACCTGTGCATAGGTGAGGCGGTCTGCAAAACATGCACCGTTGGGGAGTCACAAGGACAGGTTTAAGAAACACTGATCTAGAATATCATTTTGGGCTATTCAGCAGAGAATTTAATGTGTGTACAGAGCTATACAAAGTAGTTTAGTGATTAACCATGGAGAATCTCTACATGATGAATGAGCACATGAGCTAAACAATGTGTCTGTACAGCGTTCATTACTGAAGCAGTCGCTCTAACAACCAATTAATGACTGTGAAGGGTGACAGTAATGTAGTGTATAACAAGGCTTTATAGAACATTATGACAAAACTGACAACAAGTTAGCTTTATCGTTAAGTAATTATTTTAACTAGCTAAACAAAGCTGAAGCACAGCACATTTTCTCACAGTCTCCACCCATTGTAACGTAACAATAGTAGAGAGAACTGAATAAGACAGCATTTTACAGGAGAACAAACTACAAAATATTACTGTCAGGGACTTTCCTGAAGGATCCCGCGCAAGTCAGCTGGGATCACCACTTTCCAGGTCTTCTCACCGTGTCTCCTGTTCCTGAGCAGCGCGCACAGCCACTGGCATCCCCGGCATTCTGCAGCTGGGAACACGCGTGCACGTTTCCGCATTGTACAAGAACGGACACGTACAGCCAGGTGTCCATTCTATACGCTTAAGAGGAGAGTCTAGCAGGGCTCAGCTATCCAGCTTGTTGGGGACAATTCTAGCTGGAGGATGCAGCTAATTAGCTCTCAGCTGTTCAGCATGTTGAGGAAAGTGCTGCCTGGACGGTTGCCAATCTGGCAGATATACAGCATGTTGGAGGAGGTTCTGGCTGGAAGATGCAGAGCTCAGGCTCTACAGCCAGTCTGTAGCTACACCTCTCCCCTAGCAGTATTTAAGCCTTGCTCCTGCAATGTTCCCTTTCCCATTATAGCGTTAAGCTGTCTTGTTGAAGCACTGGGTGCTATCATTGTGATTGGATCTGCCGTGTATGACTCTTGCCTGTGCTTTGGATTATGCTTTGATTGCTGCAGGGACCGACTCAGATTTGTTCTCAACTTTGCCTCTGCCTTGCCCTTTGGAACTGTGGACCTCTGATTCCTCATGTATGACCTTTGGACTGTTCCTGGACTTGTCTTGCCTAGCATTCTGGTACTGTGAAACTTTCTGATACTCGTTACCGACCCGGGCTGTGGTTTGACCTTGCTTTCTCTGCAGTGTGGTTCTGGTGGTTTATTTGCCTACCCTCCGTTCAGCTCCAGTACCTTGTGCATTTAAGAACTGGGTCTAATTGAAGTCGGGTAGGTGTTGTTTCCGCCAGGCCTCACAAATACTGCATATTTCATAAACAATAAATTGTACAATAAGAAGCATAGCTTTATCAGAGCTTTGTCACATATATCAATACTGAGGGGATATGGTAATACTGAGAATATGGCTGTACTTACATAGTTACATAGTTATTTGGGTTGAAAAAAGACATACGTCCATCGACTTCAACCAGAGAACAAAGTACAACACCAGCCTGCTCCCTCATATATCCCTGTTGAGCCAGAGGAAGGCGAAAAACTCTTACAAGGCATGGTCCAATTAGCTCCAATAGGGAAAAAATTCCTTCCCGACTCCAGATGGCAATCACATACAATCCCTGGATCAACATCACTGGGCATTACCTAGTAATGGATGTCTTTCAATGCAAAGAAAAGCATCTAAGCCCCCTTTAAATGCAGGTATAGAATTTGCTATAGCTACTTCCTGTGGCAATGCATTCCACATCTTAATCACTCTTACGGTAAAGAACCCTTTCCTAAATAAATGGCTAAAACGTTTTTCCTCCATGCGCAGATCATGTCCTCTAGTCCTTTTAGAAGGCCGCGGGACAAAAAGTTCATCCACCAAGCTTTTATATTGCCCTCTGATGTATTTATACATGTTAATTAGATCCCCTCTAGGGTGTCTTTTCTCAAGACTAAATAAACCCAGTTGATCTAACCTTTCTTGGTAAGTGAGACCTTCCATCCCACGTATCTATTTTGTTGCTGGTCTCTGCACCTGCTCTAAAACTGCAATATCTTTCCTGTAATGTGGTGCCCAGAACTGAATTCCATATTCCAGATGTGGCCTTACTAGAGAGTTAAACAGGGGCAAATTTATGCTAGCATCTCAAGTTTTATTTCCCATTTAATGCATCCCAAAATGTTATTAGCTGTAGCTGCAGCGGCTTGGCATTTAATACGGTTGTCCATGAGTACTCCTAAGTCCTTCTCCAAGTTTGATGTCCCAAACTGTATCCCATTTATTTTGTATGGTGCTAGACCATTAGTACATCCAAAATGCATGACTTTACATTTTTCAATATTGGATTTCATCTGCCATTTATGTGCCCATATAGCCATCCTATCCAGATCCTGTTGCAATATGTCACTATCTACCTGAGAGCTGATGATTCTGCACAATTTTGTATCATCTGCAAAAATAGCAACATTGCTTTCTACTGCATCTTCTAGGTCATTAATAAATACATTGAAGAGCACTGGACCCAGTACAGACCCCTGTGGGACCCCACTGCTAACAGTCACCCATTTTGAATACGATCCATTGACCACAACTCTTTGTTTTCTGTCCATTAGCCAGTTTCCTATCCATGCACACAGACTCTTCCCCAGTACACGCATCCTCAACTTTTGCACCAGACTTTTGTGGGGAATAGTGTTGAAGGCCTTTGCAAAGTCCAAGTATATCACATCTACAGCGTTCCCAATATCCACATTAACGTTCACTACCTCATAAAAGTTGAGCATGTTAGTCAAACAGGACCTGTCTTTAGTAAACCCATGCTGATGCTGATAAATAAGATTATTTTCTACTATGAAGTCATGTATAGCATCTCTTAGTAACCCCTCAAATAGTTTGCATACAACTGATGTTAAGCTTACAGGTCTATAATTTCCTGGATCTGATTTTTTGCCCTCCTTAAATAATGGGAAAACGTGGGCTGTATGCCAATCCACTGGGACTTTGCCAGTTGAAAGAGAGTCACAAAAGATAAGATAAAGGGGTTTATCTATAACAGAACTTAATTCCTTTAGAACCCGAGGATGCATGCCATCCAGGCCAAGTGCCTTGTCTACTTTTAATTTATTTAGTTTTGCCTTCACTTCTTCCTGCGTTAAGTATTTAATATTACAATTGGAAGATTGAGACTCTTCTGCATCTGTAATTTGCAACAGTGATGTTTCCCTTGTAAAGACAGAAGGAAAGAAAGTATTTAATAACTCTGCCTTACCTTGGTCATCCACCATTGAATTCCCACCCTCATCCTTTAGGAGTCCAATACAGTCAACCCTTCTTTTTTTTAGAGTTGATGTACTTGTAGAACTTCTTTGGATTCGATTTGATATCCCTAGCGATTTAATTTTCAACTTCAATCTTTGCCAGCCTAATTTCTTTTTTTACAACTTTTATTGCACGCCTTATAATTGCTTAATGCAGCCTTGGCCCCCTCCCATTATAGGACCTTATAGGCAATTTTTTGCCCTTCATTTTATCTCTAATCTTTCTATTTATCCATAGAGGCTTTTTTCTTTTATTCCTAGACGTTTTTGCTTCCATATGGGATATACCTACTACAATATTGATTGAGAATACGTTTAAAAGCTTACCATTTCCCTTCAGTGTCCTCCCCTTGTAGGACATTATCCCAGTTCACCAAACTTAGTGCCTGCCTGAGTTGATTGAACTTTGCTTTTAGGATGACATTGCAGTACTAGCAGGACTTGACAATATCATTTTGTTTGGGGACACAGTAGTGCTTTAGGGGGTTGGCTTGATCAAGGAATGCTTGTGTGGGGTAATGTCTATACTTGTACAGGGACATTGCAATACTGAAGGGACATGACTATACTTGTAGTTACAGAACATGACTATACTTGTAGTGCAGTTGACAGTGCCTGTTTTGGAAATATTAGTTGGAAGGACACTGCAACTTTTGGGGGATATTGTAACTCATGGAGGGCATGGCAATACTTTGAGGACAATCTTGGGGGAACATGACAATACCTGTTGTTGATGGACATAGGAATATTTCTTTGGGACTATTGCAATATTAATGGTATAGGAGGGCATGGCTTTTCTTGTTTCTTGAATCATCTAATACTTCCTCCAATTGATACTTGCCATTTCTGTTCGAGCCTCGTATCAGACATCAGTGACAAAAACACCACTTTTGACATCACCATGTTGTTTAGATTTGTTTATTCTTTAAAAATGATGCTGTTACTGGTATCTACTTAGTAATAGTACAACTTTTATAAAGCACCATCACATTGTACCACTCATTAGAGAACTCTTTCTTCATATACTTATGTTGCTCATAACTTATATTCCAAATCAGATGAGATTTCCACACACTCCAAACTGCTATCATTTTCAAATGCCCTATAAAGGAATATGATTTAACGTGGATCTCAAGGTTGTACACTTTTTTCAGTAAAACCAAAATGAATTGACATTAAATGGCTTATTTAAAAGGTGGTACAAAGTTCAATGACCATGAAAAAGTGCAGTTACCTATACCAGCCAATTACATTTCCATTTATTAATATGTAATTAGGAAATAAAAAAATATGTTATAAAGTACTGTACTTTCTACTACTGTATTAAATAAGCCCATAACTGCTATCAATGAGTGCTGAAAAGAGTTCTGAAAGTGACATTTAATATGCTCTTGGTCACTGTAAAAGACCAAAATAACTTGAAAAATATGAAAGTACTCAGGACAAAACCCGTGTCCAGTAAAATGTTTGCCATCCTGCTGCCATGCTGCTCATTTTCGATTTTTGTGAAAGTACTGTTAAAGGACCACTATCGCGAAAAAATGTAAAATTTAAAATACATGTAAACATACAAATAAGTATGTTTCTTCCACATAAAAATGAGCCATAAATTACTTTTTCTCATCTTGCTGTCACTTAAAGTAGGTAGCAGACATTTTACAGAGCTGACAGGTTTTGGTACTGTCCCCCACGTCCCCCATGAGGAGATGGGCTAGTCCAAAACCTGTCAGTACTGTCAGATTTATACTACCTACTGAAAGTGCCAGCAAGATGGGAGAAAAGTAATTTATGGCTTATTTTACTCTGGAAGAAATGTACTTCTTATTTGTATATGTTTACATGTATTAACAGGAAGTATGCCGTACTTTAGAGCCTGCAGGAGGCGAAATGGATACACGGGCAACGCTGGTCTCATGATGGAAGGTATGTCCAGCACTGCCGCAGCTTGGGGGACAGAGAGGGCACAGAGAGACACAGAGGGGCACATAGAGAGAGACACAGAGGGGGCGCACAGAGAGACACAGAGAGAGACCCAGAGGGGGCACAAAGAGGGGACACAGACAAAGGAGGCAGAAAAAGAGACACAAAGGGGACACAGAGAAAGACACAAAGGGACACACAGAGAGACAGGGGGACAGAGAGGCACAGAGGGGGAACAGAGGTGGATTTGAAGGAAATCGTGAATCGAATCAAAATCGCAATTTCGGACAGAAATCGATCAATTCAATTTTTTTCTAAAATCGTTCAGGCCTAATAAGTGGGCTAAGAACTCGAAAAATTAGAGTTACAGTAAAACCTCAGATTGCAAGTACCTTGGTTTAAGAGCGCGTTGCAAAACAAGCAAACATTTTTTTAAAATTTTGACTTGATAACCAAGCAGCGTCTTGATATACAAGCACAGAACGTATACACGCATTACATTATCACAACTGAGCTGGCGGTTCCCTTTAACCCCCCTTGCGGTAATCCTGAGCTGAGCTCAGGCTGAGATTCACTTACCCAGAGCGGCAAGTTTAAGCTCAGCCCAGAACCACTGCGCGCTGGCTTTTCCTGGGTCCCCCACATGTACGTACATGTATATATATATATATATATATGAATATATGAAATATATATATATATATATATATATATATATATATATATATAATGCCCATAATTATTCATACCCCTGGCCAATTTTCACTTGGACTCTGTTCACATCTAAAATCAAAATTGCCCGCGGTAGCATTTTAGATGTTTTTGTGCATTTTTATTTTTCCCCCTCCCGTTTTCCTCCTCGTATTCCCCCTCCACTGCTCGGTACGATTTTGTGCAAAGTGGTTTTGTAAACGCTTTTGCAGAGCGATTCCGCTTTTTCACTTCCTGACTCGGAAAAGAATAAATACAATGTATTTATTCTTAAAACTGCAAAGGCAATCGCCGCATAAAGCGATTTTGTGAGCATTAATCGCTCATCCTATACCTTCCATTAGAGCAAAATCGCCCCGAAAATGGTACAGGCACTGCTTTGCGGAGCGCAAAGTGAACGAAATGCACAGATATGAACCTTCTCATAGAGAATCATTGCACAAGCATTTTGTGGGCGATTTTGAAAATCGCCTGCGCTTGAAAAAAGCCCGGAAACACCCTAGATGTGAACGGGCATTGAAAGTTACTTTTATTCAACCAGCAAGTAATTTTTTTATGGGAGATGACATAGGTGTCTCCCAAAAGATAATAAGATGATGTACAAGAGGCATTATTGTGGGAAAAAAACGTTTGCGTTTGAGCAAAAAGTGTCCACTCCAAAATTATTCATACCCTTCTCAATAATCAAATGTTTCTCCTCTCACAGATATTTCACTAACTCTCTGTACCTTATTTCTCCCATTAACCCTTCCCTATTGATGCCCAACACTAGCTACCCCCCCCCCCCCAGACACACAGACACCTAACACTAAACCCACTAATTAACTGGCCCAACCACGCCAATAATTAAAAAGCCAGACGTTTGGCTACAATGTAGCCACCCTCCGGTGCACTACTGCTCTCAGCAGCAGCCTGGTAATTAAAAAACTTGGAGTTCAGCTACAGTGAAGCCAAACTCTGGTGCACTACTACTCTCAGCTATATAGCAGCTCACAATCACAAGCCCCACACTGTTTCTGGAAAGTCCCACTATAATGTTGCTATTTTGCTCTGACGCCTGCTGTTTGTCTGTAGCTGGTATGGGCATCTATGGTGGAACCCAAATTTTCCTCCTGCCCAAATTGTCCATTTCTTCTGACGTTCCATCGCTGGGACTTTCTGAACCTATTCAACAAAGGCTTGTGGACTAGGTTCACGTGGCTACACTTCCACCTGTGTACGAGCATGGCTGCATTAAAGAGGGATGGGAGAAGCCTCTGGACCATCCAGTGGCTTCCATCTACTGAGGTACCGTAAGTTTCTAACTTTTCGGTTTTTTTTAAAACACTGGTTTGCTTTAATATTCACGTATGTGAGCTAGACATATGTGTGAAATGTAAATCTCCATCCAAGAGCATAGCAAATGAGATAGTGCCAGTGTTTTAGCGTGTCATGTGAGCATGAGAGAAACCGAAGATAAAATGTATTAACCATTTTTCTGTCTTTTTTTTCACTGCTACATTTGCACATGGTTAAAATGTAACTTAACTTTCTTTATAAAACTGTTCCCCAAACAGTCAATAGTATGGTGTTTGCTTCATAGGAGTCTGTTCTGCTTCCTCCAAGTAATGCTTGCTACTGATGTGCTGGGATACTTATTGTGAAATGATTGAGTTTTTCTACTTCAGAGAACAGTATAGCTGTGAGCATGCACGCTGCATGCTGATGCTACTGCTTCTTTACTGAGTAACTGAAATACTGTCACAAAGTGACATGAATTTGGTAGTACCATACTGGCTACATAATTATGCACACTATAGAAAGAATGCACTCAGATTTTTTCAGACAGCTTGGAATTGGCAGATGTTGAACACTCATTTTTCTTTGCTTTATTTAAAAAAAATATATATATATATACAGTATACATTTCCTGCTGTAATTGCTGTTATAGAAGAGGACTGTAATGGGAAATACATGTAAGGGCCGTTTCACACGGGCTGCTGACAAGCGGTGAATTCACTGCCTGTCATCTGCTCTCCTGCTCTGGCTGGGTGCTTGTAACTGCTTGGTACTGGCTCTGCACAAGCAGGCGTCCCACGGAGTAAGATCTGAGCGCAGCCGCAGCCACGCTAAGGCTCAACATGTTCTCTCTGTTCTCTGCCTCCCAGTAACACCACTGCGTGTCAACGCTTGACACGCATGGTGTTACAACCACTGCAATTCAGCTCCATTTAACCACTTAACGACCCGCGTCGGCGGGTCGTTAGTGGTATAGCATGGAAACCTTTCCATGCCAGTTCACGGAGGCTGTCTCCGTGAACAGCCGGAGAGCCGCCGTTCGCGGCTCGCCGGCGAAATGTAAACAGGCGGGGAGGAAATCCCCGCTGCTTACATCACACAGTGCTGCTGCGCAGCAGCGCCGTGATGTAGATCGGCGATCCCCGGCCTCTGATTGGCCGGGGATCGCCGGCATATGATAGGCTAAAGCCTATCCTAGGATGCGCAGGACGGACTTCCGTCCTGCGCATTACGGGTGAAGAGGGAGAGGGAGGTGAGCGGAGGGAGGGCGGAAATGGCTGTGGAGGGGGGCTTTGAGGAGCCCCCCCCGCCGAACGAACAGAGCCGGCGGCGATCAGACCCCCCCAGCAGGACATCCCCCTAGTGGGGAAAAAAGGGGGGAAGTCTGATCGCCAGGCCACATTCCTGATCGGTGCTGCGGGCTGTATAGCCCACGCAGCACCGATCATTAGAAAAACCCCTGGTCCTTAAGTGGTTAATTGCCCCCGAATTGCATTGGTGGGCAGTAGACGGGAGGCTGAACTGCTCGGGAAACGTGCAGTTCAGGCATACCTCTGAGAGGGGCATTATTCCCCACCTCTAAAAAGTAGATAATGTTCATCATATACCATTAACACAAATTAGTTTATATCATATGCATGTAAAACATGTCCGATTAAAAATAGGTGCTGCCAAGTGTATGTCTGATCGACATTGGATCTTTCAACAAGACAACGACCCTAAACGCTGCTCAAAATCCACTAAGGCATTCATGCAGTGGAACAAGTACAACGTTCTGGAATGGCCATCTCAGTCCACAGACCTGAATATAATTGAAAATCTGTGATGTGAGTTAAAGAGAGCTGGCCAATGCTCGGAAGCCATCAAACCTGAATGAACTAGAGATGTTTTGTATAGAGGAATGGTCCAAAATACCTTCAACCAAAATCCAGACTCTCGTTGGAACATACGGGAAGCATTTAGAGGCTATAATTTCTGCAAAAGGAGGATCTACTAAATATTGATTTCATTTCTTTTTTGTGGTGCCCAAATTAAAGCTGGGATGCGGCGAATGGCGGTGAATGAGCGCGCCAGCGAGAGGAGAGCCTCTGAGGACGCTCAGTGAGCGAAACGGTCGTCAGGCCCTACAACACCGCTCCCACCATACCCCTCAGCATTAGGAAGATCTAGTAGGATGTTTTAAGCATGAAACTTTTTTGATACAGACTGTATGTCATTTCTTCAAGCCAGAAGAATAAAGCTTTTTTAAGTGGAGTGCCAGTGCCAAACTGCTCCTTTCCTTTCTTCATTGTGAAATTATATAGCATGTTTTTGTCATAAGTTTGAAGCACGCATGATCCATCAGTATCCTGCCTATCTATCCTCCTATGGTATGTTTACCATACATTTTGAATAACACACTAGCGCTGTAGTGCCCGTCTGCTTTTTTCTATCATATAAAATCCAGACTCTCGTTGGAACATACGGGAAGCATTTAGAGGCTATAATTTCTGCAAAAGGAGGATCTACTAAATATTGATTTCATTTCTTTTTTGTGGTGCCCAAATTTATGCACCTGACTAATTTTATTTAAACAATTATTGCACACTTACTATAAATCAAATAAAATTTCACTTCTCAAATATCACTGTTTGTTCTCCTATATATTTAACTGACATTTTTTATTTATACAGGAAAATCATGACGATTAACAAGGTTGCCAAAACTTTTGCATCCCACTGTATATACATAATGAACTTGCCTTTGATAATAGCATGAAGCCATCATTGCTTAAAGTGGCTAAATTTACTGCAAATCAGTTCATTCAACACTACTGATAATAAACCAGCTAAGTCTAGTTTTTACATAAACAATTTATAAAGAACTAGTGACCTTAGCCCGTTTAAAAACGGGCTAGATCTGTCATTACTTCGCTGTGCGCACGTGCGTGCCCACCGTGCGCGCCCGCCGTGCGCATGTCATGTGCCTGCTGCCCGTGCACACGTCACGTGCCCGCGCACAAGCCGCACGCACACACGCCCGTCCCTTCTGGCCCTGTCCTCCTCTGGCTCTCGGTAGTGTCTCTGCATCTTGTCCCTGAACATGTTTTGTCTTGTCCCTGCATACAAATTACAGGCAAAACCTATGAAATTTAGCAGGAATAACAGCCAGGTACACTTATGGTGCCCATACACGATACAATAAAAACGTTTGATTTTCCCGTTTATTCGATCTAAATGATCAAATTGAATGAACGTTGAAAATATTTTTTTTTTTGATCCAGAAATTCGAATGATTATCCTGTTTATTTTTTTAAAAACTGGTCGGACATGCTGGAAAAATCTTTATATTCGATCTAACGGAATAATCGAACGAAATAATCAAATCGAAAAAAAATTAAAAATTGTACCATGTATTGGCACCTTTAGAAATAGCAATGCTGATTTTGGTGCAAAAACATTTTCAGTAACGCTTTAGGTGTTTCACATCGTTCAGCTATCCATAATCAAGCTACATAATGATGTTCCTCTTGGTCTAACCCTAGTATAAACCATTAACATTAACTCCTTCTAGACACCTAACCCTAAATTTCCCCGTTGATGGTAACCTCTCTGATGCCTAATCCTAATCACATCTCCTTCCTCAAAGTTAACCATTTTTTGATTCCAAGTCCTTATATTTCCTCCCTTAATGCAAATACCTTACTAATGTTTAAACCTATAGCAACAGGAGAAAAGCAACCCCTCTATATATAAAAATAAAAATGAGCACCAATTGGACCAAGGTATCAAGAAGTAAATATATATTTATTAAAGCCAAAAGAGTGGGTTAAAAACATTTAAAACAAAGCAAGCCATATCCAAGCCTGTATAAGGCCCCCAATAATAACAATAAAACAAGTGGCCTCCCAAACAATAAGATGTACAGCAAAAATATTAAGTAGTGCGCCCCTCTCAAAACATTGCGTGAACTGAGGATCAATATAATATCAATATATATATATTGGATTTACGTAAATTTGAATATTGAATCACACAATGTGTAGGGAGGAGCGCACCCATACATGCATAAATATATATACCACAACGCTGCACCAATGATGATGCCTGACTGATGCTACATCAAAATGAGTGCTAACAGTTGAAATTCATCAATCAAAAACCAACCAGGAGTCATAAAGTGCATGAGTGCATATCAAATAGGAGCAATTGCTTGACAACAAATAAGGTGCATAGTGCTAAAGTGTAATATGTGAACTACAAAGACAATTGTATGTGATACCAATGAAAAAATGTAAGAGGAGATGAATCCAGTGAGAGATTAATGAAGGAGACTGATTGATGCAAAATGTAGTAGCACAATAGTGAATACAAGATGAAGGAGGTCGGTAGAATGAGATATAGATATAGTAGCACGAGTGAGGAATAGCGAGGTTCACCTAAATAATATGAATAATAAGGCCTGGGGACGGCTGCATGAGCGCTCCTGCGCCCGTCCGACTAGTTCCACTGAAGCTGCTGAAGGGACAAGTGTGTGATCATTTGGCGAGGTTTAAATACGTCCATGGACGTGGCCGCGTCACTGGCCTGACCCCGCGCACCGTCTTACGTCAGTGCGCCGAGTCAGTCATGCGTACTAATTTACGTGTGTCATGCGTAATAACGTACGAGTGTAATACGTAACCTTAGACGCGTCGCCATCTTGTGGACAAAAATGAGATTACTTCATAAAAAGATATATAAAATGAAAAGTATAGAATATAAAAGAGAGGACTCCATGAAGTGGTCAAAGCATAGAATACACTCTGGAAATCTGAAATCACAACAAGATACTATCTCCTAGCATCCAAAAATACAACAATTACAAGAATACATTATTACTATCAAAGAATGTATAGAAAGAGTATCGCAAACATCAAGAATTATAATTTTCTTTCAAAGATGAATATTCGGCAAGGAACGTAGTTGACCAATGATGATTTTCAAAATCCTTCAGGGACAGACAGGACCAACCAATGCCAAAGACCTCCTAATAAAAAACATACATAAAAAGAATGAATACTTAATATGGATATATCCAAACAGAGAGATTCAGCTGCCACCAGAAACTCACACAACCCGGCTCAATCTAGACGTGAGAAAATCTTTAATATCCATCTACTCACAACCGTCCGGTTGTTTAATAATCGTAATGTCCAGAAAATTGACTTCATCCTGGGAGATGTTAGAAGTAAGAAAGATATTTAAGTAATTGTTATTGAGAGTCATCAGGAATTCATTTATTCCAATTATCATTATCAAGCACCACAAAGATCACTGAGTATTAAGGGCAGTTTTCCATGTGGGGATGTATTGTCTGTCCATTGATGCCATCAGCTAAATATATTTTGGATTATAAAGACAACCAGGCCATTGCACTTTTGGATTTTATTAATTGTCAAACACCTTGGGGGATATATCTCCTTGAATGTGGTTGTACAAGGAGATATATAGGACAGACAAAAAATCCCCTCAAACAGAGAATTCAGAAACACCGTTCCACTATAAAATTTGCCCAAAGAGATTACTTGGAAAATAAGACTTTGACTACTGTGGCAGCCCATACTTTGACGTGCACGCAAAGCATAATAGAAAATTGGAAAGTGTATGGATTACAACGGCTACACCCAAACAACAGAAGTGGCAATCATATGATTAAATTGTTACAATGTGAATTGCGCTGGATTCATAGACTAGGTACGAAGGCCCCGTATGGGCTAAATGAAGATTTCAACTTGGGGTGTTACTTGCCACAATAGTTTTCTTATCTATCACCATATAGGTGTAATATGGGATCTTCCCTTTGCTTTTCCTACTTAAAATACTGACTGATAATTTTGTTGATGGCTCAGGGTAAGGAGCTGGAACATTACCCTTCTTGTTAAATTTCTATGGCTTTGAGGTAAGGAAGCTGGACTGTCTTGTATTATGTTTCTCATTTAAGAACTTTTATATTATAATACTCTCCATTATGTGAGTAGATGGAGATTAATGATTTTCTCACGTCTAGATTGAGCCGGGTTGTGTGAGTTTCTGGTGGCAGCTGGATCTCTCTGTTTGGATATATCCATATTAAGTATTCATTCTTTTTATGTATGTTTTTTATTAGGAGGTCTTTGGCATTGGTTGGTCCTGTCTGTCCCTGAAGGATTTTGAAAATCATCATTGGTCAACTACGTTCCTTGCCGAATATTCATCTTTGAAAGAAAATTATAATTCTTGATGTTTGCGATACTCTTTCTATACATTCTTTGATAGTAATAATGTATTCTTGTAATTGTTGTATTTTTGGATGCTAGGAGATAGTATCTTGTTGTGATTTCAGATTTCCAGAGTGTATTCTATGCTTTGACCACTGGATGGAGTCCTCTCTTTTATATTCTATACTTTTCATTTTATATATCTTTTTATGAAGTAATCTCATTTTTGTCCACAAGATGGCGACGCGTCTAAGGTTACGTATTACACTCGTACGTTATTACGCATGACACACGTAAATTAGTACGCATGACTGACTCGGCGCACTGACGTAAGACGGTGCGCGGGGTCAGGCCAGTGACGCGGCCACGTCCATGGACGTATTTAAACCTCGCCAAATGATCACACACTTGTCCCTTCAGCAGCTTCGGTGGAACTAGTCGGACGGGCGCAGGAGCGCCCATGCAGCCGTCCCCAGGCCTTATTATTCATATTATTTAGGTGAACCTCGCTATTCCTCACTCGTGCTACTATATCTATATCTCATTCTACCGACCTCCTTCATCTTGTATTCCCTATTGTGCTACTACATTTTGCATCAATCAGTCTCCTTCATTAATCTCTCACTGGATTCATCTCCTCTTACATTTTTTCATTGGTATCACATACAATTGTCTTTGTAGTTCACATATTACACTTTAGCACTATGCACCTTATTTGTTGTCAAGCAATTGCTCCTATTTGATATGCACTCATGCACTTTATGACTCCTGGTTGGTTTTTGATTGATGAATTTCAACTGTTAGCACTCATTTTGATGTAGCATCAGTCAGGCATCATCATTGGTGCAGCGTTGTGGTATATATATTTATGCATGTATGGGTGCGCTCCTCCCTACACATTGTGTGATTCAATATTCAAATTTACGTAAATCCAATATATATATATTGATATTATATTGATCCTCAGTTCACGCGATGTTTTGAGAGGGGTGCACTACTTAATATTTTTGCTGTACATCTTATTGTTTGGGAGGCCACTTGTTTTATTGTTATTATTGGGGGCCTTATACAGGCTTGGATATGGCTTGCTTTGTTTTAAATGTTTTTAACCCACTCTTTTGGCTTTAATAAAGATATATTTACTTCTTGATATCTTGGTCCAATTGGTGCTCATTTTTATTTTTTATATATAGAGGGGTTGCTTTTCTCCTGTTGCTAAATGTCTCATGTTGGGTCTGTGACCTTTTCCCCCTTAATTATATACGTAACAAGCAATATTTATTGCTGAATTATGCATGCTCGTTTTTTCTTTTGTTTTCAATAATGTTTAAACCTAATCAGCCCCTCATTAAGGTAACCCCCCTTTTGTAAAGTGTACCCAAGGTGCTTTTATACAACAAAGAAACACAAAGGCATGCTCCCATCTGAAGGACATGCCTCTGTGTGCCCTCCATGCCACGCTAGCCCCCTCCTCTGGTCTGGTGACAAGCAGCTTGTCAGCAGACTAATGGGGAAGGTGTGTCACTTGCAGGAGAGGAACTCCTGCCTAACGCCTCTTCCTCGCCTCTAAGAGCCTTCTCATTGGCTCTCCTCTGCCTGCTCCCCACCTCTCTCCTACCATTCCCATGTCAATCAGGGCTCTGTGCTCTCCGAGGAGACCACAGTGCTGCATTTGCAGCATCATGACACAAGCGGTCATAGAAGCGAAACTTAAAGAAAACAGCAGATAGAAGCGACAGGTAGAGGTGGTAATGGATGCTACCTGATCCGGCCACCCTTCCTGAACAGGTAGTATGCTTTTCTTTTCTTTTTTTTTTTTTTTACTTCTGTAACTGCCTTGGGTTCTTTTTAAAATTGGCCTTTATCTCCTTCCTAACAAAACTTCATGTGGAGGAAAAAACTTTTTGCCATCTATTTAGAAAGCGGTTCTTTATAATAAGTGTGTTTGAAATGTGAAATGTCTTTCCACAGAAAGTAGCTATGGCTAAGTCTATATCTGCATTTAAAGGGGGCTTGGATGCTTTCCTTGCATTGAAGGGCATCCATGGCTATAATTACTAGGTAATCCCCAGTGAAGTTGATCCAGGGATTTTTATCTAACAGTCATTTGAAGTCAGAAGGATTTTTTGTACCCTTTTAATGCTAATTGGCAATAGCCTTCTAAGGGATTTTCACATTCCACTGGGTCAATTGGGATATGTGTAGATGCAAAACAGTGATTTTTCTTCTTGCACTTGGTAGACAGATATCTTTTTTTTTAATCAAACGAACTATGTAACTAAAAAATTGTCTTGCTATCACCTAACCCTAACTAATAAAACGAACTTCCTGATGCCAAATCACACTTACCCTCTAAACCAGGGGTGCCCAATACGTCGATCGCGATCTACCGGTAGATCGCGAACGACTGTCTGGTAGATCGCGGCGGCATGGCAGCGGCCGTCATATTTTACTGCTGGTTCGCTGCTCCTGGATCACGGCCGCCGCGTTCTGTTATATTGTGCTGCTCTGCTGCCCAATGCAGAGCAGCACACAGCCAATCGGAAAAGCCAGGGGAGGGGAGAGGAATGGCAAGGGGAGTGGCGCAGCTGAAAGGGGAGAGACGCAACTGAATGAGAGACAGCGTCTCCCCCTCCAGCACTTCCTGTGGTGATAGCCGTCCTTCCCTTTCAAGCAGTTCACGTGGTTTAGGGAGGAAGAAGAGCTGCTGGGGACGAGTCGCTGTGTGAGAGCAGCCACACAGCAAGAAGAGAGCCACACAGAAGGTAACGAGGGGGAGACACACAGGCTGCAGGTGTCTATCTGTTTATTTTTACAATGGCTGGAAACAACGGATTTGGGGGAACGCTGCACTATGTGAAGGGTGTAATTACTTTGTGGTGGGAATTCTACTCTGCTTGAGAAAGGTGAGGGGGGGGGGGGGGGGTCGGAGTGATGTAATCTATGCTGGGATGGGGAAACTATGACTAACTATATTTATTTTTGACTGATTTGAGAGGTAGCTAGCCCAATTATTTGTATTAAGGGGGATACTTCTTAAATATGTGTGGATTTACAGGGGACTCTGATATACATTTGAATATGTAAATATTTATAGGGGCCTCTGCCTAATTACAATTTTTTTTTCCGGACGGGGGGGGGGGGGGGGGGGGGGGTTAGTCGGCGGTCGCTGTAGTGCAGTAGATCACGGTGACCGGATAGTTCAAAAAGTAGCTCGCGAGCTGAAAAAGTGTGGGCACCCCTGCTCTAAACTATACCTAACGCTAATCAATAAGCCTAGTTGATACTCATCTTTCTTTGCCTTAATTCCTGGTGCTAAATCCATTTTCCAGAGGAATGGAATCTTGCCAACTGGCAGTACAGCTAAATAGTAGCTGGACTCTTGGATTTAATTCAACCTGCATGCCTAAAATAAAAGAGTCATGTCTGACAAAAGCCCTGGGCGCTGTCACTGGTTATGTTATGTCTTAGATCCAGCACCAAATCAACCACAACAAGCCAAATTACTTCCTCCCCATGCTGCCAAACAAATGATCAAGATTCAAAAGCAGCATCTTTTGAAAGTGTCTACACTCATTTTCTCCACACGCACACAACATTATCAGAGTGTAGATCATTTTTGAGACACTGGATTTCAATAGATCAACATGCACACAAAAAATTCCCCCCCTCCCCTATGGGTTAGGCTTCACCACATTCAGGAGGTCCTTCTAAGCTGAATATCCAAACAGTGGTGTAACTATAGGGAAAGCAGTTGTTGTAACAGTGTAAACTAGGGTGATAGGAGCGACAAGACCCCAACTTCTCATTCTCTCTTCTTTTGATACAGGGGCAGCTGTTACTGTGGCCCTACTTGTTATGATTTGGGGAGTTATGGTGGTTGCACTTGTTACATGATACCTGGAAGATGGGCATCCTAGTCTTCAGGAACACCCAAGGGGAAAATTTGTGAACCCCGGGGGTGGGGGGGGGGGGGGCATTCCACGTTTTTCTGGTGTTTCCATAATGGATAGTTACTTCCCTGGCCTCAATTCACGGAGCATTATCAAATGTTTATCAAACACTTTATCAAACGTTTGATAATTTACCTCATGGGTAAAATCTCATTTTGAATTCACTAAGGTGTTATATATTTGTTGAACGTTTTATCAGTAAAACATTCGATAAATATATAACACCTTAGTGAATTTAAAATGAGATTTTACCCATGAGGTAAATTATCAAACGTTTGATAAAGTGTTTGATAAATGTTTGATAATGCTCCGTGAATTGAGGCCACTGTATCCAAGTGATCAGTCTTGCTTTGTTGAGAGAAAAGGACATGTGCCCACTACTCTTTGGCAGCTAAAACTTAGCTTTTAATAACTCATATTTGATAAATTCTCCATAAAATTGATATAGTATATGATGATGTACTAAATACAACTGCATTAGTCACTCTCCTAGGTCAGTTAGTAATAGTAGTGCACAATTGACCCACAAATCACACTTTATCAGGCCTGAATGTAGAGTAACAGGCCCAGGGCAAGGATTACATTCCTGGTAGAGCAGTGTTCCCCAACCCTGTCCTCAAGGCCCACCAACAGTGCATGTCTTATAGTAATCCACAGAGATAGGTAATCAGCTCTGCTGAGACACTAATTACCTCACCTGTGATTGTGTGTGGTTTCCTGCAAAACATGTACTGTTGGTGGGCCTTGAGGACAGGGTTGGGGAACCATGTGCTAGACGACAAAACCAATTCTTTAGCAAAGTATTATGTGTAAAAATGTTTTTTAAAGCGAGGATTTTTGCAAAATAAAAAAGGAAAACACCTGTTGCTGGAGGTTGCCGAGGAGGACATGAGGATCTAATGTAATTATCTTTCTTTATTTTTAAAAAAAGAGCAAACAAACTTTTTTATGCATAATTAATTCAAGCTAATGTTATGTTAAATGCATGCACCAATATCATAATATCATTCAAAAATACCAGCCAGCTGTGTGAATCCATTTTCCCAAAGATCATTTACATCTTAAGGGCATGTTATTAAATCTGAAAATATTAGTGTAAAGGGTTATTGTGAAACCCACTGGGTCACATTTAAAATGAATAAAAATCCACAGACAGGCGTACATAACATTCTCCTTGGAAGATACAATCAGTTAGTGCTTCATGTGGAATTATAAAACAGAAAACAGGCTTTAGACAGTTCAATAGGCAGTAAATACAAAACTCATAGAAAGAGATCAATAGAGCTCCATCTAGCTCTCCTCTGTTCTATAGTCAACAAGATGGTGACAGCTCACACAGCACGGGGACCCACTGTGTACAAATGTTTAATACACTAATCAAATACACAAGTCCTGTGTCACACAGACTTTCCTGTTAACTCTGTGGTCATTGATTAACTAAGCGGTAGCCCAACTGTGTAGATAAGCAAGTCAAATTCATCACAGCACTGGCCCAACGTGGAGGCAATACATTAACTGCCATTGTGTAATGTCTAGTCAAAGCACAGTCACAAAGTGATGAATCACTGTAGTAACAGCTATTCAAACTGGATGCTAGGATTGCTTGGGATGCAGCATATGCATTTAGCACGTTGTCTCTTGATTTTTCAAAGTATCTTAGTATTTAACCTATTAGAGCAATCTCTGTTACTTTATTTGTATTATTGCAATATTTGAAACAAACTACAAATGATTCAGTATGTAAACACACACACACATTCATAACCCCTACAATGCCTTTTTATTTTATGTATTTATTTATTTTTTTAACTTGTAATGAAATAACAAAACCTGAACACACATCTAAATGGTGTCTAAATAAATACATTATAAGTGAAATGTAAAAAACCTGTAAGGAAAGTCCAGGAGCATCAAACTCAATCACAGAAGGAGCCAAAATCAGAAACATAGTCTGTAGGTAGCCATACAACTAGCGTTGATGGGCAGATTCGACCAAGAGACAAATCTCTCTCTTATCGAATCTGATAAGAGAGAGATCTGTCAGCTGCCAATACACCTCAGGCCGATTCCCAATCAATTTCAGCATGAAATCTCTTGGGAATTGGCCTTGTGCGCCGCATCCGTCCGCATTGCCGCCCCAACACTGTCCCCTCTAATTATAATGTCTCCCTGTGCCCAGATGCAATGTATACATTACCTTTTCGCCGCCTCTGCTAGTCTCCACAGGCTGCGGGCGTACTTTACTCATCATACACGCACGCCACATGGTTGCCTAGTAACGTGGCACGCGTGTATGACATCAAACATCATACGTGTGCCCCTTCCTAGGAGACCACGTGGGGTGCGTGTGTATGCACAGCTGAATGCGTCCGGAGCCTGCGGAGGAGGTTGAAAGGTAATGTATACACTGCACCTGGGCACTGGGGGTGAATATTTATCATTAGGTGGGACAGCGCTGGGGGCTTCGTTCCCACTGCACACCCGAACAAGAAAGTTGGCCCAACATCTTGCAACATGCGCGATGAACAAACACTAGCCGAATAAGGAGATACCAGGGAAATAAATACACACAAAAGACTCCTCTTCCAGCAATTACATAGTTACATAGTTATTTTGGTTGAAAAAAGACATGCGTCCATCGAGTTCAACCAGTACAAAGTACAACTCCAGCCCGTCCCCCACATACCCCTGTTGATCCAGAGGAAGGCGAAAAAAACCCCACAAGGCATGGTCCAATTAGCCCCAAAAGGGAAAAATTCCTTCCTGACTCCAGATGGCAATCAGATAAAATCCCTGGATCAACATCATTAGGCATAACCTAGTAATTGTAGTTATGGATGTCTTTCAATGCAAGGAAAGCATCTAAGCCCCCTTTAAATGCAGGTATAGAGTTTGCCATAACGACTTCCTGTGGCAATGCATTCCACATCTTAATCACTCTTACTGTAAAGAACCCTTTCCTAAATAAATGGCTAAAACGTTTTTCCTCCATGCGCAGATCATGTCCTCTAGTCCTTTGAGAAGGCCTAGGGACAAAAAGCTCATCCGCCAAGCTATTATATTGCCCTCTGATCTATTTATACATGTTAATTAGATCTCCTCTAAGGCGTCTTTTCTCTAGACTAAATAAACCCAGTTTATCTAACCTTTCTTGGTAAGCGAGACCTTCCATCCCACGTATCAATTTTGTAGCTCGTCTCTGCACCTGCTCTAAAACTGCAATATCTTTTTTGTAATGTGGTGCCCAGAACTGAATTCCATATTCCAGATGTGGCCTTACTAGAGAGTTAAACAGGGGCAATATTATGCTAGCATCTCGAGTTTTTATTTCCCTTTTAATGCATCCCAAAATTTTGTTCGCTTTAGCTGCAGCGGCTTGGCATTGAGTACGATTATTTAACTTGTTGTCGATGAGTACTCCTAAGTCCTTCTCCAAGTTTGATGTTCCCAACTGTATCCCATTTATTTTGTATGGTGCTAGACCATTGGTACGACCAAAATGCATGACTTTACATTTGTCAACATTGAATTTCATCTGCCATGTATGTGCCCATATAGCCATCCTATCCAGATCCTGTTGCAATATGACACTATCTTCCTGAGAGTTGATGATTCTGCACAATTTTGTATCATCTGCAAAAATAGCAACATTGCTCACTACTGCATCTACTAGGTCAGGGGTCCCCAACCTTTTTCGGCCCGGGGACCGGTAATCGTCCAAAACTTTCTCTGGGGCCCGCGGGGGTTGGGGGGGGGGGGGGGGGATATTCGCGGCGGCACAGCAAGCACAGTTGCCCCAGTATAGGGAGCTAGTATAGAGACCCAGTATAGCTAATATAGTGCCCAGTGTGCCCCAGTATAGCTAGTATAGTGCCCCAGTATAGCTAGAATAGTGCCCCATGTGCCCCAGTATAGCTAGAATAGTGCCCCATGTGCCCCAGTATAGCTAATATAGTGCCCAGTGTGCCCCAGTATAGCTAGTATAGTGCCCCAGTATAGCTAAAATAGTGCCCCATGTGCCCCAGTATAGCTAGAATAGTGCCCCATGTGCCTCAGTATAGCTAGAATAGTGCCCCATGTGCCACAGTATAGCTAGTATAGTGCCCCATGTGCCCCAGTATAGCTAGTATAGTGCCCCATGTGCCCCAGTATAGCTAGAATAGTGCCCCAGTATAGCTAGAATAGTGCCCCAGTATAGCTAGAATAGTGCCCCATGTGCCCCAGTATAGCTAGTATAGTGCCCCAGTATAGCTAGAATAGTGCCCCATGTGCCCCAGTATAGCTAGAATAGTGCCCCATGTGCCCCAGTATAGCTAGAATAGTGCCCCAGTATAGCTAGAATAGTGCCCCATGTGCCCCAGTATAGCTAGAATAGTGCCCCATGTGCCCCAGTATAGCTAGTATAGTGCCCCAGTATAGCTAGTATAGTGCCTCAGTATAGCTAGAATAGTGCCCCAGTATAGCTAGTATAGTGCCCCAGTATAGCTAGAATAGTGCCCCATGTGCCCCAGTATAGCTAGAATAGTGCCCCATGTGCCCCAGTATAGCTAATATAGTGCCCAGTGTGCCCCAGTATAGCTAGTATAGTGCCCCAGTATAGCTAGAATAGTGCCCCATGTGCCCCAGTATAGCTAGAATAGTGCCCCATGTGCCTCAGTATAGCTAGAATAGTGCCCCATGTGCCCCAGTATAGCTAGTATAGTGCCCCATGTGTCCCAGTATAGCTAGTATAGTGCCCCATGTGCCCCAGTATAGCTAGAATAGTGCCCCAGTATAGCTAGAATAGTGCCCCATGTGCCCCAGTATAGCTAGTATAGTGCCCCAGTATAGCTAGAATTGTGCCCCATGTGCCCCAGTATAGCTAGAATAGTGCCCCATGTGCCCCAGTATAGCTAGAATAGTGCCCCAGTATAGCTAGAATAGTGCCCCTTGTGCCCCAGTATAGCTAGAATAGTGCTCCATGTGCCCCAGTATAGCTAGTATAGTGCCCCAGTATAGCTAGTATAGTGCCTCAGTATAGCTAGAATAGTGCCCCAGTATAGCTAGTATAGTGCCCCAGTATAGCTAGAATAGTGCCCCATGTGCCCCAGTATAGCTAGAATAGTGCCCCATGTGCCCCAGTATAGCTAGAATAGTGCCCCATGTGCCCCAGTATAGCTAGTATAGTGCCCCAGTATAGCTAGTATAGTGCCCCAGTATAGCTAGAATAGTGCCCCAGTATAGCTAGTATAGTGCCCCAGTATAGCTAGAATAGTGCCCCATGTGCCCCAGTATAGCTAGAATAGTGCCCCATGTGCCCCAGTATAGCTAGAATAGTGCCCCAGTATAGCTAGAATAGTGCCCCAGTATAGCTAGAATAGTGCCCCAGTATAACCCCCCATGTGCCCCAGTGTAGGCCACCCTCCGCCCCGCTTCCTGTCACAGATTCCCGTAGCCGCTCTCCTCCGTACAGCATCTTCTATTTACAGCAGCGCGTCGCACGGCTGCTGTAAGGAGGGAAGGAGGCGGGCAGCGGTTCCCATGGTAATGGCGAACGCCGCTACAGGAAGCCGCTGCCCCGCCTCCTTCCCTCCTTACAGCAGCCGCACAGGAAGCGCTGCTGTATAGGAGATGTTATACGGAGGAGAGCGGCTACGGGGAATCAGTGACAGGAAGCGGCCGCCAGCTTATAAGATGACAGGAGCGGCGGCCGCGGGGGGAGGAGGGGCGAGAGGTCAGACCCGCCGCGGCCCAGCTGGCAACTGCCCACGGACCGGCAGTGGGCCGCGGCCCGGTGGTTGGGGACCCCTGTACTAGGTCATTAATAAATAAATTGAAGAGCACTGGACCCAGTACAGACCCCTGTGGGACCCCACTGCTAACAGTCTCCCATTTTGAGTACGATCCATTGACCACAACTCTTTGTTTTCTGTCCATTAGCCAGTTCCCTATCCATGCACACAAACTCTTCCCCAGTCCTTGCATCCTCAACTTTTGCACCAGACTTCTGTGGGGAACAGTGTCGAAGGCCTTTGCAAAGTCCAAGTATATCACATCTACAGCATTCCCAATATCCATATTAGCATTCACTACCTCATAAAAGCTGAGCATGTTAGTCAAACAGGACCTGTCTTTAGCAAACCCATGTTGATGCTGAGAAATAAGATTATTTTCTACTATGAAGCCATGTATAGTATCTGTTAGTAACCCCTCAAATAGTTTGCATACGACTGATGTTAAGCTTACAGGTCTATAATTTCCTGGATCAGATTTTTTGCCCTTCTTAAATAATGGGAAAACGTGGGCTGTACGCCAATCCACTGGGACTCTGCTAGTTGCAAGAGAGTCACAAAAGATAAGATAAAGGGGCTTAGCTATAACTGAACTTAATTCTCTTAGGACCCGAGGATGCATGCCATCCGGGCCAGGTGCCTTGTCTATTTTTAATTTATTTAGTCTTGCCTTTACTTCTTCCTGCGTTAAGTATTTAATATTACAGTTAGAAGATTGAGACTCTTCTGCCTCTGTAATTTGCAACAGTGCTGTTTCCTTTGTGAAGACAGAAGCAAAGAAAGCATTTAATAACTCTTCCTTACCTTGGTCATCCACCATTGAGTTCCCACCCTCATCCTTTAGGATTCCTATACAGTCAACCTTTCTTTTTTTAGAGTAGATGTACTTGTAAAACTTTTTTGGGTTAGATTTGATATCCCTAGCGATTTGATTTTCAGCTTCGATCTTTGCCAGCCTAATTTCTTTTTTACAATTTTTATTGCACTCCTTATAATTGCTTAGTGCAGCCTCAGTCCCCTCCTGTTTTAGGACCTTATAGGCATTCTTTTTCCTCTTCATTTTATCCCTAACCTTTCTATTCATCCATAGAGGCCTTTTTTTATTCCTAGACGTTTTGTTTCCATATGGGATATACATACTACAATATTGATTGAGAATACGTTTAAAAGCTTGCCATTTCCCTTCAGTGTCCTTCCCTTGTAGTACATTATCCCAGTTCACCAAACTTAGTGCCTGCCTAATTTGATTGAACTTTGCTTTTCTAAAATTCATAGTTTTAGTGGTCCCGCTGCCCCGTGGCCTATCAGTCACCAGATCAAACGTTATCATGTTGTGATCACTATTTCCCAAATGTTCTTGAACCTGCACATTTGATACATTATCTGGTCTATTAGAAATGATCAGATCCAGTAACGCATTTCCCCTAGTTGATTCCGTTACCATTTGAGTCAAGTAATTGTCCTGTAGTGCTGCCAGAAATCTGCTGCTTTTACCAGAATGGGTAGCCTCAATACCCCAGTCAATGTCTGGAAAGTTGAAGTCGCCCATAATTATGACCTCATTTTTACTTGCAGCTTTTTCAATCTGCTGTAGTAATCGCAGTTCTGCAGCTTCATTAATAAGAGGTGGTCTCATACCCCAATAAGCAATTGGCAACTTTTATTTCCACCATGAATATTTACCCAAACGGACTCCACATCTTCGCAATCTTCCTCCATCTCATCGTTGAGGACAGCTGTAAAAGAATTCTTAACAAAGAGACAAACCCCACCACCTTTTTTCCCTGTTCTATCTCTCCTAAACACATTGTATCCTTTTAAATTAGCTATCCAGTCATGGCTTTCATCCATCCATGTCTCGGTTATTCCCACAATGTCATAGCCTTTGTCATTCAGAATGAACTCTAGTTCGTCTATTTTATTTGCAAGGCTCCGAGCATTGGTTACCATGCACTTTATATTTTTACCAACACATTTACCAATTTTGTTTACACGAAATGGGCTACTTGAAGTTTTACCAACCTCCTTAATCTTTACACTGAATACATATAGAAGGTCAACTAATCTCTGTGATATGCTTGTACAAAGTACTTTTTCTAACATCTTTGAACCCACACAGACTTGGTTACCCCCTAAGCCTATGGGGTCATTCAGGTGCGGCAGGTGCAAGGCATGCAGATATATACCCACTGTCAAATACTTCACAGCTCCACACACTAGTAGAACTTTTGCAATCAGATCCTTTATCAACTATGAGACATGAGGAGTAGTATATAGAGCCAAGTGCCCCTGCAATCTTTGGTACGTGGGTAAGACCACGAGACAATTTAAGGAAAGGGTACTTGAACATGTTGGGAATATCAAACATAAGAGCAGTACCCCAATTGCTAGACACATGAATAAGTGTCACAGCAGCCACCGTTTTGACATCTCCTTCTGGGGGATTCAGTGCTGGAAAAGGGATAAGAGGGGTGGGAATTTTGACCGTAAACTAACACAAATCGAATCCGAATGGATATTTCGTTTAGAGACCATTGCCCCTAAAGGTCTTAACGACGATTTTAACTTGGCTTGTTTCCTTTAGTGTACACATATTGTTATTATATATCGTGTGATCTCACGTATTGATGTAGTATGATGTATCATGACCTATTCACCATCTGCCTTCCAGTACTAGTTTGTCCGATTTACAGACATTTTCGTCGTCCCCATCTCCCTATGTATTGTTTCACTGGTGGGACAGAGTTATAATTCCCCCTCCTGACCTCCTGTTGATCTGTATTTATATATATATACCTATGTGCTGTATATGGGCAGTTATAGATTGATTATATTGCCCGTTTAGTACTTACATTGCTATTTATTTATATATGGTATGGGCTACTATACCCACAGCATCAGTATTTGACATGGAAACCTGCTTGCTATGTATGATGTATACACTGTGCGCACTGCGCACACACACATATGTTCCTGATGCATTGCCGAGTGTGGCGTTGTATCACACTCGAGCGTGACCTCTATGCGCCGATCCCCCACGTGGGTAGTAAACACGCCCACTCCGCAGCCAGCCATACACGGATGCGTCACCCCATCACCTTGACAACCAGCTTGCCGGCGGACCTGACATAACTATACGGGCGGGCCTGTCACTATGACAATGCTCAACGCCAAACAACCCACGTAGGCAGCAACGGGCGGATGTGACGTACCCGCCTGCTCCAAGACACTTTAATGATTTTTGTGCGGCATAGCTGGGGGTATCTAGATGGCGATGTGGAGTGCTTCGTTTGGCATGCTTGCCCGCATATAGTGGGCATGTTTGTCAGTCTGTCACTAGACATCTTGAGGCAAGACTGATGTTGATCAGCGAAGAGGCGGGGGTTACTCTCCACCCACTGGGCGCTGCCCATTTCCTGTTCCACCAGGTATTTGAGCCTGACTAGGCACATTCAGCTTTGACTTACGCTTTGAGGGATGATGATGGGGGCTTTTTGTAGATATTTTGTGTAAAGCATTGTATATATTGTATAGCACCTTCTGAGGAAGCCCGTTTTAGGGTGAAATATGTTCATATTAATGTTTTAACTCATTTGTACAGCACTATGCACTTTTTCTGACACTTCTCTCCACCACTCGTCCCTGCGCTTTTGGATTTAGCGGTGTGAGGTAGCACTCTGGGCTCTACCCTGCCAGTCAGCAACTGACATAAAAGTTGGTCAGAGGTAGTTTGTCTACAGCCCTTGATCCTCTCCCGCCACCCTGGAGTACTTTATCTACCTCCTTTGGGATAGCTACACCCCGCTTCTATATTTTATTGGGACGGATCAGCAAAGACCCCCACAGGGACATACATTGGGTAGTGTTCCCCCTATTTGGGGAGTTCACCGTATACACCCCACACTCTACATGGTAGGTGTTGAGTAACCATTTGGCGACTTACTACTGAGGTGTACCCCACCTTGTATATTTACCTATAGGGCTTGTCTTTTTTAGTTTTTTTGTGTGTAACATGCGCAATGGACTATGCGACTAATTTTGGGGCCAAAATTGGTCATGTTGTTGGTCAGCCATGTACTTGGAGGCACCGAATTTCATCCAATTCGATTATAATAACTGAATCGGATGGTTGATCAGCCGTCAAGTCACCTGATGTATGGTCACCTTAAGTCACGGGTCAAATTGTATGCATTTATCATTTATTGAACAGTCTTAAAATAAGTGTAGTAACTATAGTGAATATTGGGGTCCAGGTCCTCCACCTTCTGCAGAGTAGAACAGTGGACCAGTGTGAAGGATAGCAGAGACAACGCCGCCATGCAGGGCAGCATGGCGGCGGTCTCCGCTTCTCAGCTGGCAGGCTCCACCGCTCATACGGAGCTGCCGGCGCAGGCTCATGGGGACACCGCTGCCGCGTCTGGCGTCATGGCGGCGGGTCCTCTATTGCGGCATGCGGACTTCAGTCCGCGTTTGGGCGCGGATTCAGGGTCTGACCTCTCCAACGTCCAGAGGCAAAGGGTCTCGCGCGTGCGCGCAAGGAGGCAGGACTTTTACCTCCTACGTAGGAGAGTCAGCTGACTCTCCAGTCAGCTGACCTCAGGAGGTGTCCTGATTGGTTAGGCCTTTGGGCGGATTTGCTGGATCTTCTACACTAATAAAGCTTTTGCTTCTTCTGTTCTTCCCCTTCATTTTTGTTCTCTGAGGTTGTCTGAGTAAATAGGGTGTATGAATCATGGACATCTGTTCTACTTTTTCTCTCCTTTGCATCTGATTTGATAACTCAGCCTCAGTGTACTTAGCTGGTTGAGACTATTTGTGCAGATTAGCTGCATAACCACTACTAGCATCTTGAAATACTATGACAGAAATGATGATGATGATGAAGAAGAAGAAGAAAACTAATTAATTAACACAGCTGCTGAATGATTTGCAACTAACTATTATTTGCTAGATGCCACTTCCTCATTCTGGGCCAAAGGAGATTTTCATGTTTACACTCATGTTTGTTTTAACTAAAATATCAATGCTGGTAAACAGGGCTGGTAAACGGTACGTTTTTAAAGCATTTAATGTACCATTTTCTGGACTGAACAGAGCCGAATAAACGGAAAGAAAAACATATTCAATACATCATATGCTAACAGACACAGTGGCAGTCAATAATAACCAACAGTTGTTGCTCACACCATACTTTTTATTTGTTTAACCACTTGACGCCCACAGCCCTACCCCCCCCCCCCCCCCTAAAGACCATGCGTTTTTATGCAGTGCTGGGCTGTGCAGGCTTTTCAGCCTCCTGCACAGCCCAGCTTAGGAGCCCAGCAATCGGACTCACCTTCTTTTTTGTCCCTATGGGGACATGCCGCCGTAGGGTTCCGATCGCTGCTGCTCGTTGTTGTTGTTTTTTTTCTTTAGCTTCTACAGGCTCTCTCTCCCCCCTTCCTCCCTCCCTCCCCTTCCCTCCTCCCCTCCGGTGTACCAAATTGGAATAGGACGGCGATCCATCCTGTTCCGCCTCTCATAGGCATCAGCCTATGAGAGGATGGCGCTCCCCGGCCAATCAGAGGCCGGGGATCGCCGATCTCGTACAGCACTGCGGCCCCCGGCAGCGATGTATGCTTGTAAACAAAGGGGATTTCTTTCCCCCTACGTTTACAAGCAGCCTGCTAACCACAATTGGCAGCTAGCAGGCTATTCACGGAACTCCGTTCCGTGAAGTGGCAGGGAACAATCGCGCATGCGCGCGGCCGTTCCCTGGGAAACTGCAGCCCCAGGACTTGGCGCCAATTGGCGTTAGGTGGTCCTGGGGCTGCCGCCGCGGTCACGCCCGTTGGCGTGGGGCGGTCTTTAAGTAGTTAATTACCACCTGTTTTCACAGGAAGTTCTTTGCAGCACACAGCATTGCAAGAGAAGAATCAGCTGTTTTCTGTCCTGCTTTGTCCTTTCCTGTCCATTACAACTGATACAAAACTAATGCAAAACTGATACAAAATGATGATGAAATCAGGACAGGACTGAAACAGAACTGTACACATTTGGAAAATGATACATTAAAGCATGTGTCATCTAGTCCTAAAGGTGGCCACACACCATGCAATTAAAAGATCCAATTTTTCACCAATTCAATAATTTCGATTGGTTGTCTCAAAAAAATCGAGAGTTTTTTTGTTTTCGATCGATAAATCTGATGGGCCATGTTGGAAATTTCAGACCAACTTTATCAAGAATTGTATGGTGTGTGATGGATTGTCAATTACTCGATGTACAGTTCCAATCAATTTTTTTCTGAGTTTTCAATTATTTTATTCATGATTGGGGAAAAATTGAACATAGGTGTGTGGTACATTGGTCAGATTTTGGAAGCTAACCAAGTACTTCTGGGTCGCGGCTTAGCTTCCGATTGGAGGAAGCTTACAGAGGTGGGGATCGAGGGGACAGAGGAGGGAGCTGTGCAATAGAGGAGGCTGGGGAGGCACAGTGTGATTGACACATGCCAGGTAAACATCAGGCTAGCGACAAGCAGATTGTCGCTAGCCTGGCACTATTTTTCAGGGGGGACAGCAGAGCGCAGGGGGCACTGGCGGCGGCACCAGAAGGACACAGAGGCATGTCATTGTGCAGAGAACATGCCTCTGTGTCCTATTAAAATTTAGCAAATGCGCCTCTTTAATTCAAAACAGCCCCATAGAATTGTAAAGGCAATGAGCTGGCACACATAATTTTTCTGCAACGC